>NW_026853822.1:0-507167 GCF_026571515.1 Ruditapes philippinarum
TTTTCCTTTTTTCCAACTGGCACCAAAAAGTTATAATTGAAATTGGATTTTATCACACGTCAAACTTTTAAAAATTTATATTAACCCGTCACCGTCTGATGTAAATAATTCGAACGGTTTATGTGGAAATCTCGATGGAAATGAGGAAAGTGTAAATAATGCATATTTCGAAAAATGGAAGTAAGTTTATTCTCTAATTTTAAATCAAAACATACCAAATTTATACTTTTTCCATTACATTTGATGATATCATATGTATTTGTTTACAACTGGCTAGTAAAATACATAATAAATTATAGGTATTTGTTCTATCTAATTCATAATTGTAGTGTTAAGTATTAGCTTGTTTTTGGCCTTAAATGAAAATATATGTGTAAAAAAATATTTTCATTGATTAAAGATCATAACACATTAGTGAAAATATAAAGATATAATATTTAGTAAATTTTCGAAATTTTAGTAAACATTTTAATTACAGCAGAATGTATTGCCATTATTTCTTCGTTGTTTTATTTTTCATAATGTACGTAAATGGCGTATATTTCTTTTTTCATAATATATACAAACAGTACTTTTACACTATTTTGAACTGTTGCTATGTGTACAAGAAGAAAATAGTTTCCCATATTATGTTTCTTTTTCGTGACTAAAGAAGATTATTAAATGATTAATACAGATTGCAAAACAGTTTGTTCAACACGGTGCGGTACAATCTTCCATCAACATTGACATACGATCATAAAATTTGCCTATGCCCAAAAGCTTTCATAAATGCAACTTTGCCGGCATTACAGAATGATCATTCCACGGCAATATGTTTCTCTCAGCAGTACGCTGCGTGTACAGAAAATATTCAACTTGCAGGAGAAAAGAAAACTTGCTCATTAAAATACAAGAGGTCTTTAGAAAGGCATAGAAGAAATGTCGACAGGTTGCTTGTCCAGTCATTATCAAGTGAGAATTCAAATAACCGTGTTCGCAAGGTGAGTATAATTCTATATCACAAATAGGTTTATTCACTATAATCATTAACGAACTCTTTACGAATGTCTGAACTTTTTTTGTTAGATTAAAGATATACTATGCTCATCCTTGAGTAAAATATTTTAGAACAGATTTTTGTCAAAATTTATAAGATTCTTACTGAATATATCTAATGAATAAACTTGGTTGTGAAGCTGCATTCCCTTTAATGAATCAAGTAAAAGTGGCTCTATCTAAAAACAGCTGCCAATTTCTTATTGACGTTATATATTGTTATATAATGACAACTAAAAATGTGTAGAATTTTAAACATAACATATTTTATTCGTGTGAAGTCAAAACATGTTTATTTAATTTTGCAAAGAAACTGTGTAGCAATAATCAATATTTTTACATCGAATTTGAGCAAAGTATATCTTTAATTCTTGTCTACAGCGTTTGAATTTGTCAGTTTTCAAAATGAATGTGTATAAGGACTATAAATTGCCATACGCCATATTGCCATAGTTTCGTACAATAACGTTCATATTACTTTATGATTTTTTTTATATTCGGTGTACTTGAGTCATATTACACTTAATTTAGCAGATGAAACGTAATTGAGGCCATTTTAACAATGTAACGCCGAATTCGTGAATGAAATACTGAAGCAACGGCGGTTATCTCATTAAAAGTAGCTGAATCCTATATTTTGCCAGCTTCCTTCTTTCGTTATACGGCTATATCAGGATGTCTTTCTCGTGAATGATCTAAGAAAGTAAACAAATTCCTGAAAAAAATGTAATGCTGGTTAACGTATAATGTCGTTGCAGCCGTATGCACTTATTCATTCCTTTAAATTTGATTTAGAACGAACTATGCTGGTTCGTTTATTTACTGTCTTCTTTGTTTTGGCAATTGTGTTGCACAGAATCTACGTTTTCTATATAACCACTAAACATTAGACGCGCAGAAATGAGTACGGAAACAAATCCTGCACAATTTAGCTTAATATCGGAAATGGTAGCATTTATTTATTAATTTCGTGTAAGAATCGAAATAATACACCCAAATCGGTGATTTTATCGCTTTATAAACACATTGTTTGTCGTTCGGATGCGCATCATTTTATAATTATTCGCATCCGATCTATTGAGCAATAAAATCACATTATTTTAAGGCATATGCCATCGAGGGGTTAGAGTCGATGATTTCTAATCCAGTTACCTCTCTGGCATGGGGTTCGATCCTCGGGAGATGCTTTGGTTGTTAAGTGCAGAGGAAGGTAGTCCAGTACTGGGGTAACTCTCCAGGCAAGATGGTTAGGAAACTACATGCCTATATGATTGAAATACTGTTTGGAAAAGGCGTAAAATGAAAGAAACAAACAAGCAAACGGCATACGGTATTGGTTATCGAACCACTTATGGTCATTTCTTGAAAGAGTACATAATACTCCATTATGGTTATGATTGTGCCAAACATGAAAAAACACTAGATGGATCTGCATGAAAATGAATTTTATGAATGGCTAGTGGTAAACCCTGCACTATGCAGACAGCTTTCAAAAGATACTTTTTTTTCTAATTCGCTTCGCTAAAACTAAAATAAATAATTTATCACCTAATAAGAGTTATAAGACCTTTAGTCTGGGACAGAATAAACAACAACACTGAATGGCCTTCTCATTGTTATACACAGCAATACGATATATAACACTTTATGTCTGCGGAAGATGAACCTCTGAACTAGCTCCCAGCCTGTAAAATAAACTAGTATCTTGATTATTAACATGGCTCTAATTTCGATAACAATAACCAAAAGCCTCACTGCCAGCAAAATTAGAAACGTTTACTGTTATATATTATAACATGGGGCTTATCTTGATGTAACTAAATAAAACCATGGCTATTTTAAGTCAGAACAAATTGTTTATGACTCATAACGGTTAAGGGGACAGGATGGTGGCCAATACTACCTGTACAATACAATACAAAGTCCTCGAGTGGCGTATCTTTCCGCCGATCAATTACATATACACTTCAAGTTCAGTGAACACGAAATAATCGTGCTAAACTATGACACAACTTATTTAACCGTACATCTATAATTCTAAAACTGCAATAAAATATTTATTTTCTGATTCGCTTCGCTTAAACGAAAATAAATCAGTTATCACCTAGTCTGGGACAGAATAAACAACACTGAATAGAATGTAGGCCTTCCATTTTGTCAAAATCAATAAAAAACAAAGAAGAAGACATTGCACACAACTGCCAATCCCTAATATCCATTATAAAGAAATTCAAAGCTTGTCTTGTCTAGACCTTACCCCCGTTACAGTAAATGTAAAAATACTTGTGTAAAGTAAATGAGCTTAAATATCTGTTTAATGCACAGTAATTAAAAGAAAACTTAAGATTTGAACCAGAGAGAAATAATCTCAGGGTTCTCGGCATGAAAATGAAAGCGCAAAACAGTGCCGAAACTCACTCCAGTCGTCTCACATCAAAGGAAAGCGTACGTTGTTATCTTTATGAAATTATGATATTTCAGGGACTTTTTTAAACGTGGTTAAAATAGCGGAAAACAAGTTTTATGATCAAAACATATGACCAGGTCGTAATAATATGCAAAAATATTTGGACGTACGGTTTGCACGATAAAAATACGCATGGTGTATACATGTGCGGCTCAAGAAGGGGAGCCACGCACATAACCCCAAGTGTCTGTGGATCGCTACGCTCTCTCGGTCTTCAAACCGCCACCTGCGTCAGTAGATACTATGCAGACCTATTCCTCGTACTGTAACTATTGCTTGCCAATTATCTACCACGTTCATTTTCTTCTTAGAGGTACGCAAAACACAATACTACATGTACAGTACAATGCGAAGTCCTCGAGGGGCGTATCTATACGCTTTTCAATAACGTACATATACACTTCAAGATCAGTGAGCACGAAATAATCGTGCTGTACTATGACACAACTAATTAACGTACATCTATAACTCTTAAACTGCAATAAAACATATATTTAAAGCAGGAAACATACCGATATCTTAGTAGTGAATAAGGACTATTCAGGATGTGATTTTAACAAAACCTATCGATAAATGTCTAACATCGATTTTGGAAAATGCCTATATTAATCATATAGAATGAACTGAGTACTTCCTAGTGTTGACTCTGTATCTGTA
Organism: Ruditapes philippinarum; assembly: GCF_026571515.1. Lineage (NCBI taxonomy): Eukaryota > Metazoa > Mollusca > Bivalvia > Venerida > Veneridae > Ruditapes > Ruditapes philippinarum. Next base: position 4,163 of record NW_026853822.1, read on the forward strand.
ATCTTGTTTGTAGAGTACTTCCAATGCTCATCTCACTGAAGAACAAGCATACAAAGAATGTCTGGATCTATTCAAATCAAAGCCTACATACAACATGATAAATGATCTACCTGGCATGTTTTTGAATGACTCATTATCAGCATGTGTAAATGATATGATGGTTTGTGTTTTCTTGTAAAGATATGGTTTTAAATTTTACAGTTATTTTAGTTTATTATAGTATATTAAAGCTCCTAATCATATCATTGTACAAATGTCTTTTTTTATTGAAATCTAATTCTTCTGTTTTATTATCTTTTTTCCATTTTTCTTTACAATATATTATTACATTTCATTAATTGTCCCTTCTTAAAATTTATATCGGAAATGAATCAACTTCGTTATGATAAGCATTTCTCAAAGAGGAGAAATATATTAGAATATAATTGTTTATTTTACCTGATAAATGCATACAAATATGTATAGGTGTATTATACAGGTTGACGGTCGGGATTTCTGGAAAGAGGAAAGTTATAACAGTTGGGTTAATGTTGTTACTCAGGAGATAGGTCGAAACGGAACATTCAGAAACGAGAAATCCGAGATTGTCAGACATTTTAAAAGTCTCACATGTCCATCGCAATGTAACGGTAATGGGAACTGCATAAATGGTATGTTGTGAAATTAAAAATTCAAATAATCTTCTAATAAAAGAAGGTTGCCTCTGGAAATTTAAATTGTTTCATTTGACATTCACGTTTGTTTCATTTATTGAATAATCGATTATAATCAAATACCATGAACAGTATAAAACAAGTAATCTAAAATACATCTTATTGAACAAATATCCCTCTTCAGAAAAGTCTTCAGATAAAGAAATGTTGATGTGAAATATAACAAAAGTTAGAAATAAACCAATGAGTAATATTTCGTTTTAGGAACATGTGTATGCAAAGACGATTACGTTGGCGATTCTTGTTTTGTAAAAACATCAGCACTTCTAGAACTTACTGATATAGAAGGTGGAGGTGAATGCGATCTTGCTGACGGAGATGACTGTCATGATTGTCTTCAGTTCCACACTGAGAACCTCTTGAAAGTGTTCAAGTGCAGGATTGTTACAGTTGATGTATGCCGTGCATTTATAATTTTGTCAATCAATATTATTTACGCTTTCTATATCAAACATCGATGACAACAATTTATCTGATGGCCATATTGTAATTAGATAAACTTGGCTTTAATATAACCTGTGCATTACCTTAATATACACAATGTCAATTTTAAATTGAATCTTATAAACAGGCTTATAAATCATTTACAAACACTTTTTTTAAATAAACATAACGGATTATTTTCACCCTAGAATTATTCAATAACAAAATTGTACAAACAGTACTGATTTCTCCCCAGAATTATTCTGTAAAAAATAATACAAAGTAAACTGATTTAAAATGTATCAGTTGTTAAGCTATATCGCTCTTAATTTGTTACATAACTACTAAGAAAGTTATGAAGTTTTCAAAATTGTACCATCTTCTTTCTTTTAGAATTTGCTAGGCTTTGAATGTTAAAACAAGTCTCATACTGATGATCTTAGATAGAAATTGTAAATTTGTCTATGTATGTGACTTTTCAATGAAAAGCGAAAATGTAAAAATTCCATTTGTCGTTGATGGTTATAATTATCTGAAAAGAAAAGAAATTATATTTCATTTTGATTAAATTAAATTAGATTTGCATTCAACAGACATTTTATTCATAAATATTTAAATGTAAAACGTTCAAAAAAATTCATTTACTTTTATTTTGATTTTAATTATGTATGAATTATGTATTGCACAGCTTGATGTTAACAGAACGGTTATCAATTCTGATGTCCACGATCATAACGGACAATATGAGAGTATGTTTCATGGATACTGTTGTCCCTCGGCTGTAGAGAAAAGAAGAAAGAAAAGAGATGTTAACTCTAATACGTTTACTGTTAGATACTCTGTATCTATTAGCAACGATGGGATACACTACGGCCCAAGTAGAAATGTTCATGTCTTCGATTCGACATGTCAATCATACGTCATGATGCCAACAGGCGACTTGCTTTTCAATTTGAAGGTGGAGTTCGTAATACATGTTTTCTAAAATTGTTTTGCCAATTGAATTTATAGTAGTCAAAATGCTTGAATTATGCAGGGAAAATAACTGATGCATTTCTTAGTTAAAGCTTTCACATACAATATTATTGACGTTTGAAAGAAGATTAAATCTATTGAACCATTACGCGATAATGGTGAAAAAATGCCTTATTTAGGCCCCCAACACTTGTTTTTGTTTCAGAAATCTTGTTAAAAAAGTGACCACTTTTTCGGCGCGGCTCCCCAACCAAAAGTTACATCAGGGGGTTGCCAGAAGGGGGATGTTTAAAGGGGAAAATTTAAGCCTGAGCATGTTGTTGTAAGGGCAATTGTCCAGTCAACATTTGTGCCAAGTTTGATTAGTATTAAAGCAGTTTTTATAGTATTATAGCAATTTGAACTTGTAACGGGAGACTTTTCAATGAAAACAACCATTTTCTTCACAAAATGCTCATGAATAAATGAGTTAATTTAAAATAAATTTCAGCAGTCGTGGATGGCTTTTAAGATAATGAATAATTTCTTTACATTTTTAAATATTAGATATAAAACACTTTATTTTATAGACAGACACATGTTATATAGAGAGTCAGTGTTACAGGGACGGCGACCGAAGTCTAGAGAGTCCAATTCTCATTTGCTGCCCATATGTTACTAGCTACCAGTGGACAAAGCAGCAAGGTATACTTTTATTATTTGCAAAGAAATACTTAAATGAAAACTTTCATTTGTTATGATTTTGATTTCCGTGAAATCAACAACTGGTCCCTGGAGCAACAACTCTGCAGAATGAGTCAATATTATCGTTGCTGTATTTAGATTAAATGAATAGCTTTACATTGTCATTCTTACTTCGTTGTATCTCATTTAAATGTTAACCAAAAATAGTAAAAAATGTTACATACAATAGTAACTTGAAATTTTCTTGTGTGATTGGTGAATAGGTTTATAAATGTTAGTTATTTCATGCATATCAGACAGGTTAATTTATTCTTTAAACCGATGCTATTTCAAACATACCTTACATTCCCGTGTACGTTGCCTGCTTGCAAAGATGTCATTCCCAAACATTTTTTTATGAATGAACTGCGTTTATATGACAAAGTCATTTGTAAATTCAATCGCTACTATAATAGAAAGGTGCTTAGAAAAATATTAGCTTTCGCAATTTCTCTCCGCAATATGATTTATATGTAATTTGCAAGAAAAGGAACCATACACAGCCCGTCATCACAGACATGAACATCCAGATATCGGGTAACTGTTAAGCGGAAGACGCTAATAGTTACTTCGAGCTAGGTATTTCGTTATGTGTCGAAGTCGGTGTAAGAGTTATAGTATTTAGTATTTTACATTACAATATACCTTGAAATAATGATATATGAATCTGTCCATAGTCGACCATTACTCTTTAATGATAAACATGAAACTATATATCTCAAAGAATAAAATATTTTTGTGCAATTTAAGATTGTGTAAAACCAACCAGCAATCAGGAAAACGGTGGTGAAAGTAGCAAGCTTATTATAGCAGTGTCTGTATCAGTGTCATTGATATTGATTGTTGCCGGGGTTGTGGCATTTGTCATCTGGACCTTCGTAATTAAAAAGCGGTAGGTTTGGTTCTTTTCTTTATATTTTTTAATACATTTCAGAAATATTTTATTGAACATGTTTATCGGAGGTCGTGTGCATGTAACTAGCAGTATTCGACGTTGCATGATTAATATATTTTTTGAACGAAAGTAACTTTTTTATCACAAAGAAATTATATTTGATGTTTCAGGAAAGCAGAGTGAGGGATATTACACATATCTATTATCCCTCATGTACAGACTCGATCAAACCGCGTCTGAAATTTTCATGTCATTCTGTTGTGATTAAGCTTCCGGGGGATCACTTTGTTTCCATATTTTTATTTACCATCAGTAAGACGTTTTGCATGTTAATTGCAAGCTATCTTTTCTTCATTCTAGTGTTAGTTCATTATTTTGAGTTGTGTTCGAATTACAGATTGTAAATAATGAATGAGAAATTATGAGTCACTTTAATTCTACGAACAACACCTGTTCACATTCTAGAAATGTTGTTGACTTGTATTTGTTTGTATAATATTGCTTTACATTTCTAATTTAGAAATGCTTGCAAGCAAGAACATAACAATAAATGTCAGATTGTTCTGTTTCTTTACTTAACAAGTAAATAATTTATTTAAATATGTTAGGATTGCTTAAGCCATACATTTATTGATTCATCATATAATTGAGGAAGTTTGTTCGATAAATGAATATGATGTCTTATATCATCAGTTTCGGACAATACAAAATAAATCATTTTCCCATTAATCAAGTGCCGTCTAAAATACTTGAAAAGATCAATTAAGACAGTGTTATGTTTTCTGCATGCATCTTTGTGCCTTTGGGATCCCAACATTATTGGTTATAACAATAACAAAAGTAACAAACGTCATATACAACAATGTAAGTAAATTAAATTTTTGATATGCGTCAATATTCCAGGACCAAGTCTATGCATACAACAAGGGCAGAACCTCCTGTCTATATCAATTCGGGTTTCAGCGCAGCGCAGTGAGAATTTGAAAAAGGAGGAAAGGCAGTGTTTTAACCTTTACTACCGATTTTAGCGATTACGAGCAGCTACGTGTCAATAAACACCAAAACGAAGAATATCGAATAACGTAGCACAAATTAGTATGATGAAAAATGGATTATTTATTCTACCCGCTTCCTTGAACATGACCGTTATAATGTGTGTAATATTTCCTATTACTTATGATTCATTCAAACTGTATCAAAATAAGTGATCATATCGAATTTCTAATTTATAAAATCTGTAAACTAAATGTGCGTTGATTTCTTTTCATGTAATTTTCGTTTAAATGACAAAATTTTTATGTTTCTAATAAATGTATACGTCTAATGTAAGTGACACTTTTGTGTGAGACAAGGACTTAGTTAAGACATTTTACAGTTTTCTGTACTGATAATGTGTATGTGTGCGTACATGCGCGCGTCCGTGCGTTTGTGTGTGTGTGTGTGTGTCTGTGCGCTCGCGATACAGCACTGCAGAAAGATTATGTCTTTCTATCTTTCCTTCTCTTAATGAATGACGTTTTTATATAAACATATCTTATTGCTTTTTTTGCTCACGGGGAAAACAGTATATTTTCATAATATTCATTCATCAGGTTTTATGCACACGTATGATTCATAAATGTTGTAATTTAACAAAATTTTATTGTACATGTAGTATCAAACATTATTATTTTAAACACAAGTCTTTGTAATGAAGAAAAAATATAAAAAAAACAAAGATAACTTATACATCAGTTCATATAAAATGTATCTTTAATAAAACAATTACGTAAGTCAGTGTACTGTTGTCATTTTAATCAACTTGAATGTTTGTTTGTTGTTTTATTATACCCTAACAATCAAAGTTTAGTGGGGTATACGGGAGTCAGTTTGTCGTTTGTTAGGTCCGTCCTTCCGTCGGTCATTCGGTCTCCTTCATGATTTCCGGAAAATAACTAGAGTTTGGAATGAGTTATTGTAATCAAAGTAGGTAATAGCAATCTTATGTAGAAACCCGGTTGGTATTGTATTTTGACCCCCCTGATGGTAAGGTCAAGGTCACCGTTGCAAACAATAGAAAATGGTTTCCGAACAATAACTAGAGTTTGGAATCAAACTTGGTATTTAGCAAGCATATATGATGACCTGGTTAGTATTGCACTTGGATTCCCAGGGGATCAAGGTCAATGTCACCGTTACTTAAAATAGAAAAATGGTTTCAAGATGTTTAAAAATGGTTTTTGGACAATAACTAGGGTAAGAAATGTGAAATTGTTATTACTCATCATGAACGTTAAAAAACTCACGTGGCCAAAGGAAATTTCTGTAAATATCCATCTACCGTGGGAAGACTGATGCTGTCTTTTTAAAAATTTATCCTAAAAACTTTCGCATATCAACCATTAAAATAGTCAACTTTTTTAAAATATATATTCAATTCAGCTCAACTTGACGATGAAATTGAGCATAATGTCACTTTAATGCATTGATTTTTGTAATTTCTTTTCGATTGAAATTAAAGATTTTTGAGACCATCAGAGGTGCATCGTACACTTACATTTCTTGCTTCTGTTTTATTGTTTTACTATAAAATACATATATAAAATACATATATAAAATTTTCGATACGTTTACCATATAAACGTGATAAATATTTAAAATGTATCGTTTTTATAAAGGTTCTCACAGTGTTAGCTAACATTAAAAGAGTTTTAATGTTGAAAAGGACGGTTTGCACAACAGACAATGACGTAAGTAAAGTTTATTTAGATATATTTGTTCAAAGTTCAAACTGTGGGCATATCACGTGGTTTCCACGTCATAGTTTTGTAATTAAACGACAAGTAGAAAGGTGCTGCAAGCACTCACAGCCCACATTGGATCTTTAGGATATAATAAATTGATAAAGTGAAACCATATATTTGGACTTTGTTAAGTGATAAAGAGGCGTGATTATCTTAATTTAATTAGTATATGATTTTCAAATATTTTGCTGACACATCAATTAAAATTAATAACAGATCACATTTATTTTCAATACTATCTTAATTTCAGTGTACAGCGGCAAATGAGAAATGTGTTACACGAGGAACCGAGAAATAATGCGTAGATCCTAAGTGCCTCTATATAGCGCCTTTACGATAGCTATACTTTATTATCGTGGTCCGAGGAGAATATTAAATATTATTATATTTTGATTTCAGGCTTCAAGTGATTTTTGACTGATGCCCTCCTAACAATTTATTTTTTATCAAATGTTTTCCGGGCAGCAGTTCTGCAAAAAACGGTTACCGATACCTCACCCTACTCCCATTCTAGCATATTTGCACTACCTATCCTCATGTGTGCATTTGGTCAGACCATTACAGAAATTTCAGTATAGATTAAATTAAAGATTTAACAATAAATAATATGTTCAACTAAACATCACCCTGATTGTAGCCTTTACAATAAACAAGACTTGATAATTTCTGCCCTTACACCACCTGTCAATGTATAATTTTATAACACATGGACGGCAAAAGACATCAGAATATTGACGCATACGGGTCACGTCATCTGCTATATTTTATCGGGTATCGAACATTAATTCAAATGCTCAGACGTGGTTTACAATATTTGGGATATTTCTCTTATACTTAAAGTAAAAACAGTTCAGATTTGAAATGTTGTAGGCTTGATTTGATTGAACCTGTTCAGAGACGGTACTGAAAAATGAAAGTTAACGTCCACGTCCCCGAGCACTGGCTACAAGTCAATTACATTGTAAATGATATTTAGCAAACGAAAACTCTCATTTGTTGCAATTGTGCAATGATACCTGAAGGATTTCACCAGTTAATATAAATATACATCACATTTATTTATAAAAGCAGATACATTTTATAGCGAGTTATCGAGTAATCACACGAAGAATTGTGTTCGGTCCCCGCCCCTCCACTATTGATGAATTATTAAAAAGATAATCGGATGAGATTTTAAAAACAAAGTGACCTGTTAAAAAAACTGTTAATTTTGTAATTGCATAAGTGCCCTTCCTTGAACTTAACATTGTATTGCTTTCAGGTTTTCACGATGTGCCCATCATAAACGTACGCCGTAATTTGTCGTATCCCAAGATAATTAGGTAATTGATGGGCTATAACTGGTGACCAGGCAATTCTGAAATAGGAAGCATTATGCTGGACATTTATTTTGCAAACAAATATAACAATTACAACAACTTTCAAAAACATTTTATATTAAATCATGTTTATATGACACAGTGCTATATACCTCAAAGTAAACTTATGTCACAGTTAATTATTTAGAAGCTAAAAGATTACTTATTTTATGCCTCCATTGTTGTATGTACATTATTGCCATGTATATGGCTTTTATCGTACAGCTAAATAAGATCTATGATTATAAAGTACTACAATCGTTAATCACGCTTGTCCATATAATTCGTGCATCCTACTATTCATTTACTTAAAGCATAAGTTTCCTATGTCCTAGTAACATTTGCTTAATACTTTAAAAAAAAAACTGACAATTAGTCTCCTGTATTACTTAAGTAATATGACTGTTACTGAGAAAAGAACAGACATAAGAAGCAACCATATGAGAGAAAATATCCAAATATCTGTTTAAACATTTCCGATGGCGCTATATGACTTTCATTATTATATTACATAAAGTTACAATTGAGTATTGTTGTCTTTCTGAAAACCATCATTTGACAACTACTCGAACTTTATTGTGTGACAGGCAACTCAATAGACAATTAATACACACAAGAATATGTTCTGTTTAGTCCTGCAATGTACATGTAGGCATTGACTTGGTGACAATTATTAAAATCTTTCTTGTATTAATTGCTTCATCAATTTTCGAAAATACATTAATTTTACGTTACAAAGTACTAAAAACTTAAAGGAAGGTGTTGGCAAAATACATAGACTTGTTGAACTTGATGGTCGCTAGTTATGGAAACTCATTACGAGAACAGTAAAGATCTAGACAAGATACAGAAATTAAATAAAGGCCCTCTTATAAAGATTATACAAGTGTTTTATAATGTTTAACTTATAGAGCATGCTAGATGTTTTGCATATGACGAAAGTAGCACGAAATGTAAAATAATTTGTCATAAAGTATGAAAATGTTAACAAAGTAGTATTGTTTTTTCCATACAAAATATTTAATCACTATCACTATTCTAATTCAGAAAAAATGCAACAGAAGCAAACGATGGATTAGATAGTTGTCCAAAGAAATGTTTTGGTAACTATAAACAGCCATCAAAATTAAAAAGCTTTGAGAAATGAAAATAAAAGCATGATTGGCACTTGAATGGAACAGGTTATGGTGAAAAATGTTTGTAAGACTGAAAGATGGCTATGAACAATTGCATAATCTTGAAGTAAGGGATATATTCGACCAGTAATGGTCAAGTGAACATCAATTGAGTAAAGCCATCTGATGTTCTGTGCCACATTGTCTCCGTAAAAAATAATCTGGAAACAAAGTGATCCCTCGGAAGCATTAATCACAACAAAATTACAAGAGAATTGCAGACTCAGTTTGATTGAGTCATATACTGAATAAGTGCAACATCGCTCACGCCCTCTAGCACCGGCTTGAGCGGTTATCAACTCTCAACACTTCATAGTGCTGGCATCAATGATCCCAAAAGGACCAGAAAAATAAAACTACACTGAGGTGAAGTGCGAGGCAACTATTTACAGCTGCTTCACAGCACTTAACACCTGCTGTTGTGAAGTATAAAAATCTGGAAACAAAGTGTTCCCCTAGCACTGGCTTGAGCGGTACTCAATTCTCAACACTTACTAAGTCAATTGTAAGTCACAATCTTGAACAAAATCAAAAAAAGAACAAAGTTGTATTGATCTAAAGGGACTTCACTGAGATTTTGTAATACATGACATGACTAGACATAATTTTTCGAGGTTGATATAATTACATTTGATGTAGTTCCAGACCAATAACTTGTTTGCAAAATTTCATATCAATTTCTCTCTGTTTTATTGTGAAAATTGACCCAAAATTGAAAAGCGCTACATTTCCTGTCACTCAAATCGGGCGCAAAGTACAACACAAAATACCATTTTCAATTTGTTTCTGAGTATCTCTCTTTATTATCTTTTGCATATCTTTCTGAATCAAGTGCCTAAGCTGACCAATGAAAGAAATTCAAAATTTATGATGTAGGCCTTTGAACCTCAGTGGAGTCGATTTACATATCATGAACATTATATATTGGTAGATTTGTGTAAATTATTGCAGCGCCGAATTCATTCTCAGAAATGCTTAGACTAGGGTTCATCCCAGGCAATATGAGTGAAGGTCCAATGGGTGCTGGCAAACAAAAGATAATTGAAGAACTGTCTAGCTATTGTACTTATCCAAATTCTGCTGAAAAAATATATGAACTTAGGTAGGTGCAAAGATAAAATAGTATCTAAAATGATTTCTTCCAGGAAGGTTAAGTTTCAAGATGACGTCTTTTGTGAAAGAAAATACCGGTATATAATACTGTTAGGAATATGGCAGCAAAGTACATGTATGTTTCCTTGATACAAAACGAGCTTATACAGAGTTAGGCATTAGGCTTTGTTATGCTAATGTGAAGCTACCAAATTTCAATATATATTTCCAAAAGAATTTAACCGTTGATGACACTATCCCTCAGTTTTTCCATGTCCATCCAGGAACAAGGAAAGTGGATAACCTCTCCAACTCTCTTGTACATATATGATCTGTTATCTATTGACCTCGTCATTTGCGTCTTATTTACCCAAATAAGCTTACCAAAGGCGCTAGATAACATGGTTTTAATTTCATATTACAAAACAGGTATGGTTAACATATGTCATAATTATTCACATTCATGTCGGAATCAGTACAATATATTTAAGTGTTAGTAGGTATATTATGTTAGTACGTACATTTATGCTGTGGGTTTGTGTAAATAAAAGACGTGAATTGTTTCTTTGTTTGGAAACCATTTCAGACAGCTTTCAGTGTCATTGGACCATGGAAAGTAAATCATAGACTTATAATATACTTAACCAGAGCTACTCTCCTGCGCATCGGTCGAATGTTCCACTATCGCTCACTTCTTACCTCTGCTAAAATTGTAGGTTCAGACCGATATTTCTATTTTTAGACAGGAAAATCCGTATCTACACTTCAGCCAATCAGTGACTAGCTTACTTGTAACGAATTTTCACATACCTGAATTTGACGCACCGTAATGTAAACAATGCGTGTTCATTTGTACTTTACTTAAAATTGTTTGTTTTAAACCATAGGTGTTCGGCGCGTTGATTGGTCTCTACCCCCGCACCCAACCCCCGCACCCCCACACCCACTCTACAGCCCTCCTACCTCTCAAAACCATGTAAAATACAGTATTTTTCATTTGAAACATGTTTTGATATTTGGTTTATGCTTTTAATTCAATAACCTTCATTTCCTACAAAAAATAAAAAATTGATACATAAAATAAAAAATTGATACATATATATTTATATATGTATCAATTTTTTATTTTGTAGGAAATGAAGGTTATTGAATTAAAAGCATAAAACAAATATTAAAACATGTTTCAAATGAAAAATACTGTATTTTACATGGTTTTGAGAGGTATGAGGGCTGTAGAGTGGGTGTGGGGTGAGGGGGGGGGGTGCGGGGGTAGTGACTAATCAACGCGCCGAACACCTATGTTTTAAACGACCAAAATGGTAAATTCGCGATGATATATTATTTACGGATAGTCAATTGTAATGGAGTCTACGTAAACGGTAGCTCAATACGAATAATGGTCCGCATATTCTGGCTGCAAGAAAGTCCACGTCAGGCCGTTTAAATTATTTTTCTTATATTTCTCGGATGACCATGCAGTAGCATTTAACCAATCCCTCGAAAAACATCATTTCTTTTATGCACGTATGAATAAAGCGGAAGAATTTATCACATGCTATTGCAACATTAATACACCAGGTGTACACTATGCACAAAAAAGTAATTTAAAAAATATTAATTTGACTGATCTTATATAGAACAGTACATACAAAGTCAGTATCATCTAGCTTTAATAAAGGCCATTTAAGAATTTGACGTACTTTCTTACCCTGTGTTTTTTCATGGATGGGCAGGTTTTGTAAGTCATGATATACATGTATGTGCAAAATGACATACATACTACATACAGATATCTGCAGACTCAACCAACACTATTTTACACATCAATAGTAAAACTGCATTGGTTACTCATTTGAAATTCAGCTATTCTACTTAATAATATTGTAGTCAATCAGGAGACTACCACAGCAACCACAAGCTTGTCCATTAATATCAACAAGGGCTGTCAATAGAACAGTTGTTCTATTCAACTATTATCAGAATTTGATGGAAAATGTTTGAATTAACTAAGGAATATTTCATTTATTTACATATAATGTTCGCATGAGGCCATATTTCATTTAAAATTCACAAGTTATGAGCCTTTGACAGTGACGCCCAAGGTATACTATTATTAAGTTTCAAGATTAATTTTGCAGGTAAAACTTTCACCTGTATTAAATCAGAAGTTTAGAGGGTCATACTTCTGTCAAAATCCATGCTAGAGTTACTGGCCTTGGAAAGTGATCCCAAAGTGTGCAAAGTCTTTTACACATGAAAGAATCCAATGTTCCTTGTGGATTTCAAACCAAGGTGAAGTGCAAGCCATTAGTTGCACGAAAAACATTAAGATGTTACACTGATGAAGAATTCCAGATGTAAAGGATAGCCCCATTTTTCTTCAAATATTTAAGCTAAAAACAATAACTACACTGTAGATCATCAATGAATTTATTTCACACCTGTAAGTCTTCATGCTCAAAACAATATGTAATATGAAATTACAAACGCAATATTGTATTGATTTAACATACACGTATACCACAGTCCTAAAATATAATGTATCAAGGGTTGATCACATAAACATAACAAAAATAAGAGTACATAAGTTGGCTGTAATGTCACTTACAATCACAGGGATAAATTGACAAATATCTTTTCCTATGAAGTTAACATCCTAAGCCAATAGTAACAATAGAAAAACAAGATCAAACTTGACCAGAACACTAAATATATATAGTTTGGGATAATCTAGCTATTGAGTAGGCAATGTATATTTAAGCTAGTTTGGATATTTCAGGTTTTAAAGTACAATTTGTGCCTTCAGCACTGGTTTAATACTCAGATACCCAGTCATATTGTTACTATGTTCAGTGAAATTATGATACCCATTCACATTGTTACATCAAAAAAGCTCTTCACGTCACTTTGTGACAGGTGAGCTAATTATATATATAAATATTTTGACAACTGCCAAAAGAAGGCCAGAACAGTATCTGGTTTATGAGGCTATTACTCAAAATAGGTCATATTATTTTGTTGTAATTTAGCATTATCCATAGGACAGTGTAATTGGCTATTTTCATGCTTCATTGTAAATAAGCTAAGTGATTAGCCTTTGCCAGCAGTATAAAGCCAGGCTATGGAGACTGAACAGGCTCCACACTGTTGTCTCACTAACTTTAACTTTTCATCCTGATGAATAATGTACCCAAAATGATAATAAACACTTTTAAATATATAAGCCAGACATGTCCATTTATAAACTCTACAGGCTAAGGGTTGATATAATTTTGCATCTATGCTTTCATTTTGCAAAATTCAAAATCATATAGGTAACATCTAAAGGCATTTAAAGAAAGGCTGCAAGTCTTATTATGTTGTCATGAATGACAAATATCCCATAAATAATTTCATGTTAAAGCAAAACTGTTAGTTCAGACATTACAAGTTGAATTAAAAAATCTAACTTGGGAACAGGAACCATATTCCTAAACAAATATAATCATGCAGGATTTATGCAACTTGTTCTTTATGATATGATGCTAATGTGAAACAAATGTCCCCAGTTCAAATGCAATCATTTACAATGTAATTATAACATAGGTTCCTGCAGATCTACATTTATTCAAGACTATGAAAAAAATAGACATAACTCATTGTTAATTAATTAAAAGTGCTATCTCATTTATAAATAAGCAACAGTAATAACATAGATACTGTAAATACCCTATATATTCAAATTTATAAAGGGGATATCATTCACAAAATACTGGTGCCTGATGTGGGCAGAAAATGATGTCAACAAAATTCAACTTGTTACATCCTTAATGTATTACACAATATCTCACACAGTAAATTTTAAAGTTTCAAAAACAGCTTATGTTAAAATTTATCAAAAATTACAAAATTGTATAAGAAAAGATCTAAATTTCATGGAAAATGATGCCAGAATTTTAAACCTATGTACAGCCATTTGATGTGAGTGTTGATAGGAAACTTAAAAGATTCTGATTATATAACTGTTTAAAAATTTAAATTGCACATTCACATGTATTTCATAATACCAGTAAAAATAAATTTTTACAATTTCCATCATAACATCTTTCTGATTAAGGTCACAACTTGCAGCACCAATACATGTGTAGTTTTCATGAATTTGGCAAAGGATTATGTGTGACAGTGTTGCCTTTCAAAAAACTTATCATTTTGGACAAAACTTGGGCAAAACTTTGACCTGAAATTACACACTATACTATAATACTAATTATAATTAAACTTAATCAATATGTTGAATGCAGGTATCTGATCATATACTGATGATGGTCCATACTGTACAAGTATTGTAGTCTAACCATATTTCAACATTTTTGCAGTTATGAAGACTTTAAGACTGCTATTTGACTCTGATTGATGACTTGATTTGATATTTGGTGTAGTAGTATGTCAAATAATTCTTCATCCCAAATTTTATTTTTAAAATAAATAAAAAAGGTCCAAAATCCTTATTTTATCTTCTGTAAAAGCATGTTAATCACATAAGTCATTTGTTCATAACATTTACTTCCCACTTTCAGATCCACAGATACTTTGATCACTGATTTCTTCTATGTTTTCTGCCTTCAAGTTCAACTGTACTATTTCTAATGGTTATTTTATACATGTACCTAGTACACAATGTTTATTTGGCACAATCTGTTGGACTAGCTGTAGCTGTAAGTGCTAGCAAAGCTCTTCAACCCCTGTGAACAGTGAACACTGGATGAAACACATCTTTCTGGTTTTGGTCATATACCCTAAAAACAGAAGTTATGACATTTATTCAATTATAAAGATGTATATAGTACTGTATATAAGATTTGTACAGTATGAAAACATCATTTAATTATACAGTAACAGTCCTGTTGTTCAAAGAAAATCATAAACCAACTATATTGTATAAATGTCAAAATATAGTCCACCGTAATTTTAGAAGAGGATAACAAATAAATGGTGTTGATCCATTTAAACATCTACAGAAATCTGTCAAAATGCAGAAACTTAAAATTTGAAATTAAATCATCTCCTAAAATATTTCCTTCTGAGCCACTATTTAATTTATACTTTCAATACCCGATAAGCACCTTACATTTAGGAATAGTAAAATCCCTGTAGCTATAATGGCCAAACTTAAATAGTAACTTTGTTTTTGAGGCAGCCTGTAATTATGTGACATTAAACACTTGATAAGACAGATATTTGTGCCTAACTTCTCCAAAGAGAAATATAACTATAACAAACTTTTTACATTTCAAATGACCTATGGATTTTGGAAGATATATATGAGCCGCGTCATGACAAAACCAACATAATGGGTTTGTGACCAGCATGGATCCAGACCAGCCTGCGCATCCACGCAGTCTGATCAGGATCTATGCTGTTCGCTCACAAACCCTATAACAAGTAGAGAAACTGATAGCGAACAGCATGGATCCTGATCAGACTGGGCGGATGTGCAGGCTCTTCTGGATCCATGCTGGTCGCAAACCCATTATGTTGGTTTTGTCATGACGCGGCTCATATGTATTATTTACATTTCTTGTCAATAAGGCTCCCACGTTTACAATTTTTTGTAAACGTTTACACGACTGCTAAGAACCGAAACGATACCGTTTAAACGGTGGTACCTTAACACCATGTATTTGAGTCGCAAAATGATGTCTTTCTTTCTATTTTTAATACATGTACAAATAAAGAATGTGCAAGGCTCATCACCATTGAGTCAGCACTCATTTTTGCATTGTAACCCCATTTTTTACCAAAAATGTTTTATGTCACGAGCAATTTTGCACGGTAATGCTGTGTGGAGGGTTGTAAACACCCATTTTCCGTTTGTTTACTTTGGAATAAACCTCTAGAATTGTTAAAATCCATGATTACAGGCAATGATTAAGAAATTTTGTAAGCCAATATGGTCATTTCGATTAAACGGTTAACAATATCGTAAACGTTTATGAATGAAAATCGAAACGAATCCGTTTAAACGTGTAATCGTGGGGGCCTTACTTGTCAAGAACTTTGACTGTCCATGAAGCAATGTTTTGTTCTAGTATTTAGACAAATGAATACTAAACTTTAAGCCATTCAGCTATAAAGGTCAAATAAATATACACATATGCCAAATGCTCCTAACAGTCTTTGCCTAAAAAAGGTTTGTGTTTTCAACTTTCAAGTAAAGAACAAATCCACTGGGCCCTCATTATAAGTTGTTTTTTTAATACATGAAAAGCACTAATCTCCTGCACAACCCTGACATGTGTATTAATAAATCAATTTTGATAACTGTAATGGTCCTTTTATATTAATTAATATATAAATTATGATAACAGTTACAAGATTTTTTTATTTAAAAGCCACATAAATTACTCTATTGTGTTCAATCTGGAAGATATCTTGTAAATGTTTATATTAATATGTAACAATTTCAAAACATATCATCTACAGCTTCACATATTCTTGTTAACAAAATGAAATGAATATCAATATAGTTAATATTTTAGAATTTCTAAATATAATTACATTTGTATTTTGTTAATAAAAAAAAATAAAAAACAAAACAAAAAAAAACAACCATTGTAAAAGAGTTTAAGAGAAATCAAACACTGTATGAAATAATTGCTACTTAATTTTCTATATTCCATGCACACATAGATTAAATTTCTGTTTAGCTGCATGGTTACATATTTTATACAATTTTAACACTTTATAGAATTGTAGAAACTATTGTGGAGGCACATCTGTGTTGTAAGATCTTATCATGGTCTGCACTATTCACTTTTCACTCACTACAAATTGTGAAGTTTCTTTCAAATTGATAAATGCTTTAGTCCATATTGAAAGATAATCTGGCCAATTTGAGAAATTTCACATTTAGTAATGCTAAGGGTGCTGAATCATGTTTTTCCTGGGTAGGTTTGCATTTGTCATGATTCTGTGATCATTTATTTAAAATGACTGAGTAATGTATAAATCCCATTAACCACAAAAAATATTTGTAAATATCCTTCATTAACTGTCATTTTATTACATGAGTGTGGCTGTCATTTTATTAAAGAAGTGTGGCTGTCAAAATAATACCTTTATTACCCTTCCCCTGCCGAGTTTAGACGATCTTTTAAAAAATCAATGCTGTTTCAAATGAAACGTGGAAATAAGATTCCCTTTAGAGTACATGTACCTCTTCGTCACAACATGACGTCACATAAATACATGACGTATTTTTCCCGTACCTAACGAATGTAAACAAGAGAAAAGGAGTAGTCTATTGAACGCACTTTTTTGTAATTGATATCAAGCTTTCACAAGGTCATATTTGTTTTCAAAACTGATATTAATATTTATAGTCTGATTTTATTGACCTGTCAATTATGAATACATCATAGGACACATTTAAATATTCGATCCAACTTCGGTTTGGTCCGTGTAGTTTACGAGAATTAATGTGGAGTATATTAGTCATGGATTGAAAGTCACGCCAGCTTTATGTGAATGTTATCGTTGATAGATCAGTCGGTAAAAAGAGAATGCCTGATAATTGAGAGGTCTGTGGTTCGATCCTTACTGTTGTCATTGTTTTAGTACACTTTCTTTATTTTTGCAGTATATTTTAATGGAACAGATTTGTAGTGTGTTTTACGGCATTGAAAAGACATTTATTGATTTTCAAATCCGTTTTAATTTTAAACATTGAATTTTTAAAAAACATTTTATTTAAAAAAGAGTATTTACATTACAAAATTAAGTAGAACATAATAAAAAAATCGAACAACATAAAATAATCATATATAGATTCGATAATGTTGAAAGTATTAGTAAGAAAAACATGGACCAACGCGGCCTCGAGCTTAAAACATGCGTGGAACTTAATTAGATCATAAACTCGTGATTTACCTTATTGCGCTGTAACGCTGAGTACACTTACTTTAGAGATACAAATTAAATTAAATTCCATCGTACAGCGTACATCTCACGGAACTGACCGAACATCTACCGAAGATAAATATACTGTGCACTGAACATGTAATCAGTATGTAATTGACAGGTTAATAAAACCAAACAATATGTTTACTCTACTTTGGTAAATATAAATTTTATCATTTGACACTTAAAAAGTGCTTTTAAATCGGAATTTACACCGCGTAAAAATCGAACCGTATGCGCATCACCTCAGCGCTTGTTGTTTACAACGTTGGGTACCCAACGTGGAAATTTAGTGTGTATACTACCCGTCTGGCTCGGTTATATCAATTTCTTTCGGGTGATCAATATCCAATCAAAAAGGCGGAAAAAATCTGGAAGGGTAATAAACATTCATCATTGCTTCTAAAGCCAAAATATCAGTTAGTCACTGATGTGTCAAGCATTTATTACGCTGGATATTAAATTATTCTTTAGAATAAAGCAGCTTTCTCAAATTTTATCGTTTTGTTTTACACTTTGATAGAAATTGCGAATGGTACATATCTTTAAGAAGCTTTGATATAAATACATAGTGTATTAAATTAGACTTAAATATGAAAAACAAGATCAATAACACAGGAATACCGTATGAAGCCCAGCAAGATACCAAACAGGACAAGCACACGGGCAAAAAGAAACTACTACAGTCAACGATTTAAATAAATACTTCATCTTAGATTATAGTTTGCTTAGGTCTTGCCTTACTTGACTAATGAGCCTGTGATAAGATAGAGCTTATCCTATTTTTGTTAATTAAATTGTATTTGGCGGCTATTTTCAGCCACATATAGCATTTATGCGTGTGTAATTATTTATATTGATTCCACACCTGCCAAAATATAATTGCTCATTTATTATTTGTCATCCAAGTGACTAAAATATCATTTATATTCAACAAAAGATCAAATGTCAATGTTTTTTATATGTGAACTTCATAATGCATTAGTAAAAATACCTAAAACTAATTATATCAAATCAGTCGCGTTATGATAAACCCAACAAAGTGCGTTTGCGACCAGCATAGATCCAGACCAGCTTGCGCATCAGCTATCAGTTTCTCTTCTTGTAATAGGGTTCGTAAGCGAACAGCATGGATCCTGATCAGACTGCGCGGATGGTCTCGATCCATGCTGGTTGCAAACGCACTATGTTGGTTTTGTCATGAAGCAGCTCAAATATTCTTTAAGTTGAATAATAATTACTTTTAGGATAGTCTGTAAAGAAGGGTAATATTCTGTTTACAATGTTTATAAGCATGTATACATCATTATATCATGCTGTGATATATATCATTCTTATTTGTTTCTTATGGAAGTATGCTAGTATGTTCTCTATGTGATGAAAATAAAAGTATCTACATCTATCATTGAAGTAGCATCTCTAGTGTATCATATATCCCTAAAACACGAAAACACGATCTCATTTCTGTTTTGAACGATTATAAAAGATTTACATTGGATGTAACGACGTTAAACGACTATGTTTGTAAATAGCTTTGTTATAAATTCAAAAGAAATAAATCAAGCTTTCACTTTGATCTATGATAATTTACATTCTTGGACTAAATATTTAACATGTCTGAGTGTTTCCAAATGTATCAATTCGAAAGTGTGCTATCAATCATTTTAAATTTATGGATTTGTGCTGCTCTTAATACAATGTGGTATAATGTGACAAATGTTAGACCACATTTCGATCATTATCATCAAAACAATCACCTGTATATTACTCAGATACTGCTTATATCATTTTGCCTTATAATAAATATTAGATCAATCAGTCTATCTGTTGTCAGGACTCTCGTGGGTGATTTAAAAGAGGGAAAACAAATATTCCTTGTTTGCACTGTTCTGAATAATTCAAACTCATCAGAGAGATTAACAATAAATCATCGCATCTGGCTAAAAAAGGATATAAAAAGGATATTAAAGTTCTAGACTTCCTGATCAAACCCCCATTGGATATAATGAATAATGGATATTAGTTGAAATATAACCTATTGAATATTTATTGATGGAGATAGTCCGTTGATATGTCTTAAGTGTCTAGTGTATATGACACCTCGTTTTTAATCAAATCATAATTCGAAAAAAAACCTGAAAGAACCTTCAAACTGGTACAAACCGTATGAATGTTGTAAGACATAAAATGTTCAAATGAAATATAATCATTTTACAAAAAAATACACTTAAAGGGAAGATAATTAATAAAGTAATGGCGACAGGAATTATGAACTATGCCATATGGTTGACGACACGAAGAAAAAAGTAATGATTTAAAAAAAAACTTAAATACTTTACAGTAAGTAATAGTGTATGTTATTATCTAAGAGAAAGAGCATCGAAAAACGAGGTTATCCGACGATACGGCGTAGCCCCCCTCCCCGCCCCGAGTATTAATCTGATTGTCGATTGTTTTGATGTTCTTTCTCTTTTGTATCATACACGTAGTCAAACATAAAAACTCGTTCCCTGTTGTTACAATATAAAACCCCTGAAAAAAGTAACCAATGAAGGAGCATCTGAATATGATATTTCTATCGCTTTTCCCTTCTCTGCCGTCACAATAAGTAAACCTCAGCAAAAATGAGCCAATCAATAGATATGCTCTGGAGTGCAGGTAACAAATACGTGCACTTGAGTTAACGCACTGTGCATGTATACGATTTAACTCTGACACATTTTTTAACAGAAAGGTCCCCAAACTATGATACAAAGAACTGATAATCAGATAATCAGATAATCGGAAAAAATGTGAAAACAATAATCAGAAATCCAGAAGCAGGATGATGACCTGTACGCCGGATTGAGAAGAACAAGTTTCAGTCGATCTAAATTTAAGACCTGTCATGACAAAACCAACATAGTGCATTTACGACCAGCTTGAATTCAGACCAGCCTGTGCATCCGTGCAGTCTGCAGTCAGGATCCATGCTGCTCGCTTACAAACCCTATTACAAGTAGAAAATCTGATAGCGAACAATTCATGAATCCAGATAAGTCTGCGCTGATGCGCAAGCTGGTCTGGATCCATGCTGGTCGCAAACGCACAAAGTTGGTTTCGTCATGACGCGGCTCATTTGTGTTTCATTAAACTATGGCTGCTTCTGAAAAGTTTCAACATAAACACACAAAATAATCTGCTTCAAGAAAAACAAATTTTCATTTATTTGAACAAAGTCCCGCAAGCTTACGTTGCATGAAATATTACCAATGTTAAACAAGATATATAGATTAAAAGATAATTGTCTATAAATTTCTTCTACTAAGGACTACATCTCTTTCAATCTATCTGAAAATTATTTACGATCATAGATCAGGAAGTACCGTTGGCAATGTATTTAGATGGGGTTCTCCCAACATTGATTTATGCCATTTAAAACATATAAAAAGAAATGCGAGCGTTGGTACAACAAGTCTTTTTAAAAGGAGTAATTTCTGCTCTGAATCATTATAAATAACAAATTGAAATCTCTGTTTCAAGAGTATGGAAATGTTATAAAAAGAAAGGTGTGTTACAAAGAGCACAGGTTTCATTTCAAAATTTAAAAAAAACAGCGCCGAGGACACATGGAAATGATGCAGCTTAGGGCAACTATTTTACTTTTAGTCGGTAAGCATAATTTTGAACAAGTATACTAACTAGTAATAATTATATTATTACATGTTTTATGCGGTATAATTACATAATATCAATTGAATGAATGTTCATCAGTATAATGAACACACTGTAGAACTTTTAACCTTTAATTTTGTTTGTTTAGTTGTTATTTATTTATTTATTAATTATTTTGTGTGTTCTTTTTTATTTACTTTATTATTCTTTTTAAGAAAAATATTAATATAAATGCCTGTTGATATTAAACTGGTCTGTGTTCATTTGCTTATGTCTGTTTTTCAGAATGCCGAAATATGTGCAATTGAATGTTTTTATTTAGAAATAATACTTAGAAATTAACGTTGCTTTTTCATAACTTGTTTTTTGTCAAGATATACATTGTCATTTCATCATTAATTAGTTATTAGTGTCACCGAGACAACACATGACTGAAATCAGAATAATTTAACAATTACAATTTTAATTTTTAAAATAGTTTGGAAAAAAATGTCACCTGGGTAAAAAACACCTTCACCCGATAGCTAGCTGGGTAGCTAACTTACATGACAATATCATACATGATTATACCAATCTAAGTAAAACTTATGTTGAACAGTCTAAGGGACAGATAATGCATCTCTTAAATCTAAATATGACAAAAAAGAAATGGAATGTATAAGCCAGGTTCAAAAATCATATTTATGGGTTGATCTTCTAGTTGGTATTTTAAAAAAATATCACTGTTTACAACTGTTAGCAAAATGATTTTTCATATTAAAAGGTTTATCGGAATATACACGTGCTTCATCATGTAACGGACAGGCACGTGAGCTCATAGACATCGGGAGAAGAGGACCTTCGTACGTTATTACATCGTCTTCGGAGCCTGCGATATCAGATTCTACATTGCCAGCAGGATGGTACATTGCTACGGACAATGCTCAAGTCTACACACTGGTTAATGAAACAGCACCTAAGTATGCATATTGTGGAACGGATAATCCGATATATGTCATAGGTACTGTCATCATTAGCATATCAAAGGCTAAAGTATATCAGTGTTGCATTCCTACGTCTTCTGAAATAAAAATGTTTTTCTTACGTTTCTCTGCTGCGCCGGGATAACAGCTGTTTTTTTCTCTCTATCGAAACTACATCAACAATGCATATATGGTTTCTATTTCTAAATATTAATAATATTTGCCTCTTAATACTAAAGACAACTAAATAATTATAGTAAAATTTAGTGCGCCTGCAAATAAATTATAGTACATGTTATGCTAGAAAAAGACATTTTAAGTGGATAATGAAAGTGTGCTGTTTTATTTATGTTCTTATAGACATGCCTGTAAAGCTGCAAGAAGGAAAAGAGGAGCCGCTCATCGCATGCCTAGTTGACTTTGACAGCAGTTGTAAATATCGTTATAATATCAAAGTTCGTAAATGTGGACGAGAAATTCAGTATTATCTAATTCCAACTGATGGGACAAGCGCATACTGTTTCGGTAGGAACGTTTTAAAGAATTTCACAATACATTTTTTGTTTATTAAGTTTCATGAAACGAGTTATATTAAAGATATGTAAAGAAATTATATTGTCGTATGTGTATTAAAAAGAAATACTCGTCTTATCTTTGGTAATACCTGTAATTGTCTAATTTGACATTTAGAAAGAAATTTTGCGTTACAAATTTTCGGGTTAAAATACTGTTTATTTTCGGTTACTCATATCTACGACACACACATAGACTTATGAGGGTGGACTACAGCTCTACTGTTCACATTTTTATTCTACGTACACAATTTTACAAGAAACAAATATCGGAACATGTCCTCTATTTACAGTAAAAACAATGCAATCGTGTAACAGATACAAATTCTGTGACAACTTTAAATGACAAGGGGTACGCGACCCGGCGAACGTGATCAGTAATATTAATGACGTTCATGCCGTCGAAATAAATACTAAATGCAACAAGCGTTATCCTTGCTAAATACCATATCCTAGATAGTGCTCTAGGTGTCTGCATTATGTAACTTTAACCGGGCTTTGTTTTTGGAAATAAAGCGAAAAGGAACGCGATCTCATCTGCCCCCCGAAAACTTGGGAGGTAGTCAGTCACCTTCCGTTTGTTCTCTTGATAATATGGGAATTCAACGGGAATTAAATTATAACGTTAATAAAAATGTTTTATTAATAATGTTCACATATCATCGTTCGATCTTTAATATGATTATGCGCAGTTAAATTACAAAAAATATATATTGATAAGTATTATCTTCTTTTGAGCACAGGCTATAATTTATAAAACAAAGTCGGGGAAAATAATTCTATTAATTACCGTGTATGAGTATTATATCATCTTATTATTAACATTATCCTGTTAATTAAATGTGTTTTATTACGAACTATTTAACATTGCGAATTGTATATGTACTTAGGCTAACGATTTAAGATTACAGGGGCGTACATGCAAGATTATTATTTATGCTCCTTGATAAAGGCTTGATATTGACTTATATGAATTTAAATTATCTCTATCATTAATCTTACTTAAAAAAACACATTTCATTTTATTTTTCTCTCTCTTTAATTTTGTAAAGTACAATACATGTTGTATAATTTATGGCTAAAAAGTCTCTATATAGCATGCTGATCATATGAAAAATTTTGTCTTATGTATAGGATATTATTTTATATGTGTTTATGTATTACTGTACATTTAAATGTTTTTTTGATGTTTTTTCAAAGGATAACTAGCTCAACAAAATGTTAATGAAAACACTCTAGTGCGCTATTGGTCATTTCTTTTTTCTTTTCTTATATTTTCTTGTTTTAACATACGTATATAGATAAGAACTATATCATCAGATGAATAATGTGCATATTAAATCTTTATTGAAGGATTCCCCCAAAATTAACACCTTTATCTATAAATGTTACCGAATCTTCATACTATTTTGAATTAAAACACTATTCATCAGCTGATAAAGTACTATCGTAAGTTTGTTTATTTATCATATTGTATCTGTTTATAGTATTTCCCCATGTTGTATTGCATTGTACCCTGGGAAAGAAATAAAGAGATCTGTTCTGTTCTGTTCTATTAATAACACGTATATATATTTCCATAAAAATAAACACATTTCTTATATTCAATTCTTTTATAAGAATCAATAAGAAGACCCGATGTAAGCATCAGGCATGCCTGATAATTCGTGGACTGTGTACCGGTGATTCGTTTGTAGCGGTTTTGCTACTGACGTCACCAACACCACCTGTTTAGCACATTAGCTGTTAGTTTATAATCTCATGCTCAAATTGTAGAAAAAATTTTTTGTCGAACATAGGAAAATATTCTAAAATGAATCTAATAATAAGACGCAAGAGTCTTAGTCCTATAAATAAAAGTTGTTATTTTCAGGACTATGTATGGAAACAGCACTTGCCATGTTCCAATCGCGATCCTGGATCTGTGTAGAGAACCAATGCATGCGATATCTTTTTTCTAGGACTCATCTAAAAAAATAGAATTATAATTTAATGGTGAAGCGGGCAATGATCCATATGAATTAATAGTTCAGTATTTTACATAAAACATAAAACAGTAAACAAATTACTCCACTTTTCTGCCTTATTAATATTAAAAGCAATTATTTATTTATTACAGAGCCATCTTCTATATCACGTGAGTTATTCTTTTCATTTTTCATTTAACTTGAAACGTGTTGAAGGGTAGATAGAGGAAACTATACAGTCATAAATTTGTTCTTTTACTAAATTTGCATTTGCAAATGTTATAGTTTAAGCCATCGAAAGCAACCTCAATAATGATACTGATTATTTTTTATTAAGATTGCTTAACATTGATTTTTTCGTACTGAATGTGTTTGGAAATCATAATTTCAGTTGTTGAACCTGCACCTAATTACACAATTCCTGGCAACATTCAAGTAAGCGTGGCACTGATGTACAGACACGCGGAGCTGAGTTTAGAACCGGAACTTGACTTTAAATGTAATTTTGGAAGGGCAAGCAATCTATATTATTATAGAGTGAGCTGGTAATTGTTATGACATTTTGTCTAAAAAATAAAATATGAAGAAAATGTTCCCATGATGCCAAATATGATACAATATATTTATATTGAGGAAAAGAGAAATTAGTTGTAGACTTCGTTTAACTGTATTTATCAACCACACCATTTTGTTCGCCACAGCACATCTGTAATTTCAATTGCCCATGACATTATGTAGCCTAACATTTGAAATACTTCACTTACGAACTTGATTTATTAAATAAAGTTCTTTTTTTTTGTATTTACCTATTTTCTTTTTTTAAAGGGTTATTAACGGGCGAGTTAACAAGGAATTTGTACCAGTGAAGATAGATAAGGCAGATAGTACAAACATTAATGAGACAATTCTTCGCAGTTTGGGGTTCAATTTTGGATTTTCTGTACGTATTGTTTGTTGGACAAACTTTAGGTGATCAAACATATTGAATATTCAAATAAGTAAAAACTCTCATTTTCAAATTACAAATCTAATCATTTTGTTTATCCAAAATATAGATGCGCAAGAAAGTCGGTAAATAATTGTAAATAATTATGAGTTACTTTAATACTATAATAAGAATAATACTGTCGTATAAATGGCATTACCGACAACCTGAAAAATTAATTCAACACATAAACATTTATGTTACGTAATAATCATTTATAGTCCTGTTATAATAACTTTAATAATTGTGTTTCTTTATGACGTGAATAGAAAATGTATGTAAAAGCTGTTAATGGAATATGTCCTTATTTACGGTTTTCGGTAGGAAAGTCATATAGTAGTCACACTAATTTTGGAGGCAACGAGTTCTCTGTTATAGTCAATATAATCATTTTAAATACACGTATTTGCTTTTTTCTTAAAAACAATCTTCTTTTTATTCCTGTTTTATTTTCGAAAATAACGATCAGATGACTTAACAAACATGAACGTTAAACTAACTGAGCTATTCAGATTGAATCAAATGCGATGTATGTAAATATCAAAACCCGTACAATGTTTTATGATTGATGTTAAGTTGACACCGTCCGATACAAAAGATAAATTGCATTGATTTTTCATTTTGAGTCCTGGTATTAATGCCTTGGCATTTTTGTCGGTTTTTGCTGCTAATGAAACTTTCTAGATTCATATACCTGATGATAAAAAAGCATATGTATGATAATAATCGGGTTGGTAAATAGGCAAAGGGGCGTAAATTGGTATAGTTTAGGTCAAAAGACATGTATTCCACCGACGCTGATAAAGTTTCAAAAAATACAATACTTGACTGAAATATATTGAAATACGTAACTTATCAAGCCCTTAATCATCATAAAAGCAAAGTACACTTTAAAAAAGTGAAATAGGAAAGTGTACACCCTAATTATATTTATTTTCAGCACGTAATATGAGCATTTAAAATATCAAATCACACACATTTTTAAAATCATATGGCGACTTTCATATTTTTCTGGATAAGGAAGACCTCAATTGCCTCTCTTTATGTCAGGCATACATGGGCATCACCTACCTTCCACATGACAATAGTTTATAATAATTGGCTTTGCAACTCTTAAGGTATTACAATTTATTTGTATGATATAGAATAAAAAATCAATTGAAACTGACTTACACATAGTGTGAAAAAGTACAAGCTTGTTTACAAATATATACCAAAACTATAGTCTCTGGTATTATTTCAAAATATTCAGCATGATAAATTTTTATTTTTCCACAAAGCGCATGTCTCAATGTTTTTGTTCTACCTTTTATCTATTCAGGCCTAAAGCTCAATTTAATAGCGATATAATTAAAGTGGCATATTTGATTTCAAGGGGACTTGCATCTTTGATTTTCAATTATAAATTGGTCTTCATCTTTTTTCTCATAATAGATGAAAAAGACAACAGTTGTCTAAAATTAAAAAAAATAAGTATTGAATTCAAGTTTAATCTTTCATTATTAAATTTAACTTTATATGGCAAAGATCATAGTATTGTTGTTTTACATGTCAGCTCCAATGTGCAGTTAGAGTAGCAAGTACAACTACCGGAAATCAAACAGTCCCACAAATGAGCGATACTTTCTACGCTGGTATAAAGGTGATATTTGTTACGTTTGAGTTACAGTCGTCATGATTAAACATGTACAAGTATTTAAGGTTATAGAGTTAAAAATCAATGTGATGAAAGGGGATTCTTAGCAGCACAGTTTTTGTGTCACTGAAATTGATTGTTAGAACAATTCATTATATTCAAAATGTGGTTGCATACAAAAATACTTTTTCATGGAGTTATCAGTTCTTTTGAAGTTCTAGTAAGAATTACACATAAATCATTTCTTAAAAGTATTTGAAACCTGCAATATTCAAACAAAATATTGCCGCAGATTAGACAATAGATCGCAAAAACACAATACTTTTTAAGTTCAAACATGCATTTCATGACAAAGCTATACTAACAATATTTGTGTCACAATTTTCTTTTTCCGTTTCTTACAATTTTAGGTTCTTACGCCTCAAATAAAATTGTCCAGTGGATCACGAGGTCGTATTTCACTACAACCAACGATCCCTCTTGGATGTCGACGTGCAGATGCTTTCCCAAGTGATCGCCAGGAACCGTGTGCCATTGATATTGAAATGTTTGATCCGAATTCAAAGTACCAGGTTATAACATAAATGCCATTATAAAGTTCTGGAAACAAAGTGATCCCTCGGAAGCATGAATCACAACAAAATTACATAAGAATTGCAGACTCGATTTTATTGAATCTGTACATGAAAGATAATGAAAAAGTGCAACATCCCTCACGCCCCTAGCACCGCCTTGAGTGGTACTCAATTCTCAACACTTAATAGTGCTGGAATCAATGATCCCGAAGGGATGATTTGTTTATAATGTTTTTGTCTCTAACAACTTACAGTCCAATTGTTTTATTTAAGATGTGTGTATTCGATGATAACATTATTTAATTATGTATATACTAGCAAAGCAGGCAATCATAAGTGTGTATTCATAATAAAGATAAAAAGTCAATGCTTTGATGAAGCGCAATTTTCTATTCTACATTTACCAGCCAGTAACGATAGATAAATTCGTTGTAAATGAATGTCATTTTCAGTGTAAGGATACCATTGTGACAGCCCTCGATAACCAGAAATTATGCGGCAGTACACTGACTGGGTGGCGGAATACAAGTACTCATGTTTGTATACATCAACACAATGTTAACTACTGCAGCTACAATAGAATTAAACAAAGATTACCAACCTTCTCGATGGATATAACAGTGTCAAATGATCGACTTCAGTATCCCAAAGACAAAACATTTACCGTACAGTTGAAAACTGCAGATATCGGTCCACACCAATTTTGGGAAAACGCCACTGTGGACCATGTAACGGTATGAAGCATTTTGTTCACTCTCACAATAAGAAATTACGGGAAAATGCTTCCACACTCTGTTTGTCTGTTTCTCTGTAATTGAATATATTTGCTTGCCTCCATTTGAAATATGGCAAAGGACTGATAATGATTTCAAAGGAATGAAAACGGAAACATTTCGCAGATCACCCGGTAACGAAATAAACTTTCTTGACACGAAGAATAAATTAAATAGGGAAAAACAGACGGACAAGAAAAATAATTAAACCATACAACATAACATTTTTATTTAAATAATAATCCATGCCGAAATCAAGAAATAACCACAAAGGGAGACTTTATACGAAAATGAAATACAAGTTCTGAGCGCATGTATATAGTTTTAAACATTTGACCAAGCTCTATTTATGTTTTAATACACTGTTTGACCTTTGCTTCTTATATTTTATTTCAATTTAGGTCATGATATCAGTTATACTAACATGTATGAATCATTTACACAGAAAGGTTGACGTTTGTCATGTTTATATATATAAAATGTAAAAATTAAAACAATACGGACAAAAATAGCGGGGGAAAAGAATGAAGCGATGCTTTTTCCATTTTACATGGCAATTGTTTATTAACAAAACTGTAATAATAATTGATGAGAAATATCAAGCGGTTTCACCCGTTAAAGGATCTTCAAGATAATGACGTTAATAACGTCGCTTGGTGACGACTTCAAAACAGTGTAAAGGGACGTTACTCTTATAACATTTTAAAGGGACATAATAATAAGCTTTAATATTATTGTTATATATATATCAAAGTTATTTTGAATTCAATTCTGGTTTAAAAACGTTTATTAATACAGTTTCTTTCATTCTTCTTTTGAATGTGTCTGGTTCTCGCATTTTATAGATTGGCATTATATTTAACTTTGGAGTGATGTCTCTTGCGCACATGACAATGTGTCGACTGACTGGTAATAATGCATTGTTTGGATTTCGTATATGTTGGCCGTGTAATGTTACTCGAATTCTTAAATTTGAAGTTTCTCCAATGTAATCTTTGGAACAACCATTACATTTCAATGCATAAATTACATTTTATATGTCGCATGATCCTGAGAATTTTACTTTTAATTTGCGGCCATTCTTGAAATGGTATGTATTTCCTTCTATCAAGTGTTTGCACAGGCCACATTTTAAACTGCTGCATCTTATTATTTTATTCTTTCTCAATGTTGAAGAAAATCGTGCCCTGGTCAAAAGTTTTTTTTTCAGATTAGCCGGTTGTCTTTTACTTTTAATAATGTGGCTTCTTTCAATATTTCCTTCATTATTTCATCATTTTGTAAAATTGGTAGATTTTCTTGCATTACTGCGAAAAATTCGGTATTCCTTGGATTATGTGTAATTATGAAGAATTTAGCAACCTACATTAATTTTAAAAAAAGCTTAAAAACTAGTATATATAACTAAAATAATTTTGTCTACATGTACCTGGGCGAAACAGCCAATGTAATGAAATCAGGCACGGATCGACAGGAGGATGACTAAGAGGCCAAAGTCCCTTTCCCCAAGACACCCTGGCCTGATGGTGTTTCTTATTGTTTGCCCGACATAAAGAGTTAAATATCAGTGAAACACTAGCTTTTAAGCTTTTTTAAATTAATGTAGGTTGCTAAATTTTTCATAATTGTAGCCTGGATACTTGCTGAGCTTCATGTTATTACAATACTCTGTCCTTCTAAATACTGATTGAGGCAATTGGTCATCATAATGTGTAAGAGTATGTAATCGTGGTCATGCAGGCGTTTCAATAGATATCTTTAAAATTATCTTATTGCTCCTTTTGAACACATTTATAATGTCATCTTAATATTAAATAAAAACAAAAACAGCAAAACGTTGAACCAACAATGTGTCAGAAAGGGCTACATTTCCAAACAAAAAGGGTGTTACACTTAACGGATTGAAACTGTGAGTTGTGCGGAATGACAGTACAGAAATTTCGTTATATTTGGGACATTAAAAAAGTAATATCTTATTGCTCTTACAACGTTTAATATGTGAAATATACTTGTGCATCTTTCATTCTGAACAAAACAATTCATATTCATCATTTTAGAGGTATGTTTAAAACAATAAGTGATGACAGAAGTGAACAATGCTATGATCAAACGGCATAGGTCTGCTCTGATCACATGTGTAGAATACGTTGCTGACCGCAGAGTGTAATATTTTCTATCATTGGTTATTTTAAAGCATGTATACAATTGAGTATTTTTTTAGTTTGTACAAATATTGTTACCAATATTGTTTCTTATACAGATACACTTGATGTAATTGTAACAACGTTTTTGAATTAAAAAAACCAAAATAACCATGTAATAGATATCAGAACAATCATCTTTCTTAGTCATTTTGTGTCTGAAAGATATTTTATTTGAGTAATAGTTTATATTTATATAGTGCTCACACTATATTTGACCTTCATGTTGCTATAATATTATATTTTAGGCCATGCATAAATTACAAAAAAAATCATCAAACTAAATTTAATATTATTTTTCACGTACAGTGAATATAACGGGTATTATCAAATTATTCTGATTTCAAAATTTATTTTCCTTTCAGGTAATTTACACAGGTGGGAGTGAAAATCTTGAATGGAGAAACAACAAATGTTCTCTTATAAATGACCCTATCTTAAATACATTTGATAGAGGGTTCCGGTATTATATTAAATCATTTGCACATTTTTTACTGTACAAAGACAAAACATATCATACAGAAGTCCAAATAGAATCTCGTACATGTGATGCAGATAGATCAGCGTCATGTACATGTGCGGTTGCAATTCAAGCGGGCGGCGATGTGTTCGTAATCAATATATGTAACAAAGTTAAACGAGCATCATTCGTCCATTGCCGGGGAAATGTGCTTAACGTTAGAGAGATAAATAGCAACACTTATGAGGTATGTCATACTTAATTCGAACATTTTCCGGACTTGTCAAATTGTATCCTTTCCGGTTGATGTATAGGTAGTATGATAAAAAAATACAAATCATATTCACTTTTATTTTTTGCTAAGGTTTCTCAATGGATCTGCTGTAGGAAAATTAATTTTATTTGCGATCAATTATTCCTTATTCTAAAGTGGTCAGATTTAATCGTGTATGCTATGTTGAAACATTTGGAACCCGAGCCTGCCATTTTTGAAAAATGTCCCCTCGGTTCACATTGATCTCATTCTCCCTGTATTCTCAAATAAATCAAGTCAAACTATATTACTAGTAAATAATACTTTACACATTCCACATAAAACACATTCGATATTTAATGCTGTTTCTTATTTTAGATATACCTTCCAACTGGTACAAAGATTCAAATACATATGAAGCGTTGGAGCAGGTCAAATTTTCTTAACGTTAATATATATCCATCTCCCTCTGATGTCAGGAATACTGAAGGGTTGTGTGGAAATCTTAACGGGATACCAGACGAAATCGTTAACAGTGCATATGTTAGAAAATGGCAGTAAGTCTCCCCAAGGGAATTCTGTAATTTAACGGTCAAACTCGGTTAATATATTAATACAAATACTAATATGTTATGCTTACCAAAACTGGCCAACAAAACATGTGTTTAAACAAATTTTATTTCTACCTCAATAAAACAGTTTTATTTGATTAAAAGTTTAGCATGAGTCAGAGACAATTATTTAAAATATTTTTAGACGTTTATTTGCGCAATTGTTAAAAAGTACGCTCATTTTTACTACGAGCTTTAACAAAGTAAATCAACGTCTTTCATTACAAAAATATTAAAAATAAGTAGGTACGAAAAAGTATATACATTTTGTAGGTTACAAGACAGTTTGATAAACAAAGTGCCCCCAAATCTTCCACCAACTTGGACGTACGATCATAACGTTTGCTTATGTCCAAATGAAACATCGTCAGCAACACAGAATGGTCAGAAAGATTCTAGAGCAATTTGCTTCTCTCAGCAGTATGCTACATGTACAGAAAACATTCAACTTACAGGAGAAAAGAAATCTTGCACAATAATAAATAAGAGATCTATTGAAAGACATCGAAGAAATATTGAGAGGTTGCTTGCCCTGTCATTATTAAGTGAGAATTCAAAAAGCCGTGTTCGCAAGGTGAGTACAATTTTAAATCAAGTTTTATTTTTCATCATAATCATTTACGAAATCGTTTTTAACTTTCAGCGGGTACATCTGAAAGTTATCGTTATATTATCAGTGAGTAGAGTGTTTATATTTGTTTAGTTTTCAAAACTCAGGAATAAAACACAACAAAATTTTTAGGTTTGTTTGGATTTTCATTGACGAAAGTGGTAAATTCCAACAATTGCCCATGTACCATTTACCCGATCTGTGAGGAATTTAATGCAACATGATTATTAATATATTAATCAACAAAGGTGTTGTAGGTGTTGTAATCTGGCCATTGAAACAAATTTTTGCACATAGTGTCATTTCTTGAATGAATGCATAGTACTCGACTATGGTAATAAATGTGCTTCTTTACTGAATGGATCTTATACAAATAAATGTTAAGAGGGCCTTGATGTTATAACCTTGCATGTAGCTGACAACCTTTTTATAGCAGGAAATCTATCTTTGGAGTGAATAGCAACATTCAATGTTTGATTTTGATAATACCTATGATTTTTTTAAATGCATATATTAAATCATATAAAATGAGCTATGTACTTTCTATTGTTAACACTGTTATGATTTGTATAGAGTACTACGAACTCACATCTCACTGAAGAACAAGCATACAGGGAGTGTCTGGATGTATTCAAATCAAAACCTACATACAACATGATAAGTGATTTACCTAACATAGCATTGAATGACTCGTTATCAGCATGTGTCAATGATATGATGGTTTGTGATTTCTTGTATAGATATGTTACACATTCTAAAGTCTTACTGCCATTGGTTCTTGTTGCTTGGTCATGTGGGGGTTGCGTTCATTGAACGCCGCCTTTCCTTGTTGATCTTGTTTATCATATTTTACTAATAATGTATTGTATGCTTTCATATTTTTATCAATTCTTTGTACTAATGATTTCTTTAAATTGTAAATTTAAATTGTGAAACTTATTTCCTTTTATGCTTATACACAAGTAGGTTTTTTATATTAATTTTTACTGTTTCATTTTACATGTACAAATGTATTTTTGTTTATGATGCAATCACATCTTTTCATTATTTTGTAAAATTGTCTCTTTTTATGCTGCCCGCAGCATTGTTTGTTTGTCCGCTATTCTTGTCCGGGATATAACTCTGAAACAACAAGAGGTATCAACTTGAAACTTTGTAGGGAAGATAGATCTTATTAAGTAAATATTCAGTGCACAAGAACCGTTACTCTGACTTGTCTTATTTAAGAGTTATTGCCCTTTGTTTATTGATACACCTTAAAATTTGGTTGGGACATAACTTTTACACTATAAGAGATATGTACAAGAAACTTTGTAGGTAGATGGATATTATTTGAAAGATACGCAGTGAAAAGGAACAATGACTTTTTTTCCTTGCCAAATTTTGAATGATTGCCCTTTGTTTATCTTTTCACTTTGAACTTTGTCTGGGATATAAATATGAAACTACAAGAGGTATCAACAAGAAACTAAATCGGTAGATAGATCTCATGGAGTGGAAGTGCAGTGCGAAGAACAGTCACTATCAGGCTAAGTTTTGAATAATTGCACTTTAAACACCTTGTCCGGGAGATAACTTTGAAACTACATAAGGTACACTTTTCTGAAGGGAGGAGCACCACCCGGTTCAACCGGCTCTTGTTTAAATTGATATCACAAATAAATTAACTTCTATGTATTGAGAATGTGTCACCGGGAAAAATTTACTACAATTGTTGTATACATGTGAATTTTTATCTCATGAATGCATTAAGATATATGTAGTTTATTACACAGGTTGACGGTCAAGATTTCTGGAAAGAGGAAAGTTACAACAATTGGGTCAGTGTTGTTACTCAAGAAATAGGCCGAAACGGAACATTCAGAAAAGAGAAATCCGAGGTGGTCGGTAAATTCAAAAGTGTTACTTGTCCATCGCAATGTAACGGTAATGGGAACTGCATAAATGGTATGTTGTGGAATTTAAGAGCAAATAATCTTTTAATGACAATCTCTTACGTCTGGAAATTTGCACTGTTTTATAAAATATGTATGTGTGTTTATCTTTTTGAATATCATCGGTCAAAAAACTCTTCAGATATAGACATGTAGTGATATATATCACATGTTAGAAGCAAACCAGCGAGTCATTATGTTTCAGGAACATGTGTATGTAAAGACGATTACGTTGGCGATTCTTGTTTTGTAAATAAATCCGCGCCTTTAGAACTTACCGATATAGAAGGTGGAGGTGAATGCGATCTTGCTGACGGAGATGATTGTCATGATTGTCTTCAGTTTCACACCGAGAACCTCTTGAAAGGGTTCAAGTGCAGGATTGAAACAGTTGATGTATGCCTTACATTAAAGAATTATGTCCACCCATTTTAAATAATGTGTTCCGTATTAAACATCAATGAAACCAATTAATCTTATTACCATATTGTCGTAAATAGATAAACTCGGAATGAGGGATGTTGCAATTATTCATTATCCCTCATGTACAGACACAATCAAACCGAGTCTGCAATTTTCATGTAATTTTGTTGTAATTCAATTTGTTTACAGAGTTTAAGTAGCAAAATGTTCAAATAATTAAAAATTGTACCAAAACCGGTCGATTAAATCGGAAGGGGGTTTTGAAATTTCGTTATCTTTCTATCTAATTTATGATGTTAAATTTTCTTGACACTTGAAAGCACGAGGGCCCTGTTTCTAGGTTCTGTGTTTAATTAAACACTTACTGCTTATAGTCTCTAACTGGTTACCAACGATAAGAATCAAAATTTGTCTTTTTATGTGACTCTGCATGGAAATTGAAATATGAAATAGTCCTGTGTCATAAATGTCAAAAATAATCTGAATATATATAGATAAATTGATATTTAATTTTGATTAAAGCTCATTCAAGATTAAATTATTGATCAACAGTCAACGGACTAATTTCAATTATGATTATTTAAATGTAAAAAATCATTTTCTTTTATGTTGATTTTAATCATGTATTATATAAATTGTACAGCTTGATGTTAACGGAACTGTTACCTACTCTGAAAAACACGATCATAGTGGAGAATATGAGAGCGTGTTCGATGGATACTGTTGTCCCTCGGCTGTAGAGAAAAGGAGAAAGAAAAGAGATGTCAAATCTAATACGTTTACTGTTAGATACTCTGTATCTATTAGCAACGATGGAATACACTACGGGCCAAGTAGAACTGTTCATGTCTTTGATTCGACATGTCAATCATACGTCGTGATGCCAACGGGCGACTTGCTATTTAGTTTGAAGGTAGGGGTCGTAAATTAAATACTATTTCTGTTAAAATGTTATTATTTCCTATTGAACTTACATTAGTCAAAGCAATTTAAATTTGCAGGGAAAATAGATAGGCCTAATACCATACTGTAGTTAGCAATTTTCACGAACAATATAATAAAAGTTTGAAAGAAGATTAAACATTTAGATTGAAAATGCCTTTCGGAGTCATGTATGTCTTAAAAAAAGAAAATTGTTAATATCATAAGATACTTAAAACTCTCTGTTTATAGGCAGGAACATGCTATATAAAAGGTCAGTGTTACAGGGACGGCGACCGAAGTCTAATGAGTCCATTTTTTATATGCTGCCCATTTGTTACCAGCTACCAGTGGACAAATCGGCAAGGTATATTATTTTTTCGTGAAATTAGCCAATAGTTCTTGAGAAGTAAATGTAAAACAAGAGCAGTGCTATTTTCAAACAAAGTTTGTTGCATTAATTGTTATTCTAACGTCGTTGTATATAAATTATAATTATTACACACCATACAAAATAAAAGCAATAAACATTCAACGTTGATTTTATCACACATTTTCTTCAGTTTCAGAGTCGACAATATCTGTATCATATACATATCATACGCCATCTTGGCTCGTTTTCATTTTCAGAGTCAAAAAAATATTTTAAATCTTAAGATTACTTATTAACACACTTTTCTCAATGTATCAAAAATTGATTGTGTAAAATGAAAAGGACATTATACATTGTTGAGAATAATACAGTACTGATTATATTGGACTCTTACACTGCTGCAAAAGCTCTACCAGACCCGGATGGCGACACGTCTTATATAGGTTGAACAGCTGTATACTGTTCCTATAGAATTCAGTATTGTACTCAAGAATGGGTAATAGCCTCATAATATGAAATAACAAATTGGTAAACAATTTTACATAAAATATTATATTTAAAGAAGCCCAGGCTTTTATATGGACTACACTGAGATGTTTTGACATGGTGGAATTTGAAACATCTTTTCTTCTAGATTTTTATGTACCAGTTGAATGAATTCTTGATCAATAACTTGCGTGCACACATTCAATAAACAATTTTATTGTGCAACGCTTTTCACGAACTTTCGGCAGAGAATCGCTAAGATATCGATTTTCAATTTAATTCCGAGTATAATTCTTAGTAATTCTTTGACAAGTTTTTCATTTTAAGTGCCTTAATTTCTTATTGTAAGATTATCAAAATTGCCATTAAGCACATTTGAACTTAGTGGAGATTCTTTAAAGCTAAACATGCCGTATATTTGAGAAAGTATTCCCTAACGAATGAAATCTTTTTGTGCGATATAAGATTGTATACCACCAACCAGCAATCAGGAAAAAGGCGGTGAAAGTAGCAAGTTTGAACTTGTAGCAGTGTCTGTATCAGTGTCAGGGATATTGATTGTTGCCTGTGTAGTGGTATTTGCCATTTGGACCTACAAAACTAAAAAACGGTTCGTTTAATTTGCTCTTTTCTCAAATATGTATCTAAAATATATTTCATTGAACTTATTCATCTGTAGTATTTTGTATATGTTCGCAGCAGGATTCGTTGATGCGTAATTCGTCCTGAGTTGTTTTCAAAACTATCAAGTTAAATAAAAATTATGTTGATATTTTATTAATTGCAAGTTATAAACAATTAGTGTTAGCTTTGTACATTAATTTCAAGCCTTTGCTGAGTGTGGCGTTTTTTAATAATTCTATAGATTGTGTACATAGTAATCTTTAGTCACTTTGTTTGTACTATCGACGCCTGTTTACATTCTACTCAAGCCTGAATTCTTCAGCCCAACACCTGTGTCCATGCACATTTTTGAGGATAAGACGGTTTATGCAATACAAAATAATATACATGTTTTTTTTTTCTTTGACAAACAAAGGCACTGACAGTTTTAGTCGTTCTTTGGCAAGTTGTATATATTAACATAATATTGCAATACGTTTCAAATTTAACAAAGCTTACAAGGAAAAACAATACATTAAACATATTATTTCAATGTCAACTTCGTCTACTTATTATTGTACTAGTGATACTGTATCAAATATTTTTTGGTGTTGCTTATAACCATTTTAATGAATATTTGTATATGCATTTTACACGAAGGAAGTCTATAAGATGTCTGGGACTATCATTTTTGGTTAATACGCATAAACATGATACTCTTTTAGTCTCATGTTCAGTCCAGTAATCATTTGCTGAATTTAATGGTTTAACTAGATCAATGTAAGTACCCTGTCAAGACCGTGTACTGATTTCTGCATGCGCTTTTTTAACCTTTTCCCTGATATAAGCATCTTTTGACGGCTTTTTGCCCACCCCCTTTTTTGAGGCCTCAAACAGTGAAGCCCCTTAACACTGTTTTTCGTTTGAGAAATGTTGTTAAAAAATGACTCTTTTTTTCGGCGCGGCCCCCCATCAAAATGATACATCAGGGGGTTGCCAGAAGGGGGATATGCCACCTTCTGTTTGGGGGATTTGAAGGGGGCGGTAGTCCCCCTCATCGCCAAGAAAATTTTGGACATGTGACAGACTAAAAATGGGCTCAGGTCGATCTTAAGGTGACGTGTAACCAACGCTGAAAAAATGCAAAATAGTGATTTTTGGCAATTTTGAGACGTCCCCCGTTGCGATGGTAACAGGAAATTTAAGATTGAGCATGTTTTTACAGAGGTTATCGTTCAGTCAACGTATGTTTCATCAAGTTTCATCTGTATTGAAGCATTTTATATAGTTATATAGCAGTTAGAACATGTAACAGGAGGCTTTTCAATGAAAACGGCCATTTTTCACAATATGCTCATGGGGTAAAAGGTTAAGAGAATTTCCACAAAAGTAACAAAGTCATAGAGAAGAAAGTTATTTACAGAAATTTCAGTAGATAAAATCGTTAAAATCGTTAAAAGTATTAGTGTCAATATTGCAGGACTGTGTCTACAACAGGTGAGAAACCTCCAAAGTATCCTGATTATACCGAGTTGGACTTCAGCAACCAACCTTACAATAAGAAATTCCAAAGCGGGGGAAAAGCAACATTTCAACCTGGACATATAGACGTTTTCACTACCGATTATAGTCAGCAAAGAAAATATGACACTAATACGAGGAAATACGAACAGAACACAGAATAGGGAATTTAACGTATAATGCATTCTTTATCCTACCGTGAACTGAACTGCTATAATGATGGTGTTAATCATTTCATATGAGTTATAACTAATCCTTACTTTATAAAATAAGGGTATATTAAGTCTCTAATTAAAAGAATATATGAAGCTCTATTTTTGTTTATTACTTCGTAAAACGCTTTATTTAAAGATCATTTTTGTATTTTCCATGTTTCTAAAAGCATATCTTTGATTTAAGTGACACTTTTGAATTCGTAGAGATATTCTTTAGTAAACTATACGTTATGATATGTGTGTGATACAGCACTGTAGCATCGTTATGTCTCTCTATCTACCTTTCCTTCTCTTAATAATTGGCGTTTTTATTTAACCATATTTTATTACTCTTTTTGTTTTCATAACAGTATATTTTCATAATATTTATTCATTAGGTTATATGAGTTATCTGCCCAGTCATGATTCATAAAAAGTTTAGAAACTGAAACAAAATTTAAATTATTAGTAAAATCAGCAAGTTTTAGCTATGAAGAAAAATATAGAGACAAAAAAAGATTACACATTAGTTATATTATATGTTTACCTTTAACGTTTTAATCATCTTTTTTTTAAATATTATATATGACTTATTTTCTGCGTGTCTTTCTATATATGTCAATCAAGGCTATACATTGCTTATACCTTATATTGCTGGAATGACTGAATAAATCTTTACTTTCAGAATTGGTTTTAGTTTGCATTTAGTTTGATATATTATTTTAGTTCCCGATATATTCACAATGTAAAAAAAGATAGGATATTGTTGTGTGGTTTCAGAGTTTTTTTCGGAAATGAAGCATTTTTTGTGGGATTTTTAACAACAAAAGCAACAATTCTACATAATTGCATTGATAGGAGTTTTTAGCTTGCAACAAAGGAACTTACACATCTAATTATTAAGTTGTACATGTATATTTTATACACTTCAGCAAATTTGAATGAATCCCTCCCTACTCTTATCTAGTCTTGCATGTGAATTTGTATCAAGAGTAACCAACACAAAATACAAGCTAAAAGTTTCTGTACTAAAAAATACGCGCGTTGGTAAATGCAAAATATTGAATGAATCATAGCTTTGGTCCCGAGGCACAATTGTAAATACGTGCTATTCTAGACAAGTATGACACATATGAAAAGAAATAAGGATGATGACCAATGTCCTTTTTAGAAACTATCAGAGCAAAATGCTAATATTTCATTTTTATTCATCTACCTTGTATGGATATACAGCAAACTCGTACTGGCTATTAAAAGGAACACTTTATAAAACATTTCTACCATTGGTGTCCAGGTAAATGCGTCAAATGCACA
This sequence comes from Ruditapes philippinarum, assembly GCF_026571515.1. NCBI lineage: Eukaryota > Metazoa > Mollusca > Bivalvia > Venerida > Veneridae > Ruditapes > Ruditapes philippinarum. The sequence continues at coordinate 45,266 of NW_026853822.1, forward strand.
TATATGACAATTTAACAAGCTTCTCTGACCGTTAGACATTATGATTTAGGTTTATGTACAAATTGAATTAATATTATGAACGTTTCCATTCCAAACATAAAAAATATCAACAAGGCAGTGCGACGTTTATAGAATGCAGCATCCGACAGGTACATCCTAGCAGTGTACTCGGAAGACCTGTTATAAAGACAATATGAACATTTCATTTTAAATATTTGTCTCCATGCGATATCCATTGATGCCATTGTTGCTATTGCCGCATACTCTTTCGACATGTTTCATCGCAGACATATCTCATGTATCCTTTTCGATTATGGAAAATACCTGTCAGTGTCAAATGCAAGCTACCGACATCACACCAAAGCACTGGCTCAAGCAGAAATCAGTACTGTTATTTGTTTTATATTTATAATCATTGCTAATTGAAAACTATATTCACACAACGCAATGTGAGTGATAAGAATATCAAATTTGAAGAGATTTCTCCGGTTGTCAATTTAATTAAAATAGTAAGAGAAAAACGTAATAATTAAAATAATATTAATAATAATATAATACTTAAAGGGAGACACAGGCAAAATTTTCATTTCTTCGTTTTGATTTTTTCATTCATCTTTCTGTAAATGTCCTCAAGATAAAAAAAACTAGGCAGACATAGGAACAAAACTTTTCTCCTTATGAAGAAGGAAATGGTAGTTTCCTAACTTGACCATCACATAATTCCCACAGTGAATTATGGAAACGTTAAAGAACATATCAAATGAATGTCTCAGACTTGTTTTAATCGTTCAATATCCACAAAATCTGTTATTGTAACTTCCATGGTTTGTTCAAGTCTCATCTATACATGTAAGCATATAATCAAAAATGCAAAATACAATCATAAAATACATGTATTCTAAAAAGATTTACAGGACTTAGGTTGACAACTCTCCAGACCATTAAACAGGAGTATTTTGTGCACTGCAGTTTTGTCTCCCTTAGCTACATATATTTCGTGTACAACAAGATAGTATTTGTATACACATGATACAGGTAAATAACTAAAAGTTGTTTCCTTGAGCAAGAAACTTTACATTCATTGCTTAGTACTGGTTGGTTCCAGGAACGGATTCGAGAGTGTTTCAATAAGCTTATAGCTTCCAACACAATCGAACTAAATTAAATTTGTATAAACCAATATAAAAGACAAAACATCACTTTTTAATATTGACAATTACTAAATGCTCAGAAACTAATGATTATTTTTGCGTGGATACATATAGATTTATATGCGTGTCTATATGACTGACTGACTGACTCATTCATTCATTCATTCATTCATTTCAAAACGGTCTTCAAACTATTCTCAAACATCTCTCGGCAGCTAGAAGAATAACCACTTATCGGGTTCCCCATCTCTACAAGAAAGACTGCAGAATGACTGTAGAAACTGTGCAACAAAATTTTCAAATTATAATAAGTATGTTTTTCTGATAGTTATAGGTGACGAATGTCTGTTTAAATGTTTAAAACCAACACGAAAGTGTAACAATAAGATATGGGGTACCAAAAAAGTCCGTAAATCATGTATTGCCAAACGTTCGTTCAGTGTAAAGAAGATTGTATACGTGATCGTTGTCGTTATTTTTGTAGAGACATCATACATGATATTGCTAAAGAAATGAATATTGCTAGAGACATCATACATGATATTGCTAAAGAAATGAATTTAACAAATCTGAACTTTCTAAAACAAACATTGTCAATTAAAAGGTTTCAAGATAGGGTAAAACCTTTAAAGGAAAATTTGTTAAAATGGAAGATTAATAATAAAATATAGGTGACAGAAGTATTAACATTTTCATATACGATGGTGACAGAAGTATGAACATTGTCAAATGTGATGAAGGCGATGACTAAGAATAAACATCTTTATCCGGTTTAATGCGGTCTAAAATCAGTTTCACTTCCTGTTCAAGGACGAACGGAATATAAGAAGAGTTTACAGTGATTTTAGAATTACAAAATGAAGTCTGAGAATCTCATAGGCCATTCTTAAATAAAATGTAAAAGATAGTTATTGTTATTCTAAGGTAGTTCTAAACTATAATGTAAAGGATAGTTCTTGCCATTATAAAATAAAATGTAAAGGATAGTTCTAAAATAAAATGTATAGATTATTCTTTAACTTTCTAGTTAAATTGTCCAGATATTTAAGTTATGTTTAAAAATACTTGTTGCATTCAGATCTTGTTACATTTTCTAGTGAACAGTTTATTTTACACAAGATCTGAGTTTTAACTTTTGTCCGAAATAACGAGAATAATATCAGAACTTATAAGGTACCTTTAGTTGACAATGTTCAATAAGTGTCTTATATATTATATGATTATCGATGTGTTATTTGTCATTATGTCTATAATTTTCATACATTTTTGCATATTAATCAAGTATTTATAAAAAAAAGATTGCTTACCGGCTGCGTAGATGTTGGTTTTAAAAATTGAGTTCACTTACTGAAACACGGCAGGCCGTTTAGAAACACATACATCTTAAAGTGTGTCATTCTTTCAAGATTAATAACCCTTCAAGAAATTATTATGTCATTGTTATGCAAGCTATGCTAACATTTTTATATGATTTTGCATGGAAAGCTAAGAACTAACATATGCATGTTAACCAGATTTACTTCAGTACAGTATTTCTTCTTTAAAAGATACTTCTTAGTTTTTTATTGTTTATTCATTCCCTGATAACTTATTGTAGTACAAAAACTTCGAAATTAATTTTGACGCGAACAAAGGTGACTAAGACAGCTCTTCATATACATCGTTTAAAAGAAGAACTTAAATGAAATGTCATCTTTGATATAGTGTATGTGAAATGAAAACCCTCTCCTTACAAAATGTGTCCTTTAAATGATTGCGCGGTTCAAATTAATTTTTACTTTGTTCGAATAAAATCCCGTAGTGCCACGCACTTTCATTACATACGCACGTCTTTATTGCTATGGCGTTCATATAATTTATTAAGTACTATGCAAACAATTTAAAGCATAACTTTGTCGATGCACATCTAATAAGGAATGCTTGTATCATTAACCAAGAAGTTCCCTTACTTTGTTATCTGATAGGGGTTCTCCCGTAATTGATAAATGCTATTCAAAGCATATAAAAAGGACAGTCCCCACATCCTTTTATAAAGCATTCTTAAAAAAAAGAGTAGATTCAGCTTTGAACATATATTAATAATACGATAGTTTAGAAGTGTTATAAAAAAACGGTTTATCACAACCATGACAATTTTCTTTTCAAAATTATAAGAACGCTCTGAAGTCAAACAACAATGTTGCTTTTTGAGGCCACGATATTACTTTTATTAGGTAAGCATTCTTTTATTTTTTTCCAATTAGCTTAAATTGATACTTTTGTCAATTGAGCAAAGCATTTATTTTCTGCAGAAATTTAAAAATATTTTTGATCTCGCCATTCATAACACATATTGGATCTTGATATTTTGTAGGATCACTGTTAGTTTTGAGAATATATATTTGAATACATACGATCAAAATATTTGTTCATTCAGTATGTGTCATTAAGTATATAGATCTATAACAAATAATATGTGCTATGAAATGTTGTTATTAAATTTGCTTTTAAAAGTTGTAGGAGTAGGAATAAGAGTTGCAGTAGTAGTAGTAGTAGTAGTAGAAGAAGTAGCAGCAGCAGCAGCAGCAGTAGCAGTAATAATATTATTTTTATTATTATTATTATTATTATTATTATTATTATTATTTTTTATTATTATTATTAATGTTATTTTTATTATTATTATTATTATTATTATTATTTTTATTATAAACTCTGTATTTAACGAATTAATATTTTCAAAACAATACATTAAAGTATAAAAATTTCATATTTTCAACAGCTCCTTCAAGTATCACAAAATGAAAAAAATAGATATATGAAGAGTAATAATAGAAATAAAAACAATAAATACAGATACTAGGACAGGCATAATATATATTTCAATAGGTAGTAAATTACCTACAAATTATCATTTGTTAATTAATATCGTTTTAAATGTAATTTGAACAACAGAGTTGAATTTCTTATTTCTAAAGACTTTTTCCTTGTTGATCAAGTGTGTATATTTTATTTTGAGATAACAGAATTAGATCAGATACATGCTGCTGATAATTTATTTATTCAGCGCTTTATACACCATAAGTACAGAATTACACCTTGTTATGTGACAGAAAAATATTTTGTCAAGATAAACAAAGCTATTTTTAATACTGGATTAATAATACAGCGCATAGAGATACGCGCCCAAAATTTGAAGGGAAAATAGATGTAATGTAAAAGGTCAGTAAAACGTTTAATTACGCATGGTATTATGATATGTGAAGTACACTTAAGGAAAATACCTTATTAGCCTAGCAGATATGCATTCGTTCAGTCAGCAATGGGGAAAAGTTTAGTCTAGTTTTTTTTTTTTTTTTTTTTTTGTTCTAACAAAATTACACAGTTTTCAGATTTTCGGGTAAAAATAGCTTTTTTGATGATCAACATGTCCCCGAGCGTCAAGGAATTAAATAAACGTTTAACAAAAGTGATACTTCCATGTTTAAATATAACATTCTTTTTAGTTTCATTTTTTTTTATTATTTACCAATAAAATAACGTGCCAATGAGCCAGTCTAAATTCTAAAGCAGGAAATTACCGAGTGGAATATATTCGGCTATTATCAATATCAACAGAAATTAGGTTATAATCAGCGTAATTCATTTACTTACCGTAATGCATTTTCAATCGAGTGATGCCTCCTTATATTTAGGAATCATTGTAGAACATGTTTTACAACAAACACGGATAAGTGTAAACTTGCATTTTAAAAATAATTAAATAAAAAGTGTTGAATTGAAAATTTTAAATTTAGTGTACAAACATTTGTATTTCTTGACACTGTAGACTAGGTGGATTTTGGTAATTGTTTTAACCCCAGGCGTCTTTTATAAGCAACATTAACATTTAACTTGTGTTATACTTAAACAAACTGTCAATGACGTCAGCGTGTGAGATATCATGTGGATTGATGCATAAGTAAACATATTTGCACATTCAAACTAGTTTTAAACAGACAGTAGAACAGGAAACGCACAACATTAATTTGAATAATATCAAATACTACAAAATCTGTTAAAGCTTTGTTGAAAATTAAGTATGTTTAAAAACTGTTCTTTTTTAAAAACTAGTTTTGATAATACATCAAAAGAATTTTACTTTTGATTCTGCTTTTTTCAGGTTTCTGCGAATATTCTTCTGCTACTTCCTGTAGAGGACAGGTTGGTGAGCTCATAGATGTCAGTAGAAGAGGGCCTTCGTATATTATAAAATCATCTGCTGAGCCTACCATATCTGACTCTACAGTACCAGCAGGATGGTACATTGCTAAGGACAGTGTCGATTCTACACGCTGGTTAACGGAACAGCACCAGAGTATGCGCATTGTGGGACATATAATCCGATATATATCAAAGGTACTGTATCAGCATTTTATAGTCTAAGCAAAATGTTATCTTTTTGCAAACACCTTATCTATTTATTTTGTCTGATAATTAAATATACTACATGAATGTAAAAACCTGATCATTTTAATTGATTTTAAAATGAAGAATGGTGAAGTATAAAAGAAAAAAGTTCGTGCGCTTGCAAATACTGTTTAACACAATTAGCACTATTTACTGTCTTCTAAAAATGTCTTCATATTTTTATCTCTATTAATATAGACAAGCTTGGAAAGCTGGAAGAGGGCAAAGAATATCCTCTCATTGCATGCCTAGTAGACTTTGACAGCAGTTGTAAATATCGTTATGATATCAAAGTTCGTAAATGCGGACGAGAAATTCAGTATTATCTAATTCCAACTGATGGGACAAGCGCATACTGTTTCGGTATGGGATTATTTGCAAATAATTTGACAACATTTGTAAACATTTGTCGACGAACTTATTTATATGTCAAAGCCTGTTGTTATTAATACTGAAATTGAAAAGAAAATCTGTTACATAAAATCTTCTTTCATTGATTCCTTTAGCATTCAGCATCCAGAAATTTTGTGTTACATGCAGTAATAAAAACAAAATACATCTTCTGTTAATGTAGCGAACTTTTAACAAATAATTTAATTAAACGTTTTTAGCAGCTTATCATCATATGCATTACATTATATTTTCACAGAACCTTCTTTCTATGACAGGTGAGTAAATATTTACTTATCAGAATGATCAAATATAAAAATATAACATTAAATAAAAAGTTTTATAAGTTAATATTAAGAAACGGAGTTGTTTTATTTAATCAGTATTCAAATATCTAGCAATCTTATTGTTTTAGTCATATATAGCAATCCATATTTATTGATATTTGACTTTAAGTTCCTTTAAGCGATGCCCAGACCCATACAATTTGTTAATACTGATATATGTTTTAGTTGTAGCTCCTGCACCAAATTACAAGATATCTGGTAGTATATAAAAGTTAGCGTGGCACTGATGTACAGACATACAAATCTCACTTCAAGAACCCGAACTTGATTTTAAATGTAATTCGGATGGGCAAGCGAATTATATTACTATGGAGTTAGCTGGTAAAGACATAACTTTATTTCTATTTTAATATAAAAATAGAGAAACTGGAAATATGCCCGAAATACACGGATTTTCCCGCTATATATGATCTGACACCAAATGATATGAATAAAGATGTTAAACAGGACAGCTTTATTGGTAATTCATAATTTTTTTCTGCCGCAGTAAAAGACCTTTAACAGTAAAGGACATTTTCGAGATATTTAAAAAGCTTAGTGATAGATCACAAATTTTCCAGTTTTAGTTTGTAAATGGAGGATAAAAGTTGAAAAGTAACATTTGTGCCAAAGCTAATTAGAGTTATATGCCTGAAAAGTTTTTTTCGAATACACGCACGCACACAGATTCGCAAAGACTGGTGGACAGGGGCGGGGGCACACTATATACCCCTTGCCATCATCATTGCGGGGGCATAACAATTATATAATGTCCAAAATTACTAAAGGTGATAGAATTTAATAATGATAGGATTATAACATTGACACAAGAAATCAAAATAAATACATATATTTATAAACCAAACCAACATTGTTCTCATACCAGTAATCTTGCTGGACAATGTTTAATTTTGTGATAGTCATAAAATTTGAGACTAAATGTAGATAGATAATTATGTAAGTTTTAACAGCAAAAATACGATAGGACTGCTGAAATGTTCAGGACACTGATATTCGAAAATAAAGAAAATTCAATGTAAAAGACGTAGAAGAAATAATTGTTAAAACCAAACAAAACAAACAACAAAGATATCGATACATTTATGTAATTTTTGCATTTTCATTGATAAAATATATCTGACGACAGGAACATGGAATTTATAGGATATCCGTGGCATATTTTAGTTGGTACGCTTCGTTTAAATACTTTATGTGTTGAAATTTGTTATTAATACATTTTTGCTGCTGTACCTTTTGATAAACGCTATCAAGTTATTTCTGCAACGAACCTTTTTTGTAATTTTCAAGGGTTATAAACGGGCGAATAGAGAAGAGACATTTGCGCCAGTAAAAAAAATGATGCAGATGCTACAAACCTTAACGAGACAACTCTTCGAACATTAGGATTCAAGTTTGGAATTACTGTAAGTATTATTTGAGAGGGGAGATCAGGTGGATCAAATTATTTAGATAGTCCGATACATTGTAATCAAAAATACCAATTTCTAAAATAAAAAGCAAATTAAATGCGTACGGAATGCTTAAAATATGTACATGAGTCGTGATTTAGACCTAAAAACAAACTTTTCTTTTTAAACCACAACGACCGGTATTAAGATTAGTTGAATAATCGTTTTGTTGCTTCATGACTTAAATACATGTTATAAATTTAGAAATATATATGATATAAAATGTTTTTCTAATCGATCGAATGTTTCGCCCTCTAGACTAATTAAGCCGGCGTTACCAATTTTTTAGACTTTTCTTTCCTTGTTTCAGCACCAATACTACCGGTTCTTTCGATAGATAAAATGTTAAAATCAGAAATAACTTTCGCTTCTTCTGAAATAAATATATAACATGTTACTTGTTTCAAATAAAAAATATCGTTAATTAAATACATTTTTTATGATGCAGCTTTGATACCTGATCGCGATCACAATTCACCTTATAATAGTACATGTACCATTTAAGGTTATTGCTACTCCTGTTGTAGGCAGATTTTAGTCTCAATTATTGCCGATTGACAAAATGTTGTCTTTATTTTGTCCGATATGTTTATATATTGCGTTAAAGATTTATTTTATCGTCACTTACCAATTATTACTGAAAAACATTGTATGTAACGAATATTTGTATATAAATTTGTGTTTAGTAATGTATTAATTGAATTAACCAAATCATTTGTTTTTCATAAATTATCAGATCCAATGTGCAGTAAGAGTATCAAGTACACCTACCGGTAATCAGACAGATCCACAAATGAGTGATACATTCTATGCTGGTGTAAAGGTGAAATATATTTCGTTGATATGTTAAAATAGTTATTATATATAAGATAAATTAACATTCATATTTGATCAATATTGCTTTATTCATGACTAAACAATAAGCACTAGTTTTAAGTTATCTGGTAACAACTTAAAGTAACCCATGGTGTTTTAGTTTCCTCAGCTGTTTTCATCAATGTCATTTTATGTAATAAAATATATCATACTCAGAATATGTATATATGGAAAACACTTTCTGTTGAACCAATGTAACTGTTTTACACATTCATGCGAAATAAACATATCATATATGCAAGTTATTTATGAACGGTCAGAAACTTGCAATCACAATACTCTTTAAAAGGCTATAGATCGCAAAACAGTAAAATAATTACATAAAGTACTTTAACCCTTTCCCTCATGAGCATGTTGTGAAAAATGGCCGTTTTCATTAAAAAGCCTCCTGTTACAAGTTCAAACTGCTATGAAACTATAAAAAATGCTTTAATACTAATCAAACATGCGGAAATGTTGACTGGACCATTGCCTTTGCAACGACATGCTCAGTCTTAAATTTCCTGTTACCATGGCAACGAGGGGACATCTCAAAATTGCCAAAAATCACTATTTTGCCTTGTTTCCATCAAAATTTATTTCAAAGTGCTGCAGCTTCTCAAGGGATTGAGATAGAGTCAAAGGCTTTTCAGCGTTGGGTACACGTTATCATTTTTAGCCTCTCACAAGTCCAAATTGTTTTGGCGATGAGGGGGACTACCGCCCCCTTCAACCCCCCCCCCCAAACAAAAAAAAGTGCTCACTTTCTTGGCAACATTTCTCAAACGAAAACATGTGTTTGGGGCCCAAATAGGACATTTTTTTCACTATTTGTTGCCTAAAGTAGGGGGGGGGGGTCGAAAGTGCGTTGTTTCGCGTATATATGAGGTAAAGGGTTAAAGTTCAAATAGTCCTTTAAGATTATATTTTGTACATAAATGATACTCACATTTAAATTTTAATTTCTTTAATGTCTTAACATGTTAATATATTTCTAAATGTTACTAATATTGTTTTCAGAATTATAAATCTGTTTGTATCTTCTTTGTTATACATCAGTAAAACAGTAAACGAATTTGTGTTTTTAATTAACATTGTTATGCCGAACGCTGTTCAGGTGTGTTGATAATTTCCAACATCCAATTTTAATGTAACTTGATAAGAGGAGACTACAGAATGAAACAAAAAATCTGAATGCATAACAAAACTTGAGCACAAAAAACCTACATCATATATATAACTAACTTTTTCAGGTTTTTCAGAAGCTAAAAGGTTTACATATTGTTTGAATATTGGTCTTCTCCTAATCATTTAGGACTTTTAAACCCCAAATTAGGTTAAAAATGGGTCGCAGGACATATTTTACTACAAACCCTATTCCCCCTTTGGGTGCCGAAGCCATTGCTTTTTTCGTGATACAGGGAAAAGTGTGAATTTTATTTTTTTTTATCGAATTCAAGTATAGGTATAGTTTTATTTTTTAAATTTTTTTTATTTAATAATACGCCTTAACAATTTAAATACTTTTTGTTCTTTTAGCCCCAGTCTAGAGCATAAAAAAGCATATTAGCTTTAATAAATGTCCTCTTCATGCATATTTTTCTTGTTGTTGATGTTGATGTTGTTTTTTGTTGCTTCTTTTGGATGGCTTTTCCGACACATCAAATCTCTGTATATGTTACATGGTGACATGCCAGCTTTGCTAGTGGAACGTCACGACTGGCACCTGGACGTTCGTTACCGAGCTGGATAGCTTCCTCTCGTGACATAAAATCCGATTTCCTTGGTAAGATTCAAACCCATATCGATGAGGGGCAAGTGGTTTGTAGCCATTGACCTGAACTCGGGATAAAGTTCAGGTATTTTGCGAAATATACAATAACCCTTTGGTTAGTTACATAGGCATATATAGGAAACAGAATTATGGCTTAAGGATTAATAAAGCTCCGTTTTGGTGCCATATTTACATATTTTTATTATTCTATTTATAAACAAATATGTTTAACAGCGCTATAGTTAAAGTTACTTCAATCTTAGCCCTAAGGTTAAGAATAAGCACAACCCAGATGTTACACAATGACCTATTTATACATAGGAAAAATATATCAATTTCTTGCGTTGGAACTGAGGTCATCAAGGCACTGTTTTGGGGATTTTTAAGGGTTTAATTTTGTTAATACGACAATTGACAATTAGTTTTCCTGCCTTTCATATGTTCGTCTTATACTTGTTTACAGACACCAGCCAATAATAATACCGAGTAGATGACTTGTTAACGGAATGTTATTTTCAGTGTAAGGAGACCGCTGTGACATCATTAAATAACCAAAAACTGTGCGGAAGTAGACTAACTGGATGGCGGAATACAACTACTCATTCTTGTGTACATCAACATAATGTTAACGACTGCAACTACAATAGAATAACTCAAAGTCTACCAACCTTCTCGATAACTATAACAGTGTCAAATGATCGACTTCAATATCCCGAGGACAAGACGTTTACTCTACAATTAAAAACAGCAAATATAGCTCCACACCAATTTTGGGAAAATGCCAGTATAGACCATGTAACGGTATAAAGTATTCTTTTTTACAAGTAACAAGTACATTACTTAGCCAAAGCATAGTGCTACATAATCAAAATTGCCTAACAGATCGTAAAATATACATGGTAAATTGCTTGCTTATTCTGTACTCAAATATTACGTCAACAAAGGTAATAATTGTCAGCAAGCAGAAAAGGCAACATTTACTGTTTTACTGTGTTCTTTTGGTGAGAAAAATACTAAATTGTTTTTCTTTGGACTATTTCTTGAAGCTCAAGAGGTAAACTCTGCTTGAAATTGAACAAATAAAAATTGTGTCATAGGGTCAAACATTTGCTTTTTGAAATTCTTAAACATTTAATATTTTCTTGTCTATTTTTTTTTCAAAACTGAAACAGATCGCTGCCTTACGCCCAAGTTTGACAATGGTCAGCATTCATTTAAGTTTCAATAAGCTAAATGTTTTTAATCATAGACTGAGACATTTTAGATCAATATTCTATTACTCTAACATTCTTGTTGTTACCCGTCAGTATAACTTGACATTATGAGGTTTATTCTGTACACTCTGCAACCGTCCTTAATATGGACTCGGTTTGCCCAACTCACAGTCCAACGCTCTACCAACTGAGATAAACGGATTATAATATAGGTTTTTGAGTAAAATTATCTTTAATACTCAATTCGTATCTAAATATATCTTTGGAATACATGTACCCTAAACATCCAATTAATATTTCATATGAATGTACATAGCTTCAAACACATATTGCTTTTAGTTAACACAAAATATCCATAGCACTATTTTGGGTACAATCTTATGTTTTTTTATATTATAATATATAAAAGGTCTCACTAGTTAAGTGTACAAAATGAATTATTATCACTTGCTCAAGATAACTCTCCTGATTTTGGAAGTCTATTGATAGAGTTGGGATAAGGGATAACAGAATAAGTGATATCCCTATGGAAGTTTTTGATAATAATGGTGTACTATCGACAAAAAAAGATGTCGTTTTTGATAAATGGAAAAATGATTTTTGTAATTTGTACAATTCAGGTAATGATATAATTGTTGATAGTGAAAATGTTGATGTTAACTTGTCAATCAATCCTGATATTGATAGTGTTTTTATACAAGATTTTACCGAACAAGAAGTCAAATTAGCTGTACTTGACATTAAACGAAACAGACCTGTTGGTGTTGATGAACTGCCTGGTGAAGTATTGAAAAATGAATTTGTAATCTCTTACTTGCATAAATTATTTAACAAATGTTTTAAATCAGGATTTTTGCCACAGATATGGAACTTAACTTTTATTAAACCGATTCCTAAGTCAACTACTAGTGATCCAAAAGATCATTTGTCTTAACGTGGTATAGCAATAACACCAGTTATATATAAGATATATTGTACATTAATATTAAATAAAAGTTTTAATGTATGGTGTTTTGAAAAAGATATAATTTCTGAAGGTCAGAATGGGTTTAGACCAGGTCGAAGTACAGTTGATCACATGCAATCTTTAACAAGTATTATTGATACTACAAAGAAACAACGTCTGTCAACTTTCTGTGCCTTTATAGACTTTAAAAAGGCATTTGATTCAATAAATAGAGAGCTTTTATACATTAAATTGTCTAAACTTGGTTTTCACAATCAACTTATAAATGCTGTAAAGTCGGTTTATCACCTTGTACTCTACTCTGTTAAACTGAACAATTTTAACACTGATTGGATTTATGTGAACAGCGGACTTAAACAGGGTTGTTTCTTGTCACCTTTACTATTCAACCTGTATATTAATGATCTGGCCTTGAAATTGAAAGCCACAGGCAAGGGGGGTTGATATTGATGGTGAAAACGTACCAATCCTGTTATATGCCGATGATATTGTACTTATAGCAGAAAGTGAAAGTGATCTTCAAAGTATGTTAAATGTTCTTCATAATTGGTGTATTACAAACCATATGAATGTTAACCCACTAAAATCTAACATTCTTCACTTTAGAAATGCATCTTTAACTTGTTCAGATTATTTCTTTAAAATAGGAGATACAAGTTTAAACTATGTTACACAGTACAAAAATCTCGGTCTTGTTTTGATCGATCACCTTGATTATTCTTTATTACAGCTAAATCTGTTGCTCAGGCTGCTCATAGAGCATTAGGAATTTTAATTGCTAAAACTAGAGTTTTTGGAGGTATTCCTTTTGAAGCATATACAAAAATGTATGAAGCTACTATTGTACCAATAATCACACATGCATCGTCTGTTTGGGGCTGTGATACATTTTCTTGTATTAATGCTGTGCAGAATAGAGCTGCACGCTACTTTTTGAACGTTTGAAGATATACTCCAAATGCAGCTGTCTGTGGAGATATCGGTTGGAAACCTTTAATATATTTTTGTTGGAATATACATCTTAGATATACATGTACTATCTGGAAAATACCTTTGCTAATAATCTTCTAAACCGGATTTTGATTAAATTTAACCACAATATAAATTCTATATAGAATTTTTGGAGGTACTTTGCTACTGCAGAATTTTAATTTACTGCAGTAGATTCATTTTATCATATGTTCACAACTCTGGTTTAAATAAGCAAGGGTATTTTAGATTTTAGATTTTTAGAATTTTACATGCAAATAGTAAGTCAACCTTTAGTATCTTGTTAATCTTATAGATTGGCAATGTGCATTTATATTGTATTTTATATGAATTTTAACTGTGTAAATTGATGAGACTGTAATAAACTAATAAAGAAAGAAAAAAATAATATATAATCAAACTGCAAGTCAGTATGATTTTAATGACAATCCAATATATTTTGACTGACTTATATTTATTTTTTATTTTAACGGGAGTTCGTCATTGAGTAGTAATTGGCTTATATGTTTTTCTATATTCGTATTTACATAAATTCTTGCAGGTGTTTCATACGAGCGCGTTATTTACAACAAAAAAATAAACAACATGTACATTTCATATGTTTTCCACATAAACATATTGTATATTAATTGTAATTATACTAAACTTGATTTTTATTCAAGGTAATTTACCTCGGAGGAAGTCGAAATCTTGAATGGAAAAGAAGACAATGTTCCGTTGTAAACGATCCTACATTAAGTACATTTGATGGGCCATATGAATATATTGATTCATTTGCGCATTACCTAATGTACAGAGACAAAATTCATCTTACAGAAGTCCAAATAAAAACTCAAAAGTGTGATGCAGATCACACAGCGTCATGTACATGCGCGGTTGCAATTCAAGCTGGCGGTGACGTGTTTGCTTTCGATATACATGTATGTAACAAAGTTAAACGAGCATCATTTATCCATTGCCGAGGAAATGTACTGAATGTTAGAGAGATAGCTAGCGACACTTATGAGGTATTCCATCTTTTTTTTATATCTCTTAAAAATCTCTGTCATTGTTTCATTCAAAGTGTTTAAAGCCATATATCTACAGCTGCAGTCTTATAACATGTTTGTTTGAATTCTAAAAGATAATAATAATAAACGTGGTGATGATTTTTGTTTGAGCTCCTCCTGGGCTCCTGGCGTTGGTCCTTGTTGCTGCGTCGTGTGGGGGTTGCGTTCATTGAACGCCACCTTTCCTTGTTGATCATGTTTGCCATATTTTGTCTAAATAACATTTATTTTGTCAAAGCGTCATTTCATTTTGTCAAGGTTCGGTGTGTAGACTAAACACTTTATCTTTATGTAATACAGTGGCGTTGACTTGCAAATATATTACGTTAACTTGTCTAAATACCGTGTCTTATTATGCTTTATTGTCAAAACACGATAGTGGTAGGCTACAAATCCTCATATTTTATCAAATTGTCATGGTATTTTACCCAATTCGTCGTTAATTTGCCTAACACTAGTTCATTTAATCAAAATGTCATGCATCTTGTACAAATTTGGTGCTAAATTGTCAGACAAAAGTGCTGATTTTGAAACACATCTTGACATGTACCAACATTATGTCAGATAATCGTGTTATCATGTCCAGATGTCCAAATTTAGTATCACGTGACCAGAGCCCGCATATATCAGAGAGTGAAATTTGATGTTCAATAAAATTAATAAAATAAAGAGCATTCAAGAGTTTTGTTTTCAAGAGTTGATTTGTTAACATGTTCACATAGTACATTGAAAAGCCTGCCTTTCATGTCGAAAAAATACCATGGTTATTTCACATAATAAGACAGTGTATTCTTAAGTCAAAACCGAGTTTACACAATTAACACGGAAGTTACACACTAAGACATGATTTAGACAAGTTAACACCGCTTTTAAAGAAAATCAGACAGCGCTTTCTCAAGTTTAGATACTATAACACAACTATCAGGCATAATAAGACACGGAATCACCAAATTTTGACAAGATAGACCTTCTTTTTGTACATAATAAGAGAGAGTTTAGACAAGTCATTACCACATTTCAACAAGATACTGCGATTTTATTACATTATAAGACTAAGTTTTAACAAGTCAAAACCGCATTTTGACAAAAATAGCATACAGTTCATCATAATAAGGCATGATTTAGTCCAGTCAACACCCCATTTTGGCAAGTTAGTGCGAACATTTGACATAATAAGACAATAATTCAATAGTCTACGTTGGCTAGTTAACACTTCTGTTTGACAAAGTAAGACAATGGTTAGGCATTTAAACACAGTATTTTGACAAAATAACATAGCACTTTGATCAAATAAATCAGTGCTTTGACAAGTCAACACCAAATTTCGACAAGAGAACCATACGGTTTCAAATGATCAGATAGTCTTTTGACACATCAGCCCCACAATTTGACAAAATAGCGCGACTAATTGCCATAATTTGACACATTCTAGACGAGCAAAAACAAAATTTTTGACATGATGACACTACTGTTTGAAATAATTAAACAATGTTAACACAAGTCAGCATAACATTTTCAAGACATAAGACTACCGTTACACATAATAAAGCAAAGTACATGTAAGTCTATATTTTGTATTCAAGACGGATTTTGATACAGAATATGCGTTTTGGGCTTGTTTCAGTGGAATATATCAACATCGTTCAACAAATTGCTCTAAACCCAGACATATTAAGCTTCAAGAAATTGTTTAGTTTTGAAAAAATCGATTAAGTTACGACGGAGAAATATTTGAAACATTACCACGGGTGAACTCGACGTATACCTTTTTCCTTTCGTTTTCGATATTTTGATGTGCTATTTCCGGTGAACGCTGTACAACAGTGAGCGGAGTGCTAAGTGAAATGTTTACGTTTAGTTTATTCGGGAATGCATAATAAATATCAAAGGCATTACATTGAACCAATACAAGAATGCCAGCACTGTCTTTATATCAATAAGCCTCGTGGTGTCAAATTTTGGGCACAATTATTAGTTAGCTTTCCCTACGGCATTAGTCCTGTTATAGTATAAAAAGAGTACCAGTAGGGACGTTATGAATTTTCCGTGTCGTATCACTCCCCTTTTAACTTCAATATTCACATCTGCACAGTTCTAAACAGACATTCGTCTAAGTAGCATTTTATCCGGTCTTTTTCAAGAAATGCAGAGCACAGATTACACCTTTATTTCGCAGCCATTTAAGCTTGCGTAAAACATTTTTGTCCCAATTTTAAATGAATGTTTTAATATTCCATCATTGATTCTCTGTACAAATGTTGTCAGATTCAAATGTGTATGCAAAGTATACATATATATTTCTTTTAACAAGATATGCTGCTTTTGGGAGCTATTGCCTTGTTTATATAGATCGCATTACGCCTGTCAATCAACTTCTTGGCCCTTTCAGTCACATTTTGTATAAGGTCCCCAAAAACAATAATATGAATACATAGAACAGATACGATATTTATCCCTAACCTAGGCTACAAAATTAAACCATTCAAACAAATGCTAAAAAAGTTTGTAAATGCTTGGATTTGTAGACATTATTTTGTATAATATTCGACTAAAATTGAGTACATTGAATAGAAATAAAAATAAAAACTATATTACTTATAAAAAAATTAAGTATTCTTTCAGAATTACAGATTTCAATGCAAAAATGTACCCGCTTTTTTATTATTTCGGATTTTAGGTTAACATTGTGTTTATGTGTAGTTTTAAAATGATCACGTTTTCAGATTTTATATATTACCGAAATGAATTATTTTCTTCAGATGTCAAATAAATAAAACAATATACATTCGTCACTATTATACAAAGATAACACCCTCTTTTATTTACATCAAATATCACTTGGTAGAACTATTTTCAATCGGTTTTAAATCCGTAATAATTATAATTATTCGGTGAGAGAATCCGAATGTTCTAACAAATCATAAAAGTGAATACCACTGGATTTTTTTTATTCAAATCATATTTAGTATGCATTTAGTTTTTAACTTTAGATTTACATTCCAACTGGTACTAAAGTTCAAATTAATAGGGGACATTACAGCACGTCAGATTTTCTTCGAGTCTACATATTTCCCTCTCCATCTGATGTCATGAATACTGAAGGCTTGTGTGGAAATCTCAACGGAAAAAAATGATGAAAATGTTAACAATGCATATATCAAGACATGGGAGTAAGTTCTCTTCACTTCTACTGCCGTTCACTTTTGACAAATGTTAAGATGTATTCATGTTCTCGTATATAAACTTATTACAATAGGCAATTGATGATCATTATAGGTCTACTTTGTTATCACATACTATCTAGTACTGAGTTGACAATAACAATATTGAATTCAAATTGTTCAACTATATAAAAATTAAAGTGAGTACGAAAATGTGTATACATATTTGCAGTCAAATTGTTATTTATACTGTAGACAATAAATCGGTACAAAAAAATATAAACATTTTTGCAGGTTGCAACACAGCTTGATTAACACGGTGCGTTACAATCTTCCACCAACATGGACGTACGATCATAACGTTTGTATTTGTCCAAGGGCTGTTCCAAACGTAACAATGTCAGCATTACCGAATAGTCAAAAAGACTCTAGGGCATATTGTTTTTCACAGCGGTATGCAACATGTACAGATAACATTCAACTTCAAGGAGAGAAGAAAACTTGCACGATAAGAAACAAGAGATCTATTAAAAGGCATAGAAGAAATATCAAAAGGTTGCTCGCTCTCTCATTATTAAGTGAGAATTCAAATAGCTGTGCCCGCAAGGTGAATATTATATCTTGACCATAAATATTAACGGACTCAATAACAAATTATAATGCTATTTGCTATTATATTTCCATCCTTAAAAATATTCACTTTTCGTTAAATTTCATTGCGTATTACGATGCAATACTTGGTTCTAGTTTCCAAACACTATTGATTAAAGCATAGATTGTGTGACCAAACAGTGAAAGTTGGAAAAGTTACCATCTGTAAACAACACAAAAACAGGAAAGTCTTTAGGCTTGTTTTTCACTGAATTTGCTTTTGGTCGTCAGAAAATTTTCCTAACAAAATGAAAAGCAGATAATACTCATATAATTATGAATGTTCATTAAACGAGAACATAATGGGTGCATCTAAAAGAAGAGTGGGAATTTTTAGAAACAGCAATAAACAGAAGCAAAAATTTTGGGTAACGGGATTGTTTTTTAAAAACCTTTAAGAAATTATTAAATTTCTTTTTTGGGGAATTTATGTCCATACATAGTCTTTTAATAAATCATAAAATTTTGGACTTATTTTGGTTTTTCTATTGAAAATTTTTTATTAACTGTTTAAACGGGAGTATACAAATTTTTTAATTTTTTTCCCACCAAAAAGAAAAAAAAGGTTTACAAAGAGTGCTTGACGTTTTCAAATCAAAAGCCTAAAACAAAAACATGATAAATGATTTACCTGAAATATCCTTGAATGGCTCTTTATCAGCATGTGTGAATGATATGATGGTTTGTGATTTCTTATATTTAAATATTTAAATTAAATGTCTGCTTAAATATATTATGCTTAATACTTTTCATTGTACAAATTATTATTTTACATGATAATGTGACTGTAAATATTTCTATTCACATTTAAGCTCAACCCCTGAATAATTTTTACGGCATATCATTGCAAATGTAAAATATCTTCTTTTTTTAAATTTGTGTCACAAATGAAAGAAAATCTCACATTTTTATGATAAGCATTGATGATCAAAATAAATACAGCTTTTTTACCTCGTTTGGGTTATAAATCGAGATTGCTTGTGGCATTAGACAGAGAGTTGTTAAATTCATACGCAGTTTATAGTACACACTTAACAGACGGTTAAAGTATTTTTTTTAAATCTTTAAAAAGACAAGCTGTTTATATTTTTATGATAATTATAAAGGTTGATGGTCGAGATTTCTGGAAGGAAGAAAGTTATAACAGTTGGGTTAGTGTTGTGGCTCATGAAATCAGTCGTAACGGAACGTTCAGAAAAGACAAGTCAGAGGTTGTCAGAAATTTTATCAGTGTCACATGTCCATCGCAATCTAACGGTAATGGGAACTGTATCAATGGTATGTTGCTTTTATGATTCAATGATCGATATGTTCAATTAACGATATGTTCAATTAATCAGTTACTTCAATATAATGTTGATATGCATGTGTGATTTACCTAACGATTCCTTATTTCTTAGTTCTGTAAGTAATATTGAAGTACCAGCAAACTTCAATGTAATTTGTTGTCCAAATTTCAAACAATATGAGAATATATTTGTTTAAGACGACAAAGGTAAGACTCAAATACAGATGTTATTTCTATATTTCAGGAACATGTGTATGCAACGACGATTACGTTGGCGATTCTTGTTTTGTAAAGAAATCAGCACTTTTAGTACTAACCGATATAGAAGGTGGAGGTGAATGCGATCTTGCCGACGGAGATGATTGTCATGATTGTCTTCAGTTTCACACCGAGAACCTCTTGAAAGGGTTCAAGTGCAGGATTGATACGGTCGATGTATGTTTAAGAAATGGATAGCAATTTTGATGCATTGTTGCAGAATAATGCACGGTTCGTGTTTAAATGTGCAGGACTATAATCATGAAGGTTTATAGGCTTGAATGATTAATTATAAAGAATTAAAACGGTTAACCGTGCATTATGATGCTATAATGTAAGGAAAATTAATATCAATTTCATTCTAACATGTTGATAGAAAAGAGAACTATTAGAAATATGTTTAACTTCATTGAGCGTAGAAGTCATTTTCCTGATATCGTTTTGGTTTATTGACGTTATGTATTAATTCGAATGACGTGAAAGCGGTCTTTTTATACTGTTCATTAATGCACTTGTAAGCCCTATCTGTTTAATATGAGAATAGTGTGAAGCGTGATATAATGTACATTTAAGAATCTTGTTCTGCCGTATGAACGCCTCTGATGTTAAACACTGATAAAATCGACAAATAACATTAATACTAGATTGTCATAATTATATTAGCTAGACTTTCACAATAGCCTGAATATCATGTTAATTTAAGCAGTAAATGCCTATAAACAGGTTACTTTTCTTTTGTAATATTCAATGTCATAAAAAACAAACATTAGTGGGTTCAGTTGCATCATTTGGTTTTAGATATTGCACTATTACTACTGAGCGAGTTTTCAAAATCGATTAAATATACGGGTCTTTTTATGTTTTTTAAAAAGGACATTTTTGAAGAAATAAATGTTCATATTACTATACCGTGCACTTTGTTTTCTCGAAACAAAAGAAAATATATTAATTCTAACACGTCTGTGGATGGGCCATAGGCATTTCCAATCTACTGTAAAACATGTCAGCAAATTAACTTTTTCTGTAAGTACAATTGCATTGCATAAAAGAACTCCATAATATGTTTGTTGATTGTGCAAATTACCAGCTGAAAATTCCGGTAGCTAGGATTCAGGGATGGACTAGAAGCACATGCATGAACAGTTAGAGAATAAGCGAGGGCGTTATTGTCATATTATATGCACGCTTCTGGTCTTCTATGTATATAAAACATCTTCGATAGTGCTGTTAAATTTTAACTGAACAAATTGAATACTCATTCGGTTAACTGTTCGGTTTTTTATGTTAATCATTTTCCTTTATTTTACAGCTTGATGTAAACGGAACAATTATCTATTCTGATAAACACGACCGTAACGGGGAATATGAGAGCGTATTCGACGGATACTGTTGTCCCTCGGCTGTAGAGAAAAGGAGAAAGAAAAGAGATGTCACATGTAATACGTTTACTGTTAGATACTCTGTATCTATTAGCAACGATGGGATACACTACGGGCCAAGTAGACATGTTCTTGTCTTTGATTCAACATGTCAGTCATTCGTCGTGATGCCAACAGGCGACTTGCTTTTCAGTTTGAAAGAAGGGATCAAATAATTA
This sequence comes from Ruditapes philippinarum, assembly GCF_026571515.1. Lineage (NCBI taxonomy): Eukaryota > Metazoa > Mollusca > Bivalvia > Venerida > Veneridae > Ruditapes > Ruditapes philippinarum. The sequence goes on from NW_026853822.1 coordinate 66,834, forward strand.
ATTTAACACCTTTAGATCCTACAGTAATCGAATGAAATTAGAGAATATTTATTAATAAAATCATACTGTAATTCAAGCTTTTCAAATGTAATAAAAGTACCACAAAAATTGATAGATGATTAAATCTTTATTTATAACATTTAAGAAAGAAAGTCATGGATTGTTGTTGTTGTTGTTGTTTGTTTCAATTGAATTTTAATAATCTGTATGTCATTGAACATTAAACACCATTTTATTACAGAGAGACGCATGTTATATAGATAGCCAGTGTTACAGGGACGGTGACCGAAGTCTTCTTGATCCCAATCTCGTTTGTTGTCCATCAGATTCTAGCTATCAGTGGACGGATCAGCAAGGTATAATGTAACTACTATTTGCAAAGATAAGTCTATAATTGTCGTTTACTTTGATTTCATTTTTTGATTTTTCATGACATAAATCAATATCAAATGCGAAACAAGTGTGGAACGATTCAATTGTATTGCCGCCGCGATGTAAACATTGTAAATGCGATTTTGCCTTTAGATACTAGAATTTTGAATATTTTGAATGGAACATCAAAGTGAGTATGAAATCATACTCTATATGAAAGTTACGTCTAGTCAATGCAGTTTCGAACACTGTCATCGACCAATATGCGAGATGGACTCAACAGATACTTATTAGCGTTAAAAATACAATTCCGAAACTTTTACTATTTACCCGGACGTTATTTATACGAAACAAAACGGCTGATGATATAAAGTAAACCATTGTTTTGTCGATACATTTCTACAAATGTTAATACCATTTGCCACGTTTTACCCAAACACGGACATGTATATAGATCTATATATGTAACCAGTGCACACTTTCTTTACTTTTGCAACTAAGCATATTTTACTTGACAGTGTAAGAATCAATTCATTCCATGTTATTAAGAATTATTAACCATGTCATTGGTATTAAAATATAAAAATATAATGTTAATGTAAAGATCTCCAAGATACTCATGTTTAACGTGTACATGAATATATATGTCCATATTAATGTAAGTCTTTTTTGTGCTGTATAAGACTGCATACCTCCAACCAGCAACCAGGGAAACGGCGATGGAAGTAACAAGCTTGGTATTATAGCAGTGTCTGTATCAGTGTCAGGGATATTGGTAGTTGCCTGTGTAGTGGTATTTGCCATTTGGACATACAAAAATAAAAAGCGGTTCGTTTGATTTCCTTTGTTGTTTTATTTTTCTATATTCTTCTTCAAAACTTTTGTAAGTTTAAATGTTTTCCTTTGAACATTTGAATTGATTTTGTAAGAGAATAGAATTTATTTTAATAAGTATCTTTTGTGCAGTTTTGATAAAGATGTTTGACACTCTGATTTTTGTCCACGAAAAAACGTTGCTTTATCCGCTTGCTGTTATGACTGTATTAACATTCAGTGTATATATTTATAATTGACATAGAGTAATGGGTTAATCCAAATTCATAGCGAAAATATAATTTACAACATTGTCAGGCACAAAATTCTCCAAATCTTTAGGCATGAAAAGTTTCTTACATTTACTTCAATATTTCAGTACCGTGTCTACAACATGTGCGGATCCTCCTAAATGTCCCGATTACACCCAAAGTGGAGGAAAAGCAGTAATTCAACCTAGACATCCAGATGTCTTCACTACCGATTATGAGCAGCTAAGAAAATAAGTGACACCAATACGAGGAAATAAGAATTTATAACGCCGTACAAGGAATTAAACATAATCCTACTAGTTCTGGCTTCCAAAACTTTATAAGCCGCTTTTTAACATTTTTGTGTTTCATCTGATGCGGCTTCCAAAACTTTATAAGCCGCTTTTTAACATTTTTGTGTTTCATCTGATGCGGCATTAAAGTTTTGGATTAGACCCGTTACGAAACCTAACCAGAATAGCATAAGTTGTTTTATTCTTGTTTTTTACTTGCAAATACACTTGACCCAATCAATTATTGTGCATTTTACGATAAAACAATCATTTTAATATCATTCTATACCAATTAAAGTATCAAAATATTAATACCGTCATTAAAATTGCCTATTTAACTGTAAAATATCAATTTACGCCGACTACAGTTGGCCATGACATTCAGGTGCCACGCGAGATCTCGTATGACGTCATTCGCGGGAACAGATTTGAATAGAGTGGTGTACTATATTTAGAACATTTTGTTGACATGATTTCAATACTTTTATTCAAGATAATGTTTTTATTTATTTTCATTTATTTTTTAGTACTTAAATACGATTGTATTGAATATAAAAGTCAGTAAATCACCTTTTTCAATATCTTTAAAAAAAGTAATTTATAAAAATATTGGAGCACATGGGTTCGTAAAGGTCAATCTCGTAATCACGTGATCAAACACTTTGGCAATATGGCGGTCAAGTGCCGAAAATTTTACCTGTCGGAAACTATTAGGTAGTTTATGTTCGTAATAAGATTTTTATTTGTCAATCCTTGGCTTATCAACAGTTTATATATAGGGTTTTTTTCCCAAAGGGATGCTTTTACTTTTTCTTCATGGGCATGTTTTATGAATAAAATACGAGCCCTGGGCAGTTCCCCGGCCCCCCATTTTTGGGGGTTTTCCCATGGGGTTTTATCTTTACTTGGCCCTGTCTAGTATATAAACGGGGTTTCGCTGTTCAAAGACCTTTAACCTTTTAAATCCCTGTTTATAGTATATTTAAAAGGGTTTAAAGCTGAAAACCTTAAGCTATAATCCTTACCCGCTTTCCGTGAAAGTTACTGAACTTTAGCTTTTTTTTAAAAAAAAAGGGTTTTATCCCAAATTGGGCCTTAAAGAAAATAAATTTTTTTTTTTTTTTTTTGCTCTATATGATGTTTGTTGAGATTTCTTCTTAATTTTATTAGAACATTTTAGTTTATTGTCAATTTCTCAATCTTCAAGATACTATATAAAAGCATATATTTGATTTAAGTGACACGTTTGTGTGAGACAAGGAATAAGTAGAAACGATCTTATGAAAACTATACGTCGTAATGATATGTATGTGATACAGCACTGTAGCATATTAGTTTGTACCCCTGTCTTTTTAACCTTCTCTCATTAATTGGAATTTAATTTAAACATATTTTATTGCTCTTTTTGTTAACGTGTATAACTGTATATCATTGTAATATAGATTCAAAGGATATATATGTCCGTTATATGCCCACTCATGATTCATAAATGATTTAGAAATTTGAACAAAATTTGATAGTTATATCAAATATTTAGTATTTTTTAAACACAAATATTTATTAATGAAGAAAAAGTAAAGAGACATAGAAAGATTACACATCAGTTCATATTATCTGTATCTTTAAGAAAACAATCACTTTTGTCTGTGTACCCTTATCTTTTTAATCAATTTACACTGTTTTGTTGTTTGTTGTTTTTTCCCAAACAAATATATAATTAATTTACTGATATGTATTTCTATATATATATCCGACATGTTTATACATTGCTGAATCTTTATATTGCTTGAATGATTGAATAAATCTTTACTTTCAGAATTGGTTATAGTTTGTATTTAGTTTGTAATATTATTTTGTTTCCTGATATGTTCATAACGTAAATAAAAGATATGATGTTCATGTACGGTTTCTGAGTGGATATAGAAAATAAAGCGTGTAGGATTTTTTTACAACAAAAGCAAAAATTTTATATCAATACAATAATATGGGTCATAAATTTACAACAAAGGAGCTTGAATCTATACTGACTGTGGTGTACATGTAAATTCCTTCATCTTTACTCTTATCAAGTCTTGCATGTGAGTTTGTATCAGCATAAATCAGCACAATCAGCACAAAAAGACAAGTTATGATTATTGCTCACTAATGGATGATTATAAATGCAAAGTATTGAATAAGTCATAGGTTTGGTAGCGAGGCAAATAACCCCCCCCTCCCCGAAATGGATGCCCCCTCCCCCAAATGGATGCTTTTCTCGGTATAGAAATTATCAGAGAAAAACGCTTATTTTTTTTATTTCTAGTTATCTACATTGTAAGGATATATAGCAATATAATTTTGATATTGTTTAATATCAAAATTAAGACTTTGTATGATATTTTATCATTGTTGTCCAGGTAAATGCGTCAAATGCATATATATGACATCAACATGCTCCTCTGATCTGTACTTTAGTCATCATGATTTAGGTGGTTATAAATCCCATTGACATTTTGACCACTCTTCATAATAGAATGCAGTTGTTCAGACCATACAAAATGAGAACAAAGATCAACAAGGCAAAGCGGCGTTCATGGAACGCAGCCCCCGTAACAGCATAGCTACACTAGCAGCGTACTCAGAAGGCCTGTTATTGTAAAATTCAAATCAAACTGTTTGTCTCCATGTGACTGAGAGTTCGTACATATCCATTGCTGCCATTGCTCTATTCTCTTCCGCCAGTTTTCATCACAGACATTTCCTGTATATTTTGTTAGAACCGCTGGTCTTACGTTTCGCAAGGGTCTTGTATTTCATCGACATTGTAGATTTTTATTGAACACAAGGTTTAGTTCGGAAATTAACACACGTGCCTAAAATCCCTAACAGTTTTAGACAAATCCAACAAAATGGCGAGCATTCTCGCTCAAAATGCATGTAAATAAAATTTAATAATTTTTTAAGATCGAATTAGTAATTGTTCTTAGAATTCTCTGATTTAATATAGAAGTTGATTTTTTCAAAGGCCTTTATAGTCTGACTTTGGAATTTAAATTTTGTTGCTATATTGCAAGTTAAGTAAATTTAAAGAATTATTTGCATTATCTGCTAGATCAAAATTTAGTATCGGCGATGCCTCTTGTCCTACAACTTGATAATGATATTGATTAATGTGTATCACGTGATTTTTGCACATCATAGGTTTTTAAATGACAAAATTGTTACAAATATGCCAAATTTTGCCAACCATGTCTACTTATTTACAAGTCTCTGATATTTGTTCAACAAAATTGCCATACATTTAAATAATTTACATTGCAATCAAAATTTTAAATTCAAGCAAACCATTTTATTTGAGCAAAATGTCGATAAAATTTCTGCATTGTAACAAACATTTCAATATATATTGTTGCATTTCTATGATTATAAGTGGGTCATATGACTGTGGTACTTGATATAACTTTTTTAATGTTTAAACAATGTCATTCATTCATATCTATAGCTCATACAATGCGCACAAAATAAGATAGGTAAATTTATTACTAGAAACCATTTTCCGGTAAATTTATTACTTGTAACCATTTTCCAGTAACAGGTTTCTTGAGCAGTAAAAGCATTAATTATACTAGAAACATGGTACTAGTAACTTACCATTTAACAAAAGGGTAATTTGTTGCCTTTACCAACCTATAAAATTGTGAATTGTTCATAAGATATGTTTTTACATAACAACCGCAAGTAGATATATTCTTGAAAATATTATTGCTGAAAAACCGGTAATATAAAATTGTAACTTGGCGTCATAGTCAACCTTGAACCCTTTTACTGCTACGGAAGGCCATAGTTGGTTGAGCAAGAGACCCTTATCCTGGCTGTTTACGTTATTAAGCAGACTGTTATTACGATCTATATTGCAATACGATCTATATTAATCCAGTTTAAAATATAAAAACGGCTGTTTCAGCTAATCATTAAGCAGTTTGAATAACTGGAAATATGTCTTCTAAAAACAAAAGTATACAAATAAATTTTTATAACATAACAAGTTAAAGGTTGTTTAAGCTTATTTCCGATGAAATGAATGCACTCTAAACTATTTCCTTTGTAAAAATAATAGTAATTATATACAGTTTGAAAGGGCATCTAAATTGAAAGCCAACTTTTTGTTTGAAAAAGCCACCTACATGTATTTTGAAGTAGCAGCCTCATGTCAGACCACTATCAAACTAAATTGGGAGTGTTTACGTTGACACTTTCTAGACTGTATGTGTACGTTGACATTTTTGTAAGTTGGTCAATCTTTAAATAAATACAAAAAATGACAGCAGGAAACCAGTTCATTTTTTCATTAAAACATTCTCTTTTATATTTTAAGACCTGAAATTTTACTTAGCACTGACATGCATATCCTTTATTAAGTTATTATCAACACTTTTACACAAATGTGTGTACGTTGTCATCGACAATTTGCAAATATTGTTTGAATGATCTAATAAAATACAAAACGTTGGACGACATCAAATACATTTTTAGAAAGCATCGGAATTGCTGCGGTCGGTAGGCTATGTAGTATAATTTGAATTGGCTCGATAGAAAAATAATAACTAAAAAACTTACCTTAGCCGAGCTTTTTTGGCTGTGTACGTTGACTTTTGTGGTCACGTGACCAAAGTTGCTTACCCACGGTGAACCTTTAGCAATGACATTTTGTATACATGCAACTTGTATATAAACAGTCTGACCGATTCATAATAAAGAATTGGCAGACCTAGTCAGAATTTATTAATATTTTGGGAAGTCTGAGTAACTAAGCTGTCTTAGTTTTAAGAAATCTGTACTAATCTGCATTTTTGGTAAAAAATGTGTATTTTGTTTGCTGTTGTTTTTTTTCAGGGAATGGCAGTGTATGGCATGGTGATGCAGATATTCTTGTAAAAAGAAGTGTCATCAAAATAAGTTGTGATGATGATTTAGATGATGGAAGTGATGAACCAGAGAAAAAGCGAATGAAAATTGAAAGCATAGGAGATTATGACAATTCAACTTTAGATGAAAGTTTTGACTCTACTGTTAAAGTTAAAAGGGGTGTAATTAGTACTTGCGCAATGTCACAAGGATTGGCTCAAACAATTGTCAATGCATTTTGTGAAGTAAAAAAGAGTCCTAGTTTATCCAATACTTTCATTCCATCATATATTACCAATGGTAAAAAAATCAAGATGACATTGTACAATTGTGAGATAGATAGACTGATAATGACGAAAGATTTAAAGCTATTCACATATGATAATGAATCTAAGCCCATCTTAAATTTTTCAACTATATTGAGCATATGGTATGCCTTGAACTTTGAAATTTTCATTGAAAACCTAAAGTCTAAACAATATTTGGAACTCAAAGAGTCCAAGTTTAAAGAACATGCTCGTCATAAGTTGTCAGTATACCAAGAAAGTTGTACCAAACCTTTTACACCAAATGAAGTCGAAAAGGATGTTGATTTCGAGATAGGTTTTAGAGGTTTTTGTGTTCCTGTAAGTACTTGCATAACTAAGATGGTTTTGTCTAATAGAAAGGTTAAATCAGTCCTTTCTGATAAAACATAGCTTTTGTTTGGAAACATGACTATTTTTATTAAGTTCATTTAAAGCACTGAGCATGATGTGCTTAAATGTTAGCTGTTAGAATTAATCATTTGTTTCTCTTTCAACAATTGTCTAGAATAAGGTTGATGAGGGGCATCCGTGGCCAAGTGGGTAATGTTGATGACTTCAAACCAATTGGATGTTACCTCTGTTGGTTTGAATCCTGCAAAGGACTTTTGATTCTTTTATGTGTTGAAGCTATCAAGCTAACATACTGAATATTGGTGGTTCTACTCTGGTGCCTATTCGTACCTGAAATTATGAACAGAGGTCTTCCTCCACCAGTAAAATTAGAAAGTTGCCATATTGTGTCTGCTGTGTTGGTGCGTTGTAAAACCCAACCAAAAAAAAAAAAATAACGTAGGTTGTTAGGCTGATCTGTAAGTTTAATTATACCTACATGTACTTCAAACTTTGTCAGAATTTTTCTTATAATGAAATCAGGCAGAAGTTCATACACAGATTGTCTTGGGGTCAAAAACTACCCGTTTGTGCCAGAAATAATGCACAGTGACAGAGGGGCACCTGAGGAGAATGGCCTTTTCTTGTACAAATATTCTTTTATTGCTTATTGGATTTCAGTTCAATTTTTGTCACCAAGTGCTCTGGGCTTTGTGATTTCATAAATGGAATTTGGTCTGCTGGTCTTTTCACTATTGCTTCCTTGTTTTGATTTGATGGTATTTATCTTTATTTGTTTTTCAGGGATGAATTTTTTTATTGTAGTTTAAATGCTTGAAATATAACTTTGCTGTGTAGTAGAATTAAGTTTAATGTTTCACTTTTTTACATCTTATTACCAACATCAAATGAAAATAAATGCACAAAATAATCAGTTGATTGTAAATTGATAAATATATTGTATACATATAGTATCAAAAGAGAATGAAGTTTTGACAAATAAATAAATGTCAGCTGAACAGTTGTTACACATGAGATTATGTAGAGTTTTGATAGTTAAAATATTTTTATGCACATGTATGTTACATTTAAACATGTTTATCAATAAAACTAAAATTGTGACCTGAAATACTGTTAACTTATCAACATGAGTGTAGAATTTAAACTATTTTATAGGATTCTTGAAACAACAATCGTCCTAGAAGAAAAATGCAAAAAAAAAAAAAAAACAAGAAAAATAATAATTAGCAGTGTCAGCCCATTTTAGCTTGATTTTTCTGAAGGAAAAACAACAAGATCTATTGTTACAGTCAAGTTTTTCTTGATGTTGCTGTCGCGGATGAGGATGCCGATCATAAACTTTTACATTTGTCGTAATAATGTTTTTATGCCCCCCTTAGAAGAAAAGAGGGCATATTGCATTGCTGCTGTCTGTCTGCCTGCCTGTCTGTGGGTCCAAAAACAGTTAATTTCTTTTGCAGAATTTTGTTTTATTTAATACCTAATTTTAGTCCATGGTATAAATAATAAAATACTGGAGATATCAATATGAAATTTTACATCTGTATTTATATCATTTATGAAAAGCAAACTGTTAAAGAACTATAACTCTTTTTGTATGATTTTTTTAGTTGATGCCCCTTGTAACTTTCATTAGCACAGCATGCTTAGTATGGGCTGTGACCATATTTCAACTTTAATCATAATGGTTCAAACTACATCTTTTATACATTGAGCCAATGATGTTAAAACTAGAAAGGATTGTTCCTGGTGATAAGATTTTTCAAATGTGTTCAAAGAATAATATTCTGTGCAAATCTCTGGTTGCCATGGCAGCAATATTTATAAAGCAAAAACTTCTGTGATAACTGCCTTATGGACATATATGCAGATGTTTCCAAATTCACAATTTTAACATTTTCAGGTTAAAATGTTGAATTCTGCTTGAGCCCAGGCTAGGGGCATGAACAGTAGCTTGCAACTACCAGTACCCTTCATGGACAGTCTGGGGCAAAGCCTGTGTCGATTTGGGTGTTCTCAAGAGATTCTGTTTCTCACTATTTAATAACATCTAAATCATAAATGATAGTTCAATAGCATGTTAGATACTTATAATCTGAGAAAATAAAGCCTACCTGGATATGAAATTAATATATTCATATATGATATAAAAGAAGCAGAATATAATCAATCTAGCATTTGACTTTCATACAAAGTACTAAATAAATTATACTAATTGCCAAATCTCAACAAAAGCAAAAGATGGTTAAGATAATTTGAATATAAATAGCTTTTTGAAAATCATAACACCACAACACCAAAAAGAAAATAAACGTTTGAGAAATAAAAATAAAGACATTTCTTGGGTATATATAATGGGCATGCAAAAATTGATGCAATTAGGTTCTCTTTATAGCGAGCTCGACGAGCTGGCCCGAAGGGCCTGCTCGCAAAGCGAGCTTTACGGTAACGCGAGTACCTGCTAAGTGGTGGTTTTGAAAACTTTCGTCCAAAGTAACGAATTGGACACATCGCAACCTTTCGAATTTAAAGATAACGATAAAAACTGAGGAATTCTGACTGAAAACGGATGTGTAGACTGGTCACCCGCGCACGTCTATGGGAACCATAATTGGACAGGGAACCAGAATAACGGAAGCTGTGTATAAAAAATGAAAATCGAAGGCGCCATTTTGTTTGAAAAATCTGATAAATAGAAACAATTTTTTTTGTCAAATTTTGTTGCGAAAACTATCTAGAATGAAAGAAAATGGTCTAACTAAGAAAATTAATCCGAACACCAATATCTTTTATACAGTCGTTAACGCTGTACAGACGTTTAAAGTATTGTTTACGTGACGTCACAACGTAGCGCCAAACAGCACGTGCAAAACAAACAAATCAAGTACACTATTTTAATGTCGCAAACGTGTTAAGTTTTACATTTATTTCACTTAAAATAATCTTTATTTCGCTTGAAAAATTATAGAATGAAATAAAATAAACAAAGTTTTATCAACGTTTTCAAAACTCGTTATTCATTTCACGACAGGGGCGGAGCCATATTTAACACAGTACGTGTGACGTCACTAGCACTCGTCACTGCATTTGAAATAAAAATGAGCTTTCAAACAAGTACATCGAGCTCGCTTTGAGGCTTTGCCTTTTTCATATTAATTTCTTCAATTTAAAGCATTTTTAGTTTGGGCACAGTACTGTTGGTCGTTTTAGTATATAATTCAGTTGTGTTTAAAAAGCTTGATTCTCGAAACTAATAAGGATCAATTTTGGTTACTTTATTAGTTCATCCCCTATTCAGGGTCTTTCAGAGACCCTGCACTAGCTAGTATTACAGTGTCGAAGTACAACATGTCCTAATAAATAAATCCCTACTATGAAATAACAATAAATGTAGATTTAACCACAAACTTTGACACGTGATCTTTTGTTACGAAATATGTTGTGCTGATCCGATCTGTAGGGAAAGTGTACAGTATTGTTCAACCTGTCCCAATAAAATCAATAGTAACCTTTAACCTAGTGACACGGGAAAAATGTAAACAAACTGAAACATTCTAATAACAAGATAAGGTAAGGATTATTGCAGAATAATTTTGGAATAAATATCAACATAGCAAGCTTCCATTTTTTTGTTTAATAATGATCACTACCATACAATAATGTTTTTTTTTCTTTTTTGTTGCATAAATACAATAATAACATGATTTCGCGAGAAAGCAACCGGTTTGTTTACAGGATGAACATCACTAAATTATTACCATTTTAATTTCCGTGTATGTTTAAAACTATTAACATTTTGAGTTATTAATAAATTGTAAGTTTTAAATTTCTGTGTTAAATTGAAAGTATTCATTATTTCTTGCAGTGCACTTGTTAGTTGCAATGTCAATGGTCACCTCAATATATGAGAAAGAAAAAAAACAACAAGTGGATCAGATTATTTTAGACTACAGACAGGCTTTCAATAAGGTGAGTCGTGAGAAAGTAATGCTTAGAATACATGACTGGAATCATAGGTCAAACTTAAAGATGGAACAAAAGTTTCGAGATAACGGGCTGCAGTCTCTTGTGCCAAATGGCAGCAGCTTGAACCCCATCCCATAGTCCTATAAATATGACGTCGCTTTGAGATATTTTTGCTTCTGGGCAAAGCAACAGTCTTGACCGACATTAAGTATAACAAGCCTGTAATGTCTAATATATTGGACTACCCATCCCAGTACCCTCGGGTGTCACCCCAGACTTGGTTTCAGGACCCCTCCTGTTTCTCGCCTATATAAATGACCTCTCACAAAACATAAATTCCCAGGTCCGCTTGTTTGCAAATGTCCATAGAAGAGCAGTCTGATGGATCATCAGATGTCACATATAATTGGTATATACATACCGTTTATGGTCTTCTAATTTTTGGTATAAATGATCTATCTTCCATTTGTGTTGAACCTCTTGTGAGGACAAAGACAGTGTATTGTCATTTTTGTGAGGGGTCACTTGCGTCATGATACAAAAAAAAGATATTTACTGTATTGCATTTTTGCTTATCCAGCTTTTGTGTTTGATAGGTAGATACCTTGGATGGTTCTCTTAATTACCTTTGTTCAAGTAAGAGGACACAAATGTAAGGTCACCTTAGTGCTAAAAGTATTTTTTTATACTTTTGCTTACCATACTATATTCCTTGACTGATGTCTTTCATTATTTAGTTGGCAAATATCTTGTAATATGGTCCTATGATTTTGGGCAAATGTCTCTACTTGTTAAGAGACTGATAAAAACTGTTTTTAGCTCACCTGTCACAAAGTGACAGGGTGAGCTTTTGTAATCGCTTTTTGCCCTGGGGTCAAAATGGGCCATTGATTTTCTTTACATGCATATAGTAAAAACTTAAATAATCTTCTTTTAAAGAACCCAAATAGCTAGAGCTAAGATATTTAGCATGGAATATTTTCTAATGAGTGTCTACCAAGTTTGTTCAAATAAAAGCCCTTGGGTCAAAATTGGCCCCGTCCCGGTGGTCAATGATTTTCCTTATATTTGTATAGCAAAAACTTAAAAAAACTTCTTTGAAAAAACCAAAATAGCTAGAGTTTAGATATTAAGCATGAAACATCTTCTAGTAAGTGTCCACAAAGTTTGTTCAAATAAAAGCCCTTGGGTTAAAACTGGCCCCACCCTAGGCTGTCATTGTTTTTAACTATATGTGTATAGTAAAAACTTAAAATACTTTCTTTTAAAAAACCCAATGAGCTAGAGCTTAGATGTTTAGCATGAAACATCTTCTTATGGGTGTCTTCCAAGTTTGTTCAAATAAAAGCCCTGGGTTCAAACTGGCCCGCTCCAGGGGCCTATATACAGGTGAGCGACCTCAGGGCCATCATGGCCCTTTTGTTTATTTTACACTTTCGACCATGCAACCTTTATGACTGAAGTCTCTCATATTTAGAAGCTTCAATTTGCCTTCAGTTGTCCTCTTACTTTGGTTCATTGGAGTCAAGGTCACTCTGGTGCTTAAAACACCCCGATTTTATAGTTCTGCTGTTTTATTTATTGACTGATGAACATTGAAATACATTAACAAATCTTCAAGTTTTGGGAGCTTTCATCACCTTAACCCTTTACCTCATATATACGCGAAACAACACACTTTAGAACCCCCCCACCTTTTTTTAGGCCTGAAATAGTGAAAAAATGTCCTATTTGGGCTCAAAACACATGTGTTCGTTTGAGAAATGTTGTTAAAGAAAGTGAGCACTTTTTCGGCACCGCACCTCATCACCAAGAAGACTTTGGACTTGTGAGAGGCTTAAGATGACCCCAGGTCGATCATAAGGTAATGTATAACCAACGCTGAAAAGCCTTTGACTCTAATTCTCAATCCCTTGAGAAGTTGTAGCACTTTGAGATAAATTTTGATGGAAAATCAAGGCAAAATAGTGATTTTTGGCAATTTTAAGATGTCCCCTCGTTGCCATGGTAACAGGAAATTTAAGACTGAGCATGTCATTAGAAAGGCAATGGTCCAGTCAACATTTGTGCCAAGTTTGATTAGTATTGAAGCATTTTTCATAGTTTCATAGCAGTTTGAACTTGTAAGAGGTGGCTTTTCAGTGAAAATGGCCATTTTTCACAATATGCTCGTGGGGGGAAAGGGTTAAGCAATATTTTTATTGGCTTGGTCTTGGTGTATAACAGAACAAGCAAAAGATCATAGACACATCCTTGAATCTATTCCTGAAACATTAACCATTTCTAAGCAATGATTATGTAGAGTTTCTTGTTCAATGAAACTTGAACCCACACAGCTATCAATCATTATATTTCTAGTCCTACCCTGAGTATCAGTTATTATGGTACCCCTTGGCCCTTCTTTATTACAAAATCTGTTACTGATATTATAATCTTTTTTGTTTGATTTTGTATTGACATAAAATAATTATATTTTGAATGATAAATTGTGTTGTTTTGTTATTGTTTTTTTTGTTTTTTTTTTTTGGGGGGGGGGGGGGGGGAGGGGAGGGTTGGAGGACGTTTTGATAGTACTAAGAGGGTAATAAGTTTATAATATCTAGTGCTTAATATCCTTGAAAAATATTTTCAAAATAAAAGGCTGACAAATACCTATATTACTAATCAAGCCAGTAATCCAAGCAAACAAGGTGACCTAATGACCTAAACAGGTGCATGTGTTCTACAGCACTTTGTGGCATGTACTTCATACATTCACTATACAGGTATCATAGATGAGTGTCGATTTTCTAGATGCAGAATACTGTACAGATAATGTTATACTGTAAGATAATTATCAGCAGGAGTGCATAATTTTCATGCAAGAAATATTTCACTTGGATAGGCCAAGCAAAAACTGATAATACATGAATAGGCAGTTTTATTGTCAAATGACTCAATGCAAGTTTTTGTTACCATCCATTTAATTGCTTCATCTAGTTTTGAGTCCAATGTAACAGTGTCCTATGTAACTTTTCTAACAAATTGAAAAATAAGTCACATAATTATATGCCATTATATTATAAAGAAGCAAAACTTTTAAATTTTGTATTTTGTGTTACTCATGAGTACTAAGTTAAGAAATACTGATAGCAGGTAATTACATGTAATCATAAAGTCATTCTACATGTATTTTGCAGTAATTTTTCAGATCTTAAAAAAAATATATCACTGGGACAATAATTTAAAATGTAACTTCTTTAAAGCTACAAACCACCAGATGAGCTAAAATATTTCAAGAAATTCAGTCTTTACTACTTTAGAAAAATGTATTAAGATCTTAAGAAAAGTAAAGAGATTCAATATTTATTAATTATTTACATGTTATGTGCGATTAATGACTGATTTTGCAGTATCATTCACTTATAATAATTCCACTGTGTTATCAACGCAGTAAAAGGGGTATTTATATATATTTTGACCTCTTTTTGGTAATTTATGTGGATTAATTGTAAGGCTGTATGAAATGTGTAAATTACTTTCTTTGTTCACTTTGTAATATTTTACTTTTAGATACATTTTCAAATTTTTTATGAAAATTAGCATGAATCTGAAAGCATGCTTCTTTAACTGCAACAATAATAAACATACAGTACTAAATTATACTAAATTATACAATATATAACATCTAGATATTTAAATTTTAATGCTTCAGATATGTAGGAAATAACTGACAGACAAAAAACATTTTGATTTCAGAAATTCAAATCTTATTTTGTGAAGATCTTCGTGCTGTTTTTCATTTACACAAAATATATAATGCTGTATCATTTATATGTTGTTTCCTATATGTTTGAGGCTTCCTTCTTATGAAGGAAACATAAAGATGTCATTAAAAATGAAATATAAGCTTGTATATAGCCAAACATTGAATTATTGCTGTCAGAAATAATTTGTAACGAGGAACTGAACTTATCAGGTAAATCTGCCAAGATCTAAGTCTGTGAGAGGCTTGCCAATCAGTCTTATAGAGAAGCTTGCAATCAGTATCAGTGAGAGGACTGTCTGATTCAGGTAGATTATTCTGTGATTTTCAAAGGATTAAATTTTGATAATTTTTTAATTTATAATTTTTATCTGATATATTTTTGGCTTCAGGTAATTAATTGGTTTTAAAGTTACTTTAAACGTTTTCTTTAAGATTTTGTGGAAATTGTTTTATTGAAATGTATAAACTGTTGTGTTTTTGATTATTTAAAATTTATTGTAAAGATTATACATAAAATCTGTGTTCATGTATTATATATTGTTTAGTGATTGAGACAGGTACCCTGGAATGATGAGCTTAATTATTGTTTCAGTATTTTAAACTTGAAACAATGCTTTCTTCACTCAAATTTGCAATTAGTTAAAGTGATAGATCTACCACTTGAGTTTTTTTTTACATGTAGGGACTGAAAATAATTTTTCGAGATAAATGCTCGATTTGATGTTATTTGGTCTCAACCATTAACTTGTGTGCAAAATTTCAGGTCACTAAAATGCTGACTTTCTGTTTATCCAGAATCAAATTGGGATATGAATTAAGCACCAAAATTTTTCAGTTTATGTCATTATAAGTATATTTCTCATTATTTTTTTTGCATATCATTCTGTTTTAATGTACCAGATGATACAGAGTATTATGTAAGAAATTTAAACTTAATTTATTTGTAGATGTTTGTGGACCATACTACAATTATTTTATAATTACAAAATTTCAGTTTATGTATTACTTGTCAAGAATAAATAAAAAATGAACATCTGGTTATTATTTTTTTACATTTAAAGAATCCTCTTAAAGGGCACACAAACATTTGCCATAAACTACTTGTTACACTAACAAATAATGATTACAACTAAACTTTATAAGTTGATCATGACCTTTCTGTACTGGACTTACAATTTGGAAACTTTTTATCAATTAACCAGACTGTCACTGTCACAATAAGCCATTGTGTTTATTTTTTAATAAATCATCATCTTAGTACAGTAACAAGTTATCTCCTTATATGATTTAATAGGAGATAACCTGTTATTGCACTAAGGTGACGAAATGTCAAACAACATTAATTTTATTGCTTAACTTTTAACTAGCTAAATATCTTAAACAGATTAAAAGTGTTCATGTGTCAATCTGTACAAACTCATAATTCAACAGATTTAGGGAAATTTTGAGACAAATTGTATTGACTGAATTAGCAAACAGTACAGACCCTGATCAGTCTGCATGGATGTGTCGGTTGATGTTGGTCTGTACTGATAGCATAGGTTAAATTCAGTCACTGCAAGATGGCTACAAGTAAGTATGGCTAATAATTAGGCAATTAAAATTTTATGATCTTTAACATTGCATTATATTGTATAAATTGGAAGGAAGTAAATTACGCTGTCTCAATAACCATTTTACAAAACAATGATAACTGTCTTTTGGTCAGGACAATATAGTTATTAAATGGTGCCTTGAAAAGAAACAAGTTCTTACTATAACTTACTATAAGATTATTGTTATGTTTTAAAATTTAGATTTTAAAATATCATTCCACATAGGAGGAAAAAAAATCTTTTATATTTAGTAACCCCTTAAATGAGAAAAATGAGAAAAACTTATTTTAAGGTAATCAATGTTTCAAGCCATTTAGATTTTGTAAGTTCTTTAATTGCCTGCCTATTAATTATAATACTTTGGTGATATCAGTTATCAGTTACTTATGTGACTTAAAAAGATAAATGGCTTAAAGGGACTCTAACTGATGTTTTTGTGTTGTTTTTTTTTTTACTTGAAAGAACTGGAAATATTTTTTTTAGACTTGTGTACAAATTAATGAAGGTCATACATGAGCCTAACAATTTGTGTGAAAAATATCAGATCTTTTCTTCACTAATCTGTTTTCCCTTAAAAACCATTTTTGTAATGCAAAATGAATAAAATAATATGGAAAAAAAATGAAACAAGCAAAAAGAAAAAAATACTAAAAATTGATTTTCAATTTAAATCTGTGTTTTTTCTTAATTTCTTAACTTTCGCAAATTTTTCCATTTTAAATGCATCACTTGATCATTATTGTGTGTTAATTTCAAACTTTATGTTTTTAGCCTAGCTTTTTGACCTCAGTGGAGCTCCTTTAAATAACTGTGTGATATAGATACTTTGATAAAGAAGTTTTTGTTCAGTTCATGTGGTGATTCATCTACATTATTTAATACCATGCATTTATTAATTGTAATTAATATTTTTGACAGTCAGTTCTTTTGGATTTAATGTGAATTTAAGTTGTGTTTATTGATTTGATTTATGAATTAATTGAGTTTAATATAATGATTGGGGATTTAAATTCTTGACCAATGTCTTAAAGTGGAAAACTTCAATCACTGTGTTATGTAAGATTTTGTTTTAATACTTATACAGACAGTTAATTGTGATCACAGGAGAAACATAACAGTACGGGCAGGCTTTTAATACTGAGCTCAGTGTCAGAGCTTGCTGGTGAGAACTTCAGATTCTATTGAAGTGGACCCGAGTAAAAGACCAGTGAATATCAAAATTAATGAAACAGATTCAAATTGGCACATTCTGCGCCAAATAATCCTACAGTCTGCACTGTTTGCTATTTTGAGTCACAACATAATATGAAAATTACCCTTTAAAATAATGAATGGTTTCATTGACATTAGTCCATTTATAGATATTAAGCTGGGTACTCGGGTATTTGGATAAAAGACAATTAATAATTGTAAAACTAATTGAGGAAAAAACAGCATGACAATAATTATTATTAAATGCACTTGACTATAATGCTCTGCAGTCAAAGAGATTCCGATTTAAACTTGCCTTTAATTGCTCATTGCGGAATCAGACTGAAAATTATACAGACTGAATTGATTACTGTAAGTATAAAATATTCTATTCCGAAAATGAATAAGATAAAAGACTTTTGATTGACTTTAATTATAATGATGATGGCAATGTATTTGAAATGTTTAGGCCATAATTTAAGAACTACCAAAATAACATTAATAAAAAGACTGCCAGGTTCTTTTTTAAAATTCTAATACCACCGATACATTTCCAACGATATTTATAGAAATTTCTGTGAGTCACATGGGTTATTTATTATTTCTACATAGGAAATAAAATCAAATCCCACTTTTTATGACTTTCTACATTTGCACACTAGGATCGGTATATAATACTGGTATATGTCACTTTATCTCTATGATAATTATGTATCTCTCTGATAATTTATATAACCCTAACAGTTCACAATGTTTATAGAAAAAGTAACAATAATTGGGTTAGGAAACAATAATTGACAAAACCAATTAACAAAGAAAAGTGATATTGCTGATGTATAGAAAAAGTTTTGGCAAGTTAGCGATAAATCTGAATCCAAGAGAATTTTTTACAGTAACCTGTCACTGTGTATTATTTACTGAATACATGTATTTATATATGAGTAAATTAAATTTTAGCATTTAATTTAATGTATTAATTAATGTATTAATTAATGTATGCAGATCTTTGCATTAAATTACAATGTATATGGAAATTGTATGAATCAATCAAAACAAGTGTTTTTCTGTGTTTGCAATTTATTCAAGCAATCTTTGTACACATTTTCAATTTGTCTGTAAAGTTATTGTGACTCAGAGTGCTGATAATCCCTGAACTTTTTAACTCTTGAACACACCTGGGAACACTTGGCAGACCACAGGTGATCATTCCAGACAAAATGAAAAATCACATTTTTACAAAATTTCACTCTTTTGATATGTATGGGTGAGTCATATAAATATACAGAAGCTTTTTTTGCCATAACTCCAGGCTGCAAACTGTCAATTATAAAACACTGATTATGTCTACAAGTCGGTGATAAATGGAAAGTAAACTGTTAAATTCCAAGATGTATTACCTTGATATCTTCATGAGTATGGCACACCTTTACCTAGTACTGTAAACAGTGAATGGATTGTGAAGAAATTAAATAGAAAAGGTTACTGGAAAGTGGGTTATCAGAATTTATCTTTTATAAAAAAAATAGTATGACTAAATTAAATTTATTTATTAAGAAAAAAATAATTTGCCATATCCCTTTAAAATTCTTTTTTTCTGATGCACTTGTGTTTCCAATTTGTGTTTTATCTTTTTTTATTTTTGTTTTCGTCAACATTTTTTCTAGGAAAGTCTAGTACCATCATTAGTGTAAGCAACATCATCATCACTTTGATTCTTGATTCATTATTAAGTTAAATATAAATTTAAGGTAATTTTATATGCCCCCCCCCCCCGGTCTCCCCACCCACTCCCCCTGGTCTCCCCACCCCTCCTGATTATGCTGGAATCTGATCTCAGTCAAACTTAATATCGGTAATTTGGGCAATCCGGTCCCGTTTATTTGGGGCATATATTAATTAATTAATTAATAAAAAAAGCATTAATTGGAGGTAATTGATACATAGTTGTACAGATCATATAGATCCTCATATACCCACATTTGATACATGTAACATAACTTAACTGATAAATGCCATGGGTATCCGACGATGTGGAACCATGGTTCCAATTAGCTTTGTTGCATATTTTGTTATAGTTTATTTCTACTTTGACAATTTTATACTCAATTTTTGTCCAGATCAGTGTAATTTAAAGTGTTGGAAGTATCAACATGTAACTTCATAAAAAATACCCTTAGATAACAAATTATGGAGCACAGGGTTATTTAAGCAAAGTATGAGAAATTCATTTATGAATAGGTAGAAGGGATAAAACAAGCTAGTTATGAGGAAGCCCTTAAGTCTACTAGTCAAAAGGTCGATGTTTTGAATGAAATCACAGAAAATTTACGTCTAGACACGGACCATCTTAATAATATTGTAGGCAGGTACAATGACACCGTATCAATATTGAACGAAGAGGTTGAACAGTTAAACGTAAAGAGTATCTCAAATAATATGAGGGTATTTGGTCTATCCGTCGGAAATGACTCAACTTATCCGGATTTAGTTAAATTGGTAATTGATAAAGTATTGAACATCGCTTGCCCGACATTTAAATGGAAACCAGATGACATAAAAAACATTCGCATAATTCCAGGTTCTGATACTAGTATTTCTTCCCTTATTATCATTACTTTTAGACATGATGATGACAAGTATCAAGTGTTTAAAGGTCGTGATCTACTTCGAAAATATTCAATTCGTGTCGGTGATGATTTGACATACAAACAAAGGCAAATGCTCAAAAAGCTTAAAACAAATGAGGGGAAATCTGGATATTTCTTTAGAGGTAAACTGTGCGTGCGGGAGGATAATCATAATACGGAGGACAAAATAAACAGGGTTTATAGACAGGCGCACCGTGCCGTGAAACCAACAGTGTATCCAGCATCCTATGGTCAAGAAATGGAACATCAATAGGGGTTAGGCCGAGGCCAAGTTGACAATCGTAAAGTTTTGAGAATAACATCTTGGAACATTGAAGGTGTAAAACATAAATTTTCATATCAGGATATCATAGACTATTTTAGAACATTTACCATTATATGTTTATTAGAAACCTGGGAATTGTGTTTCGATGATTATGTTGATATATTGACTGACTATATTTGTTATTACAATAATGCATTTAAGTATAATACTCAAGGAAGAGGTATGGCAGGTATTGCTGTCTATATACATAAATCTATTAATGGTTATATATCACGATTACAGTCAAATTGTAAATTTTGTATTTTCTTGAGAATATGTAAGCAATTGTTTAATGCAAATCGAGATATTATTTTATGCATTGTATATTTACCCCCGGAAAATTCTCCGGCATATATGTACGAATCATTTAAAGGTTTAGAACTGTTAGAACATTACCTATTTGAACTCGATGTAAATTTTTCCGAGGTTGATTATATCATACTAGGCGATTTAAATGCACGAACTAGTAACCATAAAGATTATATTGAAAATACTTCAAACATCCCCATATTATCGGACTATGATGACATTTTGTCAAATTCTTTACCGACGCGACATTCGTGTGACTCAGTCATTAATAGGTTTGGCGTTCAGTTATTAGATTTTTGTAAAACATATTCTTTATATATAGCAAATGGACGCTGTGGTCAAGATTGTGGAGTAGGTCATGAAACTTTCATTAGCAGTAATGGCAGCAGCGTAATCGACTATTTAGTTGCATCAGAATCTATATTTAATCTTATGTCAGATTTTAAAGTTGGGGACAGAACTGAATCGAGTCATTTACCAATTGAAGTAAATCTTTCTAGTACTGTTGTGTTCTCAAATATACTACCCGGAAATAATAAGAATAAAGAACGTGTCGTTTATAATTTCAGTGATAAGACTGTAGCAGATCTGAGACAAACTTTAACTTACACTTTAAATAATGCAAAGTTACATAACATGATTTGTTATATTACAGATTTCTCAAATGATATAGATTCTGTACTAGATTCCATAATGGATATTTTTAACAAATCTAAAGTATGCGTGACTGAAACAAAACGGACTGTTCTTAAGCATCAACCTAAATGGTTTGATAACGAATGTTTTGTACTGAAAAAGAGTAAATACTATCATTTACGTCGCTATCGAGAATGTAGATCGAATTCTAACCTCGAGCATTACATACAAGTTAAAAAACAATTCAAAAACCTTTGTGATTATAAAAAGAAACATTTCTTTAATAACAAGCTCGATGATTTAGTAAAAGATTCAAATAACCCTAGATCGTTTTGGAAAAAAATTAAGTATTTTTTGTCTCCGTCTTCAAATGGTAGCGCTCAGAGTAGTATTCCTTTAGACTCTTGGAAAGATCATTTTGAGAAATTATTTCAAGGCCTAGTTGATGAAGACGCAGATGAAATTGCTCTAGTTGATGGAAATTTAACTGAAATTGAAAATGAAATTTTTAACGCAGAAATCACAGAAGAAGAAATATTAATGAGCATTCGTTCATTGAAATCTGCCAAGGCGCCGGGACTTGACGATTTCCCACCAAATTTCTTTAAATACACATTTGATTTAATTATGCCATTAATGGTTACTTTATTTAACAGACTTTTTGCTAAAGGGGAATTTCCAGATTCATGGAGTACCGCTATTATCATACCATTGCACAAAAAGGGTAATCGTAATGATCCAGCGAATTATCGCGGAATCTCTTTGCTTAACATTTTTAGTAAGATATACACATCCATTTTAAATAGACGACTATCTTTTTATGCCAATGTTTTTAATAAAAATAGACGAATGCCAATCTGGATTTAGAGCTGGTTATAGTACAACAGATAATGCATTTGTTCTGCAATCACTTATTTCTAAGGCACTTTCAAAGAAAAGGGGCAAATTATATGTTGCATTCGTTGATTTCAAAACAGCATTTGATTCTGTCAATCGTAACAAGCTTTGGCAAATACTTTACAATGCTAATATAAGGGGAAATCTTTTAAATTCTATTATTGCTATGTATAATAATGTAAAAGCATGTGTACGTTCTAACGGTCAAATCTCAGATTATTTTAATTGCCCGATGGGCCTCAAGCAGGGATGTTTGGCTTCGCCGAAATTGTTCTCATTTTTTATAAATGAATTATCAGTTATGATGAACAATGACGATAAAATTAAAGGTATACAGATAATGCCAAATGAAATTTCAATATGGCTGCTAATGTTTGCGGATGACGTAGCCTTGATTGCACAAACAATTAGAGATTTACAATATCAACTTAATGTATTAGAAACGTTTTGCAAGTCTAGTTGTTTGCAAGTAAATATATCAAAAACAAAAGTCATGGTTTTTAAAAAGGGCAGTCGATTAGCGCGTAATGAATGTTTTTATTATAATAATCAGCAACTTGAAATAGTTAATTCTTTTACCTATGTTGGAGTAACATTTACATCCACTATGTCGTTAAATATTATGAGCAATGAACTTGCAATGAAAGCTAAACGAGTATTATTTTCTTTACTTTCTTCTTTGTATGATTATGGACAATTGCCTTCAAACATATTTTTTAAATTATTTGATACCAAAATATTACCGATCCTTCTGTATGGATCCGAATTATGGGGTTTTAAACCCCGTGAAAATTGTGAGCTTATTCATCGTTTAGCTTGTAAACGATTTTTATGCGTAAATAGAACATCTAGTAATAATGTAGTATTAGGCGACTGTGGTCGTTATCCAATTTATGTAGAATCTGCCATGCGTTGCATAAAGTACTGGTTCAAATTATTGAAATTACCTAATGACAGATATGTAAAAATTTGTTTAAAAGAATGCTTTCAAGTACAACATGTGCTAAATATTTTAAATGGGCAAATTGTAATTATTTTATGTAATCATTGGTTTTGGCAAGTTTGGTTGAACCAATGCGTTCAAAATGAAATATTTTTCCCAATTTGTTTTGTCAAAGACTTAAAGATAATTTTTATTTGCAGGGATGGTATAGCAAGTTAGATTCTAGTGAATGTCTGTCATTGTATAATCGTATTAATATCAATTATGACCTGGAAACTTATATATCTATCTTAAATATCAGGAAATTCAGACATTGCTACGCTCAATTACGTTCAGGTCTTTCACATTTAGAAGTGACTAAAAAGTCATATAGAAAAATTAACACGAATGATTGGAATTGTAAAGTATGTTCC
Organism: Ruditapes philippinarum; assembly: GCF_026571515.1. NCBI lineage: Eukaryota > Metazoa > Mollusca > Bivalvia > Venerida > Veneridae > Ruditapes > Ruditapes philippinarum. Next base: position 90,756 of record NW_026853822.1, read on the forward strand.
TTAGGATTATTTGAAAATGAATTTCACTTTCTACTAATCTGTCCTGTATACGCAGATTTAAGAGCAAACTATATTGCTAAGAAATATTATACTTGTGCAACAGAGCACAAATTGAATATATTATTATCGTGTAAAAATGAAAATGTTATAAAAAGTCTTGCCAATTATGTTTATCATGCAACAATTCGAAAAAAGATGATTATGCAGTTTTGATTTAGATACGTCTATATTTTATCATTAACAATGTAATTTGTGTGAATTGTTATAATGTATTGATGAGTGTATCCACATAACTTTGTATCTTTTTAATGTTACAATTGTATATGTTATGGGCTGGTGGCCTAAATCAATAAATTCTGTTCTGTTCTGTTCTGTTCTGTAATTAGCTTTGTTGCATATTTTGTTATAGTTTATTTCTACTTTGACAATTTTATACTCAATTTTTGTCCAGATCAGTGTAATTTAAAGTGTTGGAAGTATCAACATGTAACTTCATAAAAAATACCCTTAGATAACAAATTATGGAGCACAGGGTTATTTAAGCAAAGTATGAGAAATTCATTTATGAATAGGTAGAAGAAAAAGAAGATATGACTACAAGTATTAGTGAAGTAAAAAAAAATATTGTGATTTGTGAACATTATTTTAAAAACATAAAGAAAAAATGATGTTTAATTTCTAACAGAATTGCATAAATGTGATGTCACGTCTAAGCTTTAAGAAATACTAAATTTATTTTTGATCTCTAACAACTATTTTTATAAGGGAGAGATCGTGGTTATGCTTTATGTTACTTAGGTCTAAAATGCTGTATATATTTCCTAGCAATTAATTATTTCCTTGTTTATACCTTCAAACATATAAGTCTAAAATGCTGTTTATATTTCCTAGCAATTCACAATTTTCTTTGTTTATATCTTCAAACAGATCTGTAGAAACAACATTGATATATTTCTGGTGAAATATTTTGTAGGGAAAAGTAAATAATCATAAAACAGAGATAAAATGTTTATACATGCTAGTCATACAGATTTATACAGAAGATATTTTAAACAAGATTGCCAGTATTTAAACATGTCTGTGTGGCTAAATTTTCAAAGTCTGAGACTTGGAATGTATATATTGAGATAAGGCAAAATAAAGAAAATTATTTGGTTCCCTGATCATCGTAGGTTTAGGAAACATTCTCTTAAAGATTTCTCAGGACTGGTGTGCATTAGAATTTGACGGATTAAAAATGTGAATTTTTGTCTATTGATTTTTAGCACAGTAGCCATAATTATAAGCTTCTTAACATTGTCTGAATATGTATGAGGAATAATATTTTGATATAAAAATATTAAAGTTAATAATTCATGATTTATGAAGTTAAAGTTGTCAAAGTCTGAGATAAGTTATTTAAATGTCTTTGAGTACTTCTTAGACTAATGCTAAGCTGTATATATACCCAGATGCTGTGTTATTAAATTATAATACTGAGTAGGGCTAAATTACAGTCAATTAAAGAATTTTTAGTCTAATATACCAAAGACAAACATTTTCGCCCCTACACCCTAGCTTAAATTAAAATGAAATCATTTGTGTCTTGACCATTATCATGCAGGAAATATTTTACTAATTTCATATCGGAAATGATAATTTTGTGGTATGATTATAAGATGGTGATATTTGAAGTGGTTAGTTAGTATACAAATTCCTACACTTCCTGTAAGATACTAATTCAGAACCTAAGGAATTAAAATAAGAAGTGGAATAAATTATATTTTACTTATCTTTAAAAAAATATTATATAACATAAAACTGACAAATGATTTGTGACTTTTGATGATTTAAAGAAATATAGAAGTAATTATTATTATTTTCATTGTGCTTCATTCTACAATATGAGGTTTTGCATGCAGTTCATCAAAATCTTAACAGAGCTCTATTTTATCTATTTTTTTTCAAAAAAAAAAAAAAAAAAAAAAAGAGAGAGAAAAAGTTTAAGTTTAGTAGATCTTTATGCTAAGGTAACAGATAATTTGTGTCTGTAGATATCTGACTGGCAGACAGCTGAAAGTAGTGCCTGGTGTAGGAATATATTATGAAGCTGATGTTTAATGATGTACAAATGCTTTGTTGATATTGTTGCCAAACATTTCAGTAATCAAGACTTAGGCTATGGATAATTTATAATGTACATTTGTTTTATGTTGTTTAGGCCAAGGATAATATAAACTTTACTTTTGTTTCCTGTCTTCTTAATCTTATAGGTTATACATTTGTTTTATGTTGTTTAGGCCAAGGATAATATAAACTGTATGTTTGTTTCCTGTCTTCTTAATCTTATAGGTTATACATTTGTTTTATGTCTGCTTTAGGCCCAAGGATAATAAATAATGTATATATGCTTGTTTCATGTCTGTTAGGTAAATTTAAATGCCAAAAAATTGGAAACTATAAGAAAATGCCAAATGGTTAATGTTATGGAAATGAGATATTTTGTTTCCGTAACTAATTTGCTTTTATTTGTATGGAATTCCATTAATGCTTTATCAGAGTATGGTTGCCAAAAATTTAATTTTTTTGTACCTATATACATTCTTTATTTTTGTGTAAATATTTATCATGTCCTTCCAATAATTTGAAATCAAAGAGTGTTTATATTTTCCATGCATATCAAAGACCTTAAAGGCCCATATAAAGCCTGAATTCACAACATTTGCTTCCATTGACATTTTTAAAGGAAGATTTATTATTTTTGGTGAAAATTTTCAAAATATTGTAACAAATTTGAAAAGTTTAAAGCCATTTCAAGTTTTATGTCAAATTAAGCTTAAATAAAGTCTTTCGACATCAGGAAGAGTTCTGTGAAATTCAGGATAATGTGTAACGGATAATCCTAATCCTATACCTTGGCAAAATTTGCATAATATTTTAATTATATCATTATATATTAGAGATTTAAAGCATGGCATTCAAACATTTATTTATACTGAATAATTATTAAGTCTATCCTACATATGCCCCTAGGTGTTGGACTGTCAGCACAACACTTTGGGTTAAAATTTTGCATACAGCAGCATATCTCATCAGACAACCACCAATCATAATTGTTTGTTATTTCACAAATTTATTTGAGACCCTTTCTGAAATTCTTGATTAAAGTTTTTCACGTGAAATTGTGGGGTACTACCACCTGAACTTGTGGGGTGTAGTACAAGCTCACTACACTTTCTGAGTAAAAATGGGGCCATAATTATGTCAAAAACCTTGACAATACAATTGTCATTGGGATAAATGTAGGTCAATATCTTTGTCATGTACGTTATTGGTATTACTTTAAATATATTTTTATTTTATATTTCAGAATGGGTCTGTTTGACGACACAGTGCCTTTTAAAGGTCAGAAGTACAAGGACCTGAAAAGTAACTGTATAAAAAAGGGCGTGTTATTTACTGACCCTGTGTTTCCGCCCAGTGGGAGGTCACTGTACTACAGCAGGGGTGCACCATCGGACATTATATGGAAAAGACCTGGGGTAATTGATTCTAAAGATTTATTTTAACACAGTATGAGCAAATTTTTCAAATCATATTGTATTAAATTGGAAAGAAAAAAACTGACAGGTGTCACCTCTATTGTCTAGTCGGTAATTTAAGTAGCTAACTAAGATTCCCTCGCTTTGAATTTAGCCATAGGTATTATCTTAATATATTGCTGGAAAACTGAAAAACCCAACATATTTATACAAATTTAACGTTTGAATTTAACTAAAATATATAAATTCAACACAGATAGACAAGTTTAGAACATTATAAACAACATAATTGAGCTTTGCCATGACAAAACCAACATAATGGATATGCGACCAGCATGGATCCAGACCAGCCTGCGCATCCGGGAAGTCTGATCAGGATACATGCTGTTCGCTTACAAACCGTATAACAAGTAGAGAAACTGATAGCGGATGCGCAGACTGGTCTGGATCCATGCTGGTCGCAAACCCATTATGTTTGTTTTGTCATGGCAAGGCTCAATTATATACTAAGCACTGCAATATGAGTCAGAATTTCAGTAAATGATAACCAGTACAATTTGTTCAAGTTCCTTTAATTCTGTCTTCGGTCCCTGGAGCTATTCAAGCCAACACCTTTGTTATTAATTTTATAAGATCTTTGGTTGAGTACTACATTAATTACTTTAGGCATTTTTTCTACCCTGAAGTGGGAATGTCTACAGCTGAATGACAGGTAGCAGAGAGTGAGTTGAAGGTTAGGGTATGGACAGGTGGCTCTGGTCAAGATCTCAGATTAGATCAATTACTGATATGCCCATGATTGTACTGTGTATAGACATGCTTTTTTGGAAAACTTTTTTTTAGGAAAGGAAACTATAAGGTACATCTAAAAAATACATACAAAAAGTGTTTATTTCCAAAAATCTCATCTTAATCTTAAAACTGTTAAAATCTTATTTACATGAAGTAGATTATCTTTTTTCTTTCAAGGGAGATTACTATTGATGCTACTTCATATGTGTTATATCCTTTAGGATCTTTCCAATACCATGCTTGTACTCTGAAGATGACCAAAATCTCTCAAAAATATTAGGCGGTTTCAGCTGAAAATTCTTATTAAATTTTAAATGTGAAATAAGACTTTTAAAGGCACATAAGTGATGTACATTACAGTCTGTACACATTATTAAGTGGTGTACACAATTAATTATGTTGCAACTTGTAAATTTTTTGTACTTTAATAATGTACAAAACTGTAATGTTTTAATGTTTCTATTAGATTGCATGTGTCTGGTTTAAGCATTATAAACAAAACAAATATTTGCAGGCATGATAGTTATTTACAAATGCACAGACATATAGCAAAGAAGTGTCTAAATAAGCAATTCAATACTGTTGGATAATTACTGCTTTACCCCCCCTCCCCTCTGTTGTATTTTGGTAGAGAACAGATCTTAAAAATTATTCTTTCATTGATCATTCAATCTTTAGGGTTTTTTATACGCATGTTTACTTCAATTAAAAACAGCTCATTTTTGAGTAGCTTAAGCTGCATGCCTCCAGACGAGCAGAAATAGTTCATGAATGTCAAGCTTGAGAATAATATGTTCTAAAATTTTAATTAAAGCATTCTTTAATAAGATTTCAAGAAACGTAAAAAGGATTCAAGTAATAATTTACTTGTTATGTGTGATTTAAATTACTGTATAATAGTGGTAATTTAAACACCATATCATTTTAACTACGTGACTATAATATGATAAGTAAGAGCTTAGATTTTTGCATATTTCGACTTCTTTTTTTGAAATTTATGTTGATTGCGTTGCTGAAATTAGAATGCCGTTTACAATGCCTACATTACATTCTTTGTTCACTTCTACATGTACTTTAAAATATATTTTCAAAATTTAATGAAAATTAGCATGAATCTGGAGGCATGCTGCTTTAAATTATAATTGTACAGTCATGTAAAATGCACATCAAAGTTTCACACAATTAGATATCACTATTAACTTTGTTATAGTCAATATGACTTTCCTAAAATAAGATTTCACTATGTCTGCTAAAAATTATGCCATAAATTTTATATAATGGTGGCTGCCAAGATTTTAATAGGAATTAATCATCCTTCATGACAAGTTCTGTAGTTTTATTACATTTCTCATAATTAAGTACCAATTTATCTCCCCTTCAAAGCTGTTTAAGCTGTCTATCTACTATAAATAAACCACATAATTTAATTACCTACTTGCTGATGAGAATTATTTTAAGACTATAGCAGTTATTAATGATTTATTTTTTAACTTTTCAGGAAATAACAACAAACCCAAAGTTCTTCGAGGCAGGAGTAAGTTCAGATGACTTTTCGCAAGGTTCGTTGGGTAACTGTTGGTTTGTTGCTGCCTGTGCCTGCCTGGCTGACTCAAGACTGTGGAAAAAGGTAGGAAGTCAACCCTGAGATAAAGACCACTTGTTAATAAAAGCCATATTTTACTTTATCTTACACTTTCAAGAAAAAAGACCATATCGTACATGCTTGTCTTTAAAGACCATCAGACTTCATCAATTGTTTGTTTTATGATTGTTTGACCTTGCCCTTGTTTGAGAGACCATTTGCCAGTTATCCCTGTGGTGGTGGTGTTGGTAGTTTACCCACTGAATCTTGCCACTTGAATCTCTGAATCCACCAGAGCGCAGTAAAGTCCCTGCATCATTCATGGGCAGGCTGTCAAGCAGTTAAACCATATTTGCTTCACTTTTGCAAGAAACTAATAACTCCTGTACATATATCAGAGCAGAGGAACAGTGCAAATGACTGGAAGGATTTAATGATTAGTCACATGGAAAGTGACCTGCACTGTCAGGGAATCGAACCAAGGTCACAAGGCTCACAGTCCAATGCTCTACCTATTAAGCTTTATCAGGACAGCTTGTCTGCAAATTTTATGTCTTAAAATGTGAGAAAACATTGAGAAGCTGGCAGCTTACAAAAAAAGAAGGTGTTTGTGTGATTTGTACAGTTTTTTCTTTTCACCTTAATGGTGTTTTAGAAACATTTTAGTGTGTATATACATGTTTATAAAGTAGTGAAAGTTTCTCTGCATTTTATCCTTAACTACCTGAATTTCTTAAATGGACATGCCCAGTTTTCATGTTTAAATGGGACTGTCTGTTATCAATTTTGGGGATAACAAGATGACAATTTTATTGCCAACAGTATATAACCTGGTCAGACTCGTACAGCAGCACTGATGTGCATTGCTGGCCTGGTTCTGTACTGGTGGCAAAGGTTAATAACTTTTATGTTCCATCATGAAAGTCTGGTTAAGGGTTGCTATTATGTTTCATGTATAATACAAGTATAATTTCGCTTACATGTCTGTGAAATTGGAAGAATATTTACTAACTTGTTGATGAAAATACCATATCATACATGATAGGACTTTTTAGATTTGAAATTTTTTATATTTCTGTGAAAGCCAACATAGTATTTGCCCAAAATTATTGCACAACCATAAAAATAGCAACAGAATACTTTGTTATAGATCATTTTTAGCTCGTCTCAGTTTAGGGGGAAAATATTTCAGATACATGCCTGAATAAATCTTGTAAGGGAAGCGATGGTCTAGTGGTTAAGGTGTCTGCCTCTAAACCCAGTAATTGTGAGTTTGATCCCTAATAGGGTCACGAACATGTTTCTTCATATGACACCAGTACTGGTTGGTTCCAGGAAGTGGATTCGAAAGAGGTATGCAAGAACTTCGCAATCTAGCTTAAAAAAATATGTTTAAACCAAATCTTGTATCAAAATTTGTCTTTGAAATAGTTATAATACTATCTTATTGTAAAGATAATTAACCATGTTATTCTTTATTTAGATTGTGCCTGATTATGAAGAACAAGAATGGAGTGAAAAGAATAAGTATGCAGGAATATTTCACTTTAAGTTTTGGCGATGTGGGCAGTGGGTGGATGTAGTTATTGACGATTATCTACCTACAAGACATGGTCGTCTTATCTTTGTCCATTCCAATTCAGGCAACGAGTTTTGGTCAGCTCTTCTAGAGAAAGCTTATGCCAAGTAAGTGAGCATGACATAAATAAATCATGTAGATGTGAAAATTAAGATCTTTCCCGTATACATTATAAATAACAGATGGATTAAATTTAAATGCCTCTCTTTTCAACAGTAAAATTCACCCATCAATGTAATACATTTGACCTACTTACACTTTACCTATTCAAATTATAAATCATATTGATGGTCTAAATTAAGCAAGCAGCCTAATATGATATGTCATCATAATCAGAATTGTTCTTGCTTGGAAGTTAACCTTTAAGCTTCTTAATTTGTGTAATAGATTTATCTTGCTTTGAATTTGTGACTGTTTATTTGAAGTTTGTGTGATTTACAAAAATTGAGCTACAGTTACAGTATAAAACGTGGCCAGACTGCACAGACATGAAAGTTGGCCAGGTTTTAGTCCTATTCCTTTCTGTTCTTGCAGATTTAAGGGTTAATGATAAGAGATAGAGTGATGAGGTGGCCAATGCTAAGTGGTTATGGTTGCTAACTTCAAATCACTAGCCTCTTACTGCAGTAGGTTCAGGGACACTGGATATTTTCATGCCGTTGTAGTAAACCATTCTATTAGAAGAATATGCCCTGGAATAATGAAGTTATATTCAATAACAATTCCTAACAAAATTTCCTCTTATAGATTGGCTGGTGATTATGAATCCCTGGTTGCAGGAAATGCAAAGGATGCTCTTGTTGACATGACAGGCGGAGTCGGGGAACGTGTAGCTATGGAGGACTACACCACACCAGAGAAACAGAAAGATTTATTTAGAATTCTAAAACATTCCAAGGAGAATCATTCTCTCATGAGTGCATCTATTGTGGTATGTGCCAGCAATTTTTTGCATTTTTTCTTTTGCATTTCATTCTCTTTTAGCTCACCTGTCACATTTTCCCTTAGCAATAGCAACCAGTAATGTTTTTACACATGCACTATTTCAGATACAAATATGAACTTTGTGATACCTGTTTAAGACTGTTTTTGTTTATAGTTTACAATTTTTCCTGTTTCTTGTCATGGAGAGCTTTTATATACAGGTGAGCGATTTCAGGGCCATTATGGCCCTCTTATTTTTTTTAAGCCAGGGTCCAAGGTTATAAAGAAATTCTCTAAGCTCAAACTCAGATCTCAGGAATTTGATTGGTCAGACACTGCCACAGAATGTACATTGACCAATGAAAATCCAGAGATTCAAAATAGAGAAAAATTCTATAACCTTGTGGCTATAAGTTACTGAGAAATGAAAGCAATATTGAGGTTTTTGATTGTAAAATTTTCACATTTTTATCATTCCACATGTATTTTGTCTTGAAAGTCCTGACAATTGAGAGTTTCAATATTGAGTTTTGTACATATGGAGTTGCTGTTTAGTTGTGTTTTGCAACCTTTATGCAATTTTTCACTCATTTACCAGTGCTCATGAGCTGTATAATGAGTGTTCATAAAATTTTGTACAATTTCTCAATGTAAATCTCTTTCAACAGCATTATAATGTTGCTGAAAATTTAATGTTTTTCAAGATCATTTAAACATCTGTTTGCCTGGCAATGACTATTCTTAAAGGATTTCAACAAATTACATGTACATGTATTGGCAGAAAACCTGGTTTTGTGAGAATTTCTTTGACTTGCTGATTAATAATTCACATTTTAGATTTATAACCATATTTCCATTTGAAGATTCTTTTCTCACACTGTTACAGGCTACAGCCAATGATATGGAGGCGGAACTATCATGCGGTCTTGTCAAAGGCCACGCCTACAGTGTCACAGCTGTCAAGAAAATCAAGTTGGGGACTGGACTGTTTTCCATATTTGCACGAGATTACTTACAGATGGTTCGATGCCGCAACCCATGGGGTGGTACTGAATGGAAAGGAGCTTGGAGTGATGGGTATACCTTCCTGTTTTAAAGTTGAAGCATGTAAAGAATGAAGCTCATGGACTGAACATGCATATTAACCTTTACACATGTGTATTTGTGTAACTGGCTTTGGTCTGAGGTTATAAAGATATTCTCTAGGCTTCTTTAAGCTCCAGTTTGCAAATACACTCGGCAATGGCATATTAAATATCACTGAACTTTTTTTAGAACCCTTTTGATTACTTTGCAGTTAAATGCTGTTGTGACACCCTTGTGTACTAGCTAATTTGATATAAGAATTGGTTAAAATCCTATATATCTGTAAAGAAATTTAAATGCTGAATTGAAATTAATTGACACTTTACTGGTGAAGTTTTTTTAGGATCATCTATTATTAGAATCTTGTCATTGACTTGAAACATGTAGATGAAGTACCACAAAAAGAAAGAAAAATTGAATAAATAGAGATATTTTGGTATTTCCTTATATCTTATTTTCTAAATTAATTAACAATTATCTGTTGTAAATATGTTATGTGTTCCCTATTAGGGCATACATGATGAATTAATGTCTATATTTAGGGCATACATGATAATGTAAAGTCTATATTTACGTCATACATGATGATTTAATGTCTATATTTAGGGCATACATGATGATGTAATATTTATATTTAGGGCATACATGATGATGTAATGTCTATATTTAGGTCATACATGATGATGTAATGCCTATATTTAGGGCATACATGATGATGTAATGTCTATATTTAGGTCATACATGATGATTTAATGTCTATATTTAGGGCATACATGATGATGTAATGTCTATATTTAGGGCATACATGATGATGTAATGTCTATATTTAGGTCATCCATGATGATGTAATATTTATATTTAGTGCATACATGATCATGTAATGTCTATATTTAGGTCAGCAGAATGGAAGAAAGTTAGTGACAGTCAGAAGAAAGACCTTGGCCTGACATTTGATGACAATGGAGAGTTTTGGTATAATTATTTTCTATACAAGAATATTTAAGTCATTTATTCTTACTTTTCACCAGGAATGATTAACTAGTAAAATGGACACAACCTGTTTGAACCTAATTAGACCTGATAATAGTTAGTTTAATGGATTTCAGTATCAAAATAGTAAGATAATGTGACCAATAAAGTGTATAGAGTCTTGTTATTTAACTACATAGATGTGGAGAATGGCTGGAATTTTCAACACAAGCGTTCAGAGAGTAACAAAGAACTAAAGTGATAATTAGTTTAGTTTATAAAGTGATTATTTTAGTTTGATTGTGATGAAAGCTATTAGCTTATAGAATCACTTTTGGATCTTTTTTCTTGAACCAGTCATTATGAAGCAATGCATTTTTTTAAGTGTAAAGTTTCTTACCCAAGGAAGTAATGGGTTGACTCAGTACCTAACTTATAATATCTGTCATTTTTACGGTTCCGATTGGAATATCCGTCCTGAGGGTACTACGGTCATGGGCAGGTATGTGAGGGACAGATATTCCGATCCAAACTTCAAACATGTGTCAGACATTTTTTCTTGCATATTCTGCCATATTCTTTCATATTTAAAATGGTTTACCTCTATAAAATATTTTGTTCATGGAAATTAATGTCATTTCAGCCATAATTACATGTATTTTCTTATGATAGCCTATGAATTTACAACTTTAATAACAACGATGTCATCTTAAGCAGATATTTCCCTTCTAAAATGCGCCAAATTGACGTTATTTACACATGGTTCATTCATAAAATGCGCTAAAATGAAGTTGTTGTATTGCACGCAACTTATCTGGCACCCCACATGGCAGATGAAATTTGAGACATCGGGAAAACTAACAGAATCGCCAGTCTGCTATGCAAGAAAGTATTTGAACCCATGTGGCCAGCAATTCTTAAATTATAAGTCTGATGTGTTAATTACTTGACTACTTTCCACCGAATATTATTATATCATTGCTTACATTTGTATTATGTGTGTCTCATTTAGTGTTAATAGTCACTGTGGCTTGAAAACATTTTGTCTTTAAACCTAGGGACATAATATTACATAATAAAAAGATGTTTTCCGAACTAATTTTTATTTGTTGCAATTCATGCTGTGTTAAAACATATTCAAGAACTATGTTATGTTTTCACTATAGTATAATTTGTATTATTCTGTCAATTTTCAGGATGTCGTACGAGGATTTCTGCCACTACTTTACCAGCATGGACATCTGTCATATGATCAACATGTCATTTTTCTCCTTCAAGAAAACTTGGCGGGAAGGGAAAGTGAGCGGCACCTGGAAGAGACCAGATCGGGCTGGCGGCTGCGGGAACCACTCTACATTCCTGAATAATCCTCAGGTGAATTAATTAACTATGCTTTTATTCATGTTACGTTTAGTGGTATGCTGTTGATCAGTTAACAGTAATTATAAGGTTACATGTTGGGTTATTTAAAATAGGTAGGGAATAATTTGTTAAACATATTTATTCTAGATTGATAAAAAATTTTCAGTGCATATTCGATTCCAAAGAACAAACATGTAATTACAGAAAAACAACCAGAAGAAATCTTTAGTTTTGTACTGAACCTATTGGACATAAATAAAGAAGTTAAAAATGATATCAAGATGTCTTTAAAGAATCATTGTATATTTTTATTGTATTATTTTAACATATACATAGGCATCACAGGTTTCAGAAGTTGAACAACAGAATAAATATGATGTTTTTACAATATATAGTTGATATAACAGAGGTAAACGTTGTAAATGAAAATATGAAACTTAAGAAATATTTTTATTTTTTTGACATGTAAATGCACATTTTAGGCATCACAACTTGAATAAAGAGGGGAGCATGCTATTTTTAAAACAACAGGATAAATATGTTATTATATAACAGTACATATGAGGATAAATATATTCTTATATTACAGAAGAACAACAGGAATAATATGTTCTTATATTACTGTGGGCAACAGGATAGATATGTTCTTATATTACCGAAGAAGAACAGGATTAATATGTTCTTATATTGCAATGAACAACAGGATAAAGATATTCTTATATTACAGAAGAACAACAAGATTAATATGCTCTTGTATTACTGTAGAGCAACAGGATAAATATGTTCTTATATGACTAAAGAACAACAGGATAAATATGTTCTTATATTACAGTAAAACAACAGGATAACTATGATATTATATTGCAGTACATAAGAGGATAAATATGTTCTTATATTTCTAAAAAAACAACAGGATAAATATGTTCTTATATTTTGTAAGAAAAACAGGATAAATATGATATTTCACTACAGTAAGACAACCGGATATGTATATTACTATAAGCAACCGTATAAATATGTCCTTATATTTCAGAAAAACAACATGATAAATATATTCTCATATAACAGTAGAACGACATAATATGATAGATATGCTGCTATATTTCAAAAGAACAACATAATAAATATGTTCTCATATTGCGGTAGAACAATAGGATAAATATTTTCCTATCTTACAGTATATATTTGACATCACGGAGGACGAAGAGGAAATCATGGCGTCTTTAGAACAACAGGATAAGCGTGTAGATAAAGGGAAGGATAATTATACCATTGGATTTACTATATTGCGGGTATGTTCAGTATTAAACTGATTTCATTTCAATGATTCTTTAAAAAAAAAATTCAGATTGTTAAAGGAACTCCACTGAGTTTTTTTTGTCTTGAATGTACTGGAAATATTTTTTCAAGACGTGTTTACTATTTGTAGATCTGAATTAGTAACTTACATGTACAGGTAAGTGCAAAATTTCCTATCATTCCATTACTGTTTTCTTTTAATAATTATTTCAACTAAGCAAAAAAAATCCATAAAATGAAAAGTATTGAAATGGTTTTTACTCATACTGGGCTAAAAAATGTGCAAAATTTGATTTCCAATGTAATTGTGAGTTTATTTTTTTTAATCTTTCGCAGATATTTCCATTTTAAGTGCATCCCTTGATCTATGCAAGAATTTCAAATTTTATGTTCTTAGGCATTTTGACCTCAGCAGAGTGCCTTAAAATAGTGTAATTTTCATTCATGCCAAAAGAGGCACTATAGCTGAGTCCAATATAGGTTTCGCAGCTGTGTACAATGTATAATGATCTCCTTATTTCACACTACCAAATTTTAAGAATAAAATATATCAGATTAGATAAAACACATGACAGTCAAAGTAAAATATGAAATATGTCAGTTCAATATCAGTCTACAGTGTGACTACACTTTATCATTAAAGTACTTTCATTGCATACAACATACAATCACAGTGATAAGGTGCATGATGATACAGAAAGTGATATAACTTGTACAAGAGAAATTAATGATGACGACAGCGTAACTTAAAATACAATATGGATATGATATGATTTTTTTTGGACTCTGAAAATGAAAAAAAAATATGGCTGAATTGGTAACATTGGATCCAATAATGATTTATATTGGAAAGTCACATGGTAGAAATTCTGGAAGTTCATTAGTTACAGTGTTGAAGGAGTGAAATGGATATTTTAAATTTTGTCCTCCACAGCTATAACAAATAGTTTATAAGAGAATTTGATGTTCACTTATGAACAACAGGATATTGTAAAACAGGTGCATGTATACATATTATGTTCGCCCTGGCTGGTTTATGAAAATCTAGATTTCTTTAAAATTTTATTTGAAAAATAAAAACAGGGAGTGTCTTAAAAAACACAGCTTCAATTAAAAATTGTTTTTTGTTAATTTTAGGCTGATTTGAACCGGAAGTATCGCATGCATGACAGGATGGAGCGTGTTTCTTCCGGACCATTTGTGCTTTCAAGAAGTGTATTCAACCGTATGAAGTTGACGAGAGGTCGTTATTGTGTTATTCCTTCAACGTTTGACCCTGGACAAACTGGAGACTATGTATTGAGACTGTATGCCAGTAACAACTTAAATTTGATGTAAGTTCACCGTTACATTACCAAAGACAGTGGTATCTTCTGGTTTGAAATTTGGTGTTGGCTGCATTATTTGCTACTTCCTGTACGAAATTTTGGCACGGATTCTGGGCGTAAATGGCACGGAATTGGGATGGAATCATTGCTTTCTGGGCGGACTAAGCACGGAAAAGCAAATTCCATGTCAGTCCGCCCCACACGGAAATTATTTCTGGGCGTAAAACAAGAACCATTCCGGGCGGAATTTTATTACGGGCGGAATTTTGTACTTGTACATTTTATCTTGGATGGAATTTCAAACTTAACTTTTTCTTGAGATAGAATGGGCGGAATTCAGAACTTTGAATTTTCTGTCCGGCCAAATTTCAATCTTAGTTAAATTTGAGGTGGAATTTTTTTACACTTAGAATTTTTTGTTTGGAAATTTTCACTGAAATTACTTCATTAAATCAGTACACAAGAATGAAAATTCAACAATTAAAAGATAATTGGTGAAATAATCGAAGTGTTATTTATATCTGTTATTTAAACAGATTTTGTCAAACATTATTAATTTTCAAAAGAGCTAAAATCTAATGCAAAATTTTATTTAATTTTCTATATCACATAGCTTATTACATTACTAAAGATACTGAAGTAAAATGTAAATTGTATGCTATTTAATTAAATTACTACATATCTAAATACATGAGTAATTCTTCCCTGCAGTGTGTATCTATAGATTTTTAATTTCTTGGTAGCATTAAAGCAATTAATTGTTAAATAATTTAAGAATGATATTTTAAACTTTAATTTATGTTTTAAATGCCATATAAAATAGTACATAATCTACTAGCAAGTTTGTTTGGAAATTTGTAGACATACATCTAGATTATTTACACTTTACTCTGCCACTTATTTTATTATGTTACAATAAACACATATACTAGTATATCAATTATTGCCATTTAGTTTATGATTGTGTACAATAAACACATATATAATCATTATTGCCCATTATATACATGCACAATTAATGTGTTAAATATAATAACCACTGTGTGCTTGATAATTTCTTAAAAGTCAGGATAAATAAATACTACAGACATTAAGGTAAAGATCAGATAAGACTAATGATAAACACTTGTGTTTCCCTCTATCTGATGCATGACTAATTTTCCTGATGGGGCATTCTGGTATACTGACCAGACTGTTCCATGTGATTATTAAGGTAGTCTGAGCAGTATACATTTCAAAACAATCAGTTAAGAAGGTAATTGACACTTTGATTCTCTTTCAAAAACTTATTATGATTTTCAAATTCTACATTTACTTATCATTTGATATGTTTTTACACTCAATAAATGTAAAAATAAGATGGTGGCACTGTTTTGATATTTTTGGATAATCCCTGTTTCACATAATGATGGACCTGTCCGTCCAGTTAAACTGTTGAACAATTTGAAATCTCAGATATATGGGTCAGCTGCTTATTGAATGCCACCACAAAGGGTCTTGCAAAATTTTGGAGATTACATCTTGTTTTTGAATGTTGTGTACATATTTTGGAATTTTCAAAGAAAACATTTATCTAAATGTGACAAGACTGTGGAAATGTTTGGTTGTTGTAAATGAACTAAGAGTGAACTGAGGGAGGAAGATTATACAAAAGAATCATAGTAAAAAGTTTCAGGTAAACAACTTTTAGATACATTTATGCAAGAAAAAGGTTATTATAAACAATCAAAATATATTGTGGCAGTAAGCAAAAATTGTTTCTATAAAATAAGGTTGATAATTATAAAGTAATGTTGATAAAACTTATAATTATTCAAACTACATTTACATGCTGTGAATAATTATCTGTTTATTAAATCTAGATGTATTACCAAAAGTATTTGTTTAAAGTTCATGGTCCATAGACTGGCCTCTGAGCTTATGTTTTACAGTGCTAAATTTCTATAAGATCTTACATGTTATAATATACATACAATTTAAATTATGAGAATATATAATTGCAGACTGGGCCATTGCAGACTGTGAAAATTTGCCAACTTAGTGTTTATAGTATCAGCAATATTTCACTACCTTGGAGTCTGAAAAGGTAATTACATGTATTTTTAAATATCTGAACAAACCATTTTTAGAGACTACAATTGTTTCCCAGATAATGTAAAATCATTATTAATTTTGACATCAAAAGTGTAATTACTAAAGTACTCATAATGGGCAATTTTTTACATCATTTGCTTACTGTGAAATGATGTTGCTATAGTATTTTTGAAACTGCATTTGCTTGAGTATGAGTGTTTTAACATCCCAGATGAAATATTATAATGGAACACAATTATATTTTACCATAGAACAGAATTTGTTTCCATTCTTTTTAACCCATTGCTTCATGAGCATTTTGTGAAAAATGGCTGTTTTCATTGAAAAGTCTCCCGTTACAAGTTCAAATTGCTATAATACTATAAAAACGGCTTCAACACTAATCAAACTTGGCACAAATGTTGACTGGACCATTGTCCTTGCAACAACATGCTCAGACTTAAATTTTCTGTTACCATGGCAACGAGGATACATCTCAAAATTGCCAAAAATCACTATTTTGCGTTGATTTTTTTCCATCAAAATTGATTTCAAAGTGCTGCAACTTATCAATGGATTGAGATAGAGTCAAATGCTTTTCAGCGTTGGTTACACGTTACCTTATGATCAATCTGGGGTCATTTACAGCTTCTCACAAGTCCAAAATTTTCTTGGCGATGAGGGGGACTCCGCCCCCCTTCAAACCCCCCAAAACAGAAGGGGGCACATCCCCCTTCTGGCAACCCCCTGATGTATCTTTTGGTTGGGGGGCCGCGCCGAAAAAGAGGTCAATTTTTTTAACAACATTTCTCAAACAAAAACAAGTGTTTGGGGCCTAAATAAGGCATTTTTTCATCATTTGAGACAACAAAAAGGGGGGGGGGGGTGAAAAAGGCGTTAAAAGGCGTGTATATGAAGTAATGGGTTAACTGAAAATTATGAAAATACTTGAAATTACCCTAAATCGCGTTTTTTTCATGTTTAAACATGGCCTGTCATATAAATTTGAAGAAAAAATTGTTGTTTTGTAGATTTTTTTATTTTTTCATTAACCCATTGCTTCATGAGCATTTTGTGAAAAATGGCTGTTTTCATTGAAAAGTCTCCCGTTACAAGTTCAAATTGCTATAATACTATAAAAACGGCTTCAACACTAATCAAACTTGGCACAAATGTTGACTGGACCATTGTCCTTGCAACAACATGCTCAGACTTAAATTTTCTGTTACCATGGCAACGAGGGGACATCTCAAAATTGCCAAAAATCACTATTTTGCGTTGATTTTTTTCCATCAAAATTGATTTCAAAGTGCTGCAACTTATCAATGGATTGAGATAGAGTCAAATGCTTTTCAGCGTTGGTTACACGTTACCTTATGATCAATCTGGGGTCATTTACAGCTTCTCACAAGTCCAAAATTTTCTTGGCGATGAGGGGGACTCCGCCCCCCTTCAAACCCCCCAAAACAGAAGGGGGCACATCCCCCTTCTGGCAACCCCCTGATGTATCTTTTGGTTGGGGGGCCGCGCCGAAAAAGAGGTCAATTTTTTTAACAACATTTCTCAAACAAAAACAAGTGTTTGGGGCCTAAATAAGGCATTTTTTCATCATTTGAGACAACAAAAAGGGGGGGGGGGGTGAAAAAGGCGTTAAAAGGCGTGTATATGAAGTAATGGGTTAACTGAAAATTATGAAAATACTTGAAATTACCCTAAATCGCGTTTTTTCATGTTTAAACATGGCCTGTCATATAAATTTGAAGAAAAATTGTTGTTTTGTAGATTTTTTTATTTTTTTCATTAACCCATTGCTTCATGAGCATTTTGTGAAAAATGGCTGTTTTCATTGAAAAGTCTCCCGTTACAAGTTCAAATTGCTATAATACTATAAAAACGGCTTCAACACTAATCAAACTTGGCACAAATGTTGACTGGACCATTGTCCTTGCAACAACATGCTCAGACTTAAATTTTCTGTTACCATGGCAACGAGGGGACATCTCAAAATTGCCAAAAATCACTATTTTGCGTTGATTTTTTCCATCAAAATTGATTTCAAAGTGCTGCAACTTATCAATGGATTGAGATAGAGTCAAATGCTTTTCAGCGTTGGTTACACGTTACCTTATGATCAATCTGGGGTCATTTACAGCTTCTCACAAGTCCAAAATTTTCTTGGCGATGAGGGGGACTCCGCCCCCCTTCAAACCCCCCAAAAAACTTCTGGCAACCCCCTGATGTATCTTTTGGTTGGGGGGCCGCGCCGAAAAAGAGGTCAATTTTTTTAACAACATTTCTCAAACAAAAACAAGTGTTTGGGGCCTAAATAAGGCATTTTTTCATCATTTGAGACAACAAAAAGGGGGGGGGGTGAAAAAGGCGTTAAAAGGCGTGTATATGAAGTAATGGGTTAAATCAATTGTAATTTTTGTCCTTGAAGGTGAACGCAACTACAAGATGTGCCACTAGGAAACACTTGCACAGGACGTTAGCTGACATAATGAGGAAAAATTGTGGTTTTGATAATCAGTTTGAAAGAAAGTTTTGGTTTGTGACAGACAACATAATAGTTGAAATCAAGGTGATCAAAGAAAGCAGCAGTACCTACAAAAGTCATGTACAGATACTTGCACAATAAAAAAGCTGTTTGTGACACTTGAAGTTAATGTAGGATGTATTCTGTAGCTAGACAAAAAGGATATCTTTTATTTGTGAAGAAAAACAAACTGTGATAATTTTCATATCTTAACTTGGATTATTGAAATACAATTAGATGTGATTTTAAGAGAATAATCATATAAACATACATGTATGTTTACAGTTACTCATAAGCTTATAGAGAAGTTTACTACATGAATATTGAATTAATTATTACATATAAACTATAATTTTAGATGCATATCTTTAATTAAGATAGTCTAAATACAATTGTTTAGCCAGTCATTTAATTATCAATGGTCCAAAGTACATGACAAAATGGTCATCATTAATTAAATTAAATATAATAAAAAAACAACTGTTTATGGAATTTTGCTCTGATTATTCCATGCCAAAATTCCGTGCCAAAATTCCGTGCTAAGATTCCGTGCTCAGATTCCGTGCCAGTTTTCCGCACGGACATTTTTCCTGCTCATTTACATATTTCGTGCCAAATTCCGTGCCATTTCCACCCAGAATCCGTGCCAATAGTTCCGTGCCTAAAATTCCGTTCAAAATTCCGCACGGAATTTACTCCTGCTCATTTACATATTTCGTGCCAAATTCCGTGCCATTTCCGCCCAGAATCCGCCCGTAAAATGAACCCTTATCATATACTGTAAATTTTAAAGGAATTTTAACTTTCTGGGCGTAATCCGTGCCAATATTCCGCCCCAATTCCGGGCGTAACATTTCGTACAGGTTTTTATGCCCTCGCACACCAGGGGCATATATATTTGCTCCATGCCTTCTGCTGTCTATTTGTACATATATCATGAAAATTCTTAACTTTTCATCTTTACTTTAATGAGATGCTTCATGAAAATTATTGGACAAGTAATAATAGAGCTATGGCCCTTGTCTGAACCAGTTTAGGCATTAGTATGAGATGTTGTACATGTTTGTTTAAGGTTATACAAGGTATATTGGACCAGTTACACCAAAGTCTTTAAGGTTTTCTCCTAATAATACAAAGCTCTATTAAAGTGAGTGACACATTGTTGGATACCCATGGTTGATTAACATGTATTAAAGTCGAGGGTAAAATGAATTGATTTGTGTCAATTACAGCAACAGGTGCGTAAAATATTGACCAATGAAATTGCATTTAACAAAATTTATATTCTTCACCAGGGAGGGTAAAAACTATGAGTAACTGTAAATTTTATATGCTTTTTTTGCTGGAAATTGTTCACAATTTAATTATTGAACTTTTCACAGTTGAATTTAATTGTTTGCCGCAATTTTGTCTTTAATACTGCCATGTATAGAACAGACGTTGTGATTGATTTTATTCGGAGGCAATCAATGAAAAGGCTGTCTTTGACACACCTGTAATGGACTGGATATCAGCCAAAAAAAAAATGTAAATGACTCAGCCAGAGTATCCAATGATATAAGTGAAATAAATAGCCGTCTATTTATAAATCAAAGTTTCCTAGGACAGTAAAAAATGCTTTAATTAATCTGTCAAAATATCGTATAACCACCAACTACCCTGTAAAAGACAATTCAAAAAAGAATTTTGATTTTTTCAGTGAACTTATACATGATGAGCCACAACCAGGTTCTTGTTGTGGTTTTGGTATGAAGAGATCAAAGATTGCAGCCACTCAAATAACACTAGTGAAAGCAGATGGACTTGAGGCTCAAGACAAAGGTTCTAGTAAGTACAGCTGACATAACTTTTCCTGGCTAGGCTTTCACTTACGTACTGGTTACATTGTTACTCTTACAAGTTTTGTCAAGTTGTGTGATACCAAATCCAAACAAGCTAAACATTAATTTGTAATATCTTATTGAGTGAAAACTTTAAAATGTCTCAGAGGGCTTACTTTCCAGTGATTGTGTACTTGGTTAAAACATATTTATTTAAGCTGGATTGTGAAACAAGTTCTTGCAACTTTATTAATCACTTTTGAGTCTGCTTCCTCGAACCATTCAGTAATGGTGTCATATGAAGAAACATGGTTGTGACCCAATTAGGGCTCATACCTGCAATTACAAGTACAATGTCAGTGGTTTTCTTATCTTTAAAAAATGTTTTACTTCAAGATATAAAGATTAAAAGTCAACATAATTATGACCTTATCTTTTGTATCATGACATACCATGTGAGACATATCTCTTTCAGCTGCAGACCCATACTGTGTTGTGAAATATGAGGGTAGAACTTTACAGAATTACCACAAGGAAGACACATTAAACCCTGAATGGAATGATCGTTTCACACTATACAGAAAGAAACCTAACCAGGATGTTATTATTGAGGTAAATTTATGTATTCATTGCTTTTAACCCTTAAAGCTACATGCCTCCAGATGAGCCAAAATATTTCAAGACTATAAATCTTGAGAAAAATGACATTGATTTTAAGAAAGGTACAAAGATTCAAGTAATAGTTTATAATTATGTTATGTGCAATAAATGACTGCAGTATTCATCACTATATTTCTACTGTGTGACTAACACAGTTAGGGGTCATTACTGCATATTTATACCCTTGCACAACAAAGTTGTAAGGGGGGTATACTGGAATCAGGTTGTCCGTCCGGCCTGCCGTCGGTTTTCCTTGTCCGCCCAATAACTTAAGATTCCTTGCCCCACAGTCTTCAAATTGATTTTGAGGTCATTTGATCCAAGTACAAGGTCACGGGGGCAAAGCTTGTCCGCTCAATTGCTTTAGAATGCTTTGATCAACTGTCTTCATATTTGGTATTGCGGTTGGTTATTACCAGTAGATAACCCCTATTGATTCTGAGGTCAAAGGTCAAGGTCAGAAGAGCCTTGACTTAAAAAAGCTTGTCCCCCCCAATAACTTAAGAATCCTTTGACTCACAGTCTTCACATTTGGCATGGTGGTTAGTAATGACCATTAGATGACCTGAATTGATTTTGAAGTCACTGGATTATAGGTCAAGGTCACAAGGGCTTTGACTTCAAAAAGATTGTACGCCCAATAGCATATGAATCCTTTGACCCACAGTCTTCCTATTTGGCAATTACCAATTTCTCCACTATTGACTGACTACTCATTCCATATAATTTTGTCCTTATCAGTCCTGAGAGACAGGTGACCATTAGACTCAAAGTCTAGGATCAATAATTATTGTCATGGAGAAATTACACCTCATCCGAGGATCAAACCAGAGAGGCCTGAATGATTTCTAATTCGATGTTGTCCCCTTTGAGCTTAGTGGTCAGCAAGCACACAATTGGTTAAAACCAATAGACCAATTTGTAACATGAACCGCCTCCATGGACGAGGGGTTAGAGTCGATGACTTCTAATACAGTTACCTCTCTGGCATGGGTTCGATCCCTGGAATATGCTTTGGTAGTTTAGTGCGAAGGAAGGTAGTCTAGTACTTGTGTAACTCTCCAGGAACAATGGTTAGGAAACTACCCGCCTATATGACTGAAATACTGTTGGGAAAAGGCGTAAAATGAAACAAACAAACAAAATTTGTAACATACAAAATTACAATTTCCTTTTAACAGGTTTGGAACCACAACATATTTAAGGATCAGTTTATGGGCTTCGCCACACTTCCCATGGACAACCCTCACCAGTATACAGGTGGCAACATCATCAAGAGATATAACCTCGCAGCCAAAGGTAAAGAAGGGCTAATCTCCAAACCAGGTGGTCTCTGGCTCAAAGTCTTTCACACAGATAACATGTCCATTGTGTAAAAATTCAACAATCTGTGATATTTGGAGACCCAATAGACTGTTGGTTCAGCATTTGTTAATTTGATAACTTCATTTTTGAAATTGGACAATTCAGCATTTTTAATATCCTACAACTCGGCACCCTTAAAATTTGGTGATTTGATATCCATTTCGGGAAACGGACAAAAGCCCTCCCGGACAAAAGCCCTCTCGTACAAAAAATGACAAGGGGGACAAAAGCCCTCCCGTGAAATTGACAGGGCGGACAAAAGCCCTCCCTTGAAAATGACAGGGCGGACAAAAGCCCTCTCGTGAAGTTAACAAGGCGGACAAAAGCCCCCCCGTAACAAAATATATAGATCTATGTATGTTACATACCTGTGGGTTTTTTCATTTTTTCAACGCACTTAAGATATTAAATTTGTAACATATATATTTGTTGTTGTTTTCTATTGATCTAAGTATTTTTATGAGCTAGAACCACCTTTAATTTAAAATATACCTTTCAGAAATTTTAACGAGGTAATATTTTCACACGAATGACGTTTAAAACAAAGTCACTTTATAAAGTAATTGACTCATTACAAGGCACTTGGACTTTTAATTTTAGTTCATTTTAGCTTCTTTTCATCATTTAATACTCTGTTAGTCTAAATTTCTCATGTGAGTAATTCTTCATTTTAACGTGAATAATTATGCACTTACAGATTTTAGTACTTATTATTCAGATGTCAATCAGGAATGTACTCAAGCTCATACAAACACTCTTATGCCAATGGAAAAGAAAAATATTCATGATTACAATTTTAATATGTGGAGTGCATTGAATTTTCACAATATCATTTTCACGGGAGGGCTTTTGTCTGCCCTGTTAATTTCATGGGAGAGCTTTTGTCCGCCTTGTCATTTTCACGGGAGGGCTTTTGTCCACCTTGTTAATTTTGTACGGGAGGGGTTTTGTCCGGGAGGGCTTTTGTCCTACACTCATCCATTTCAGCACATTTTGATTTTTGATGATATTGATTGATGCATGTGCTCTGATCTGAAAACAGATAATATAGACATCAAAAATCAAGAAAAAAATAGTTTTGATAAGTTAATTATTATATCATAACATATTTTTATGAATTTATGTGACAATTTTGTTTCTTCTTAAACATTTTTCATGTTTATGTTACAATATAATCTCTGCAGAGAAACATCCATTGGGAGACAATGTGTTTAGAGGTATTCTAGTAAGGTTAATTCTAGTAGACTGAGATTTGACTACAAGAGGAAATGTTACTGTTGTTGTAACAAGGTAATTGTTCATCAGAGGGTCACTCTTCAGAGATTACAATTTTTAATAATTACAATAGAGTTGCATTTATTAAGATATATGTTTGCATGATGTTTGTTGATTGTTCTGTTTTTACAAGTATCAGAATTTGTAATGAAAAGTCAGCAATTTTATACTCACAAAATAGATTTATATGTTGATTGTTTTATTTTTATAGGTATAGAATTTGTAACATAAAGTTAGCAATTTTATTCCCATAAAAAAGATATATATGTTGCTTGTTCTTTTTCTTTAAGTATCAGAATTTTTAGAAAAAATTAGCAATTTTACACCCAGAATTGCAACATTTTATTGTTTAGTGTCAATTATTCAATGCCTTATACTTTAACTATGCAACAATTCTCTGCTCATAGTCATAAATGTGACCATTTTATCAGCATGTTTATAAAAATAAAAGCATAAGGGTACGCATGTGTGAAAGTTACGCAATGAGGTCAAAGATATCATCATCAAGTCTTGAGTTATACATTTATACATATCTAAAAAAAATGCTAATTCAATAAAATATTTCCAAATTCAGAGCTGTCTTTTACTTCACTTTAATCATTATTACGCCATGTTTGGTGTTCTACACAAAAATAAATGTAAATTTGTTCACCTTTAAGCATGTCATAGATTACTATCATTTTGTCATCTCTCTTTATTTGTATGTATGCAGACCCTTATCTTAGCATGGGCTCAAATATCAAATAAAGGCTGTTTACATATTAATTGTTGTAATTGCCCTAGCACTATTTCTACAAGAATGCACCGTTTTTTTAGCTTGACTATTCAAAGATGTTCACCCCTATGTTAATGCCACACTTTGGTAAGTTGGTAACCAGAAAACTACTGAAAGTTAGTTCACATTTGTGTTCTGTAATTATCTAGCATGATGGGCACAGATCCCATAATGCTGCTTTTTACAGAGTTATGCCCCTTTCCTTACTGACGAGCACTTAAAATAGTCGAGCTGCTCTCCTTTGGACCGCTCTTGTTTTATGTAATACTTTCGTATATTGTAATTAGGATTTTATCTGATATATATAATTATCCAGTTGTGCCAATAGAATTACATGTATTTTATGACTAGTTATTTTCTAATATTGTTGTTATATCAATGATTTATTTGTCAGATGTATAATAAAACTTAAAGAACAAATAGCAATGCTCAAAATATAGTGAGAAATATCTCACTAACCATTGATTCTTTAATCATATCTCATATTGCCAATTATATATCAGTTATTGTTCCTCTACAGTTATCTCTGTGTTATAGAATATTGATGCTCTGTTATACTGCTGAAGTTATAACTATTAAAGGGTCAATGTTCTATAACTGTGATTGAATTTATGTTATAACTGTAAAATATTGATGCTATAACTGTTATAGAATTGATGTGATATCTGTTATAGAACTGACAATGTAACTATCTAAATTAATTTTATGACTATTTTTATTGTTAAGAATTGACTGTGCAGCTGTCTGCAAAATTGATATTTTAATTGTTAAGAATTGACACTGTAACTCAAATGATATTTTAATTGTTAAGAATTGACACTGTAACTCAAATGATATTTTTATTGTCAAGAATTGACACTCTAACTCAATTGATATTTTAGTTGTTAAGAATTGACACTCTAACTCAAATGATATTTTATTTGTTAAGAATTGACACTATAACTCAAATGATATTTTAATTGTCAAGGATTGACACTGTAACTCAAATGATATTTTAATTGTTAAGAATTGACACTGTAACTCAAATGATATTTTAATTGTTAAGAATTGACACTGTAACTCAATTGATATTTTAATTGTTAAGAATTGACACTGTATCTCAATTAATATTATAGTTGTTAAGAATTGACACTCTAACTCAAATGATATTTTAATTGTTAAGAATTGACACTATAACTCAAATGATATTTTAATTGTTAAGAATTGACACTGTAACTCAAATGATATTTAAACTATCACAAAATTAATGCTATAACTGAATAGAAGTTATACTATAAATGTTATTGAATAAATATATTGTTGAATTCATGCTTTAACTGTATAGAATTGACACTGATGTTTCATAACTATTAAAAAATGATACTATAACTAACTAGAATTGATGTTATATTTGTTATAAACTGGAACTGTAACAATTTAGTCTTGTTGGTGTTTAAGGGAATATTATATTTTGTTTTCAGTAATAATTATATAGTTCAAGCATGTTAGGTAAGAGATACTTTTGTTAAAATTTTCACAAGACTTGGCCGTAAGAATAAGAAAACAGTTTCAAAGTTTTGTGTCATAGTCACTAAGAATAGCTATAATGTATAAAGACTTTAAAGGGAATCCACTTCGGGTGTTTTTTTGTTGTTTTTTTTGACAAATGGGGAAGGAAATTTATTTCCGAGATTTGATAAAGGTTCGGACCAGTAATTTTTGCTTTTTACTGAAATCGGGTTAAAAATCCACAAAAAAAATTTAAACTCAATTTTACTAGTAACTTTACTATCTCTTGCAGTTTTTTCCCTTTTAGTTTCATTGATCTGTGTTAATTTTTTTTTTAGGCTTTTTTTTCCCCAAGTGGTCTCCCTTTTTCTTAAAAAATCAGGGGAAGTTTTTAAACCTTTTTTAAACATGAAAAAAAAATGTTTCTTCTTTTTTAAAAAAATTGCAAAAATTTTTCTGTAATTTAATATAACCTTTTTACTGGGGAAGTATAAATTATCAAATTTTTTTCCCTTTAGCCAAAATTTTTTTCAATTCAAATTTGAGAAAAATGAATAACGATTTTAAGGAAAGAAAAAACGATTGAAGATTCATGTAATAGTTTACATGTTATATTTGATTCATTACTGATTTTACAGTATTTATGACCATGTTGCTACTGCATCACTAACACAGTTAGGGCTATTTCTGCATATTTTGACCTCTATGTTAATTTACATGGATTGTAAGTGCTGTTGTTGCAATGTGTAAATTACATGCTCTGTTCACTTCACATTATTTTACTCTTAAAAAACGATTTCAAAATCTTCAGAAGTCTGGAGGCATGCTGTTAATTTTCACTTTCATAATTGAAGATGTATTTTTTCACATTTAAAATATGTCATAAGATAAAAAAAATTAAAACAAAAATGCCTCAGTCCCTTAAAAAGCTGATATACATGAATAATATATATTTTTATTTTTGTAATACTTTGATAATTAAATGCATGTTAATTTTGCTTAGTTTTAGTATCTAGATTGAAAAAAAAAAACATAATTGCTTTTTACATTTATTTACATGTACATGTATTTGTTAATCATAATTTATTGCTTTTTACATTTATTTATTTGTAAACATCAGTCATTTTCAGTCCGACTATATAAAGAATAGGGAGAGCTTTAAATGTACTCAGATAGGGAGATCAAGCTTTAAATGTACTCATATAGGGAGAGCTTTTAATGTACTCGGATAGGGAGAGCTTTAAATGTACTCTGATAGGGAGAGCTTTAAATGTACTCAGATAGGGAGAGCTTTAAATGTACTCAGATAGGGAGAGCTTTAAATGTACTCAAATACGGAGAGCTTTAAATGTACTCGGATAGGGAGAGCTTTAAATGTACTCGGATAAGGAGAGCTTTAAATGTACTCCGATAGGGAGAGCTTTAAATGTACTCAGTCGGCGTTGTCATCGCCATCACACTTTGGTTGAGTTTTTACTATGATATGGTTTGAATCTTATCACACATATGTTCTCTGTGATTATTTAACATGATGGGCAATAACTCTCAGTTACGTTTTTCAGAGTTTTTCCCCTTATCTTACTTTCAAGCACTGAGAAAGTTCAAGCGTGCTGTCTTACAGACAGCTCTTGTTGTAAAACGCCATTGGTTATTTTGTTGCATCAAACTTTGTGATTTTTCTGTGATATAATACTATGTAAAGTAGATAGTGCAATAATATATTTTTGTGGTTGCTTTTGTCCTCTTTTAATGTCTAGAATAATATTAGGGAACTAATCAACACAAATTCTTGATATGTTTAATCTGAATAATAACATGTCTTATAGTATGTTTTTAGTTTCTACAATTTGAAAGTGAAAGAATATTTCTTATGTGTATTGGGCAAATAATAATATGTTTTTTAATATGATTTTGGTTTCTACCAAGAAAAATATGTGTATTGGGAAGATAATATTATGTTTTATAATATATTTAAGTTTCTACAAATTGAAAAAAAAATATAGGAATTGGGAAAATAATAATATGTTTTATAATGTACTTTAGTTTCTACAATTTGAAAAAAAAATCTTCTGTATTTTGAAAAAGATTTTTTTTTATATTCCATCGACACTTAATAATATTATATAAAATTTTATATTTACAGTTCATTGATAGGAATGGTAGAATAAAGCTTGCACTTTGCAATACATGTTATGCTACCTCATTACACAACATATTGTATATAAATCAAAAGTAAGTCATATCTGCAGAATGATTTCATAATTTTTTTTTTAAAGAGACAATTATTGATATTGTCACCTTAATGCAACGTGTTAACTCCTAAGATGATTAAGTAAGAATTAACCCATTACTGTACTAAGGTGACAATATATTGTAAGTTAAAGATATACTTTTTTTTTTTTTTTGGCTGATGTCATACTTATTGCGGGTTGATACTTCAAGGTCATGAAGGCCAGATATGAAATTGCACCTTTTCTGTCATAGTAAATATATATTTAACCGGTATTTTAAATAGATTTTAACGTTTGTCAAAATTACATTTGGAGCATGCCTTCCTGTGGTTTCATTTTCCTTGTGAAAAAGCTAGTCTACTCCATAATGATTAAATGCCGGAAAAAAATTTGTAAGATTTGTACAAAATTGTTGTTTTGTGTTTGTTTCTTTGTTTCTTTTTTTTTTAGCAATTTTTTGTTTTTGTTTGATAATGAGTGACAAAAGAAATCTTTGTTTCAAGCCTTGTGGGTTAACAATTTTATTTTTATACCCCCGCACAACTAAGTTGTAAGGGGGGTATACTGGAATCAGCTTGTCCGTCCGGCCGTCCGTCGGTTTTTTCTTGTCCACCCAATAACTTATGATTCCTTTGACCCTAAGTCTTCATATTTGGCATGGAGGTTAGTCATGATTAGTAGATGACCCCTATTGATTTTGAGGTCACTAGGTGAAAGGTCAAGGTCACAGGGGCCTTGACTTCAAAAAGCTTGTCCGCCCAATAACTTAAGATTCTTTTGGCCTACAGTCGTCATATTTGGCATTGACGTTAGTCATGATAAGTACATGACCCCTATTGATTTTGAGGTCACTAGGTCAAAGGTCAAGGTCACAGGGGCCTTGACTTCAAAAAGCTTGTCCGCCCAATAACTTAAGATTCCTTTGACCTACAGTCGTCATATTTGGCAAAGAGGCTAGTCATGACAAGTAGATGACCCCTATTGATTTTGAGGTCACCAGGTCAAAGGTCAAGGTCACAGGGGCCTTGACTTCAAAAAGGTTGTCCGCCCAATAACTTAAGATTCCTTTGACCCACAGTCTTCATATTTGGCATGGAGATTAGTCATGATTAGTAGATGACCCCTATTGACTTTGATGTCACTAGGTCAAAGGTCGAGGTCACAGGGGCCTTTACTTCAAAAAGCTTGTCCGCCCAATAACTTAAGATTCCTTTGACCCACAGTCTTCATATTTGGCATGGAGGCTAGTCATGACAAGTAGATGACCCCTATTGATTTTGAGGTCACCAGGTCAAAGGTCAAGGTCACAGGGGCCTTGACTTCAAAAAATTTCGTCCGCCAAATAACTTAAGATTCCTTTGACCCACAGTCTTCATATTTTAAATGGAGGACAGTCATGATTAGTAGATGACCCCTATTGATTTTGAGGTCACCAGGTCAAAGGTCAAGGTCACAGGGACTTTGACTTCAAAAAGTTTGTCTGCCCAATAACTTTAGATTATTTTGACCCACAGTCTTCATATTTGGCATGGATGTTGATCATGATTAGTAGATGACCCCTTTTGATTTTGATGTCACTGGATCAAAGGTCAACGTCATAGGGACTTTGACTTCAAAAAGTTTGTCCACCCATTAACTTAAGATTCCTTTGACCCACAGTCTTCATATTTGGCATGGATGTTGATCATGACTATAAGGTGACCCCTATTGATTTTGAGGTCACTCTGTCAATGGTCGAGGTCACAGGGACCTTGACAAAAAAAGCTTTTCTTCTCAATTGCTAAAGAATGTCCTGTCCGCAATGTATTGATTTTGACATTTTCAAATCTGAAGCATGTAGAATACATAACTTAGCAATGCACTGGCTTAGTAACCTCAGATTTGGCAGGAAGGTTGCCCTTTAGCTCTAAATGGCCACTGTTGATTCTGACAAAGTGGTATGCGGGGGTATTCACGCCATGATAGTGGCAGTTCTAGTTGCATCTATTTACTTTATTATGTAAATAAAATGTAAAAAGGTATTCTCATTTGAACAATAACTTCCGTTACATTATTTTCTGAAATGATATTTTTGATAAACACACAGTGAAGGAAGGCTTCAGGTGTCCCATTCTGAATTATTTCATATCTGAGTGGTTTTAGTACCTGAATGTCATTGAATATCTTCTTCATTATACCATTTTATTTTCCGCTAATATTTGATATGTGAATAATAATTTATATTTAATATTCTTTTCTTGCATATCAGACTTACGTTTCCGTTTGTTTTACCCATGTCGGAAATTTTATCTTGCATTTGGAGTGCCAGAGGAGTCGCGTGCGGTACAATGGCACGCTTAGGACGACGTTCTTTAACCGTTATGAATGAAATTGTAATTTCATAGATTTAAATAGAAAAATGTTTTATTAAGGTAAACCATTCAAACTATAATGCAATATGGTAGAATATGCAAGAAAAAATATCTGACTTATGTTTGCGGTTCGGATCGGAATATCCGTCCTTCGGGAACTCACACAAGGGAGGTAACTTGGAAAGCCTTGTTACCGCCTAATGGGCTGGTCCCCTCTTGGCTATATTCCAATTCTAACCGCGACATATGACAGTTATTTTTAATCTAATTATTGATATGATTAATCAATGGCATTGTTGATTAGTAATTTGATATCCTAGTTTATAACTTTATGAATTTCTATCTTTGCTGTAGACCTTTCTAATAGTATGAGTATTATCCGTCCATCTTTATAAATATGAAAGTATGCTAATAAAACAGCTATGAATAAATATACATATTTTTTTTTTTTTTTTTTTGTCAATTCAACTTTTTACCTGACTACACATCTGATGATTTCTACATATATCATTAATATGCTTCTTTATTGTTGTTTCATATGCTGTTACATGCGAAAGAAATATTTCGTTTTCACATGGAACTGTCACGGTTCAGAACTGTTCACTAGTTCGGGGAGAAGAAGTGTTAACGGCCGTATAGCTCAGTTGGTAGAGCCGCGGAACGGTATTCCGAGGGTCGCAGGTTCAAGTCCCGGCCGGTCTGCACATTCTTCTCAGCCTGGGACATTTGGCGCCCAACGGGGGACCGTGACTGCATATAGCCCAGAGTTCGATTAACATTGCTCTGTAACTCGAGAACGAATTCCAATATAGCAGGGGTGTATGTCACGGTTCAAAACTGTGAGAAGATGTGTAAACAGCCGGATAGCTCTGTCGGTAGAGCCGCGGAACGGTATTCCGATGGTCCCAGTTCGAGTCCCTGTGACATGACAGACAGGGGAGTTGCAAAAATTTCTGTTTCATATCGAATGTTATTACATATCACTTGTTTCGTAATGTTAATTTCTCAAAGGCCAATTGGAGTTATCTCTACTCTTAATGCAAGTGTATCACGTGACTAAAAATTTGTACTGTTACGTGGTAACAAAAAAGCAAAAATAACACACTGTGGGTGACAATATTGACGTGACAGAGAATTAAAGTAATTTTTAAACATACTTTATAAATAAACATTTCATGGTATGAAAACAATAATTTACAAAATGTAGGAATTGCACACGAAGCTATAAACGTTTATAAATGCCAACTTTCCATAACAATATGTGTTTTAATTACAATGTATTATATATCATGGAAATAGATTTCAACAGGCTACTTTTAAACATAACAGCTTTACAGTCTTTAAAGAGAACTGGTCTGTCTATTGTTTTAGAACAGTACTCCGGATATCATCGTTTTTCAAGTCATAAAATATAGGGGGAAAGTGCTAGATGAAAGAAAAATTCAATTTCTCAGCTCATATGACACTAATTTTACCTGGCGTTGATTTTGAATTTATGCCATAAATGAAATAATTACATGTAACAAGAGAAAACAATAGACGTAACTTTGGCTCACATTTTCCAAATACAGAAAATCTATTATAGTTTCTCTTAAAATCTCACTCAAAAGTAACAATTCTGAATCAACAATGTCCTTAAAAAATCTCCTCATTTTAATGTTTACTACAAAGACAGTCTCAAATGACTAGGAAATATTATAGGAAGTATTCAAGCTTAACGTCTGTGTCATAGAGTTAATGATTTGTGACGAAATGATCAGCTGCTTGTCAGATTTAATCTGTAAAAACTTGGCAATAAGAGTACGTGTGATCATCTTTATCAACGTTCTTTAGGTTTTATCCAAATATAGGCGTTCTCCGTGGAAGAAGGCAATTTCTC
This sequence comes from Ruditapes philippinarum, assembly GCF_026571515.1. Lineage (NCBI taxonomy): Eukaryota > Metazoa > Mollusca > Bivalvia > Venerida > Veneridae > Ruditapes > Ruditapes philippinarum. Next base: position 123,651 of record NW_026853822.1, read on the forward strand.
TGACAAAATTGAACCATTTGTTATTTAGCATATATCGTAACATATCATGATGTATATATTGATTTGATTTGCACACTTAGTTGCTCCAAAATGTTCATAATTCTCGATTTCATAATAATTTCTGGAGGGAATCTGCTAAATTCTCCATATAACATTCTAATGGGGTTTTATCACTATGGAATGGTATGGAAAGCTTGCATGACATTCACCACAACATTCAGCTCGACATTTGCATTTGTCTCATTTAGATGTTGAGTCCGGGTTTTGGCGTTTGCTTGCTATTCAGAACATCATTCAGCGCAACATTCGTTTTCTTTCTTCTCTCTTTCATGTTGAGCTGGGATGTGAATCTGATTCGATATTCAGCACAACATTCAGTTTATTTTTTTTTGAATGTCGAGCTAAAATGTGAATCTGATTCGATATTCAGCACATCATTCAGCTCGACGTTCGTTTTTCTTTTCTGTTTTTTAACCAGATTTTCCGTAGAAAAAACTGTATATTAGATTGAGGTACATCGGCAGGCGAAACAATTTCTTCTGTGCGCAACTCTTCCTACATTTCTCAAGTGATTTAGACGAAACTTTCACGGAAGCTTTTGTCATAAAGTGCCCTGGCGCATATTGCCGTGGTTATGTGATTGTATAATTTTAAATTATTATGGCCTTTGATTTTTTTTCTTGTATAGAATATATAATACATATAATGAACAATTTATTTTGTGCGTAACTGCTCTTTCATTTTTCAATGGATTTAGACTTCAGTTTCACAGTAGCCTTATTATTAAATGTCCATATTGTCGGATTTTGTGAATCGATATTTGTAACTAGTATCCAATTATGGCCCTTTGAGTTTTTTCCTTATATGGAATAAATAGTGAACAATTTCTTCTGTTCGCAACTACTCTTAGATATAAATAGGGAAGCTTTGTCATCAAGTGCTCTTGTGCATATTTTTGCGGTTTAGTCCCTTGATGCTTTCTCGTCTACGGTAAGTATCTTCTATTTTGCCCCTAGTTTTGTTTCTTTATTTCGACCCCTTCCCATGTGCCTTTTGCTAAGTGGGCCTATTAATCAATTATTTATTTAATTTCTTTTATTTTAATTTCCTTGTCGGTTACTATTATTTCTTATGTAACATTTTAGTGATCAGCCTATCCATGCTCTCCCCTGCGCCCTATCTGTTTTTGTTTGGGGTCTCCTGGGCTCCTTGCCGCTGGTTCTTGTTGCTGGGTCGTGTGCGGTTTGCGTTCATTGAACGCCGCCTTTTCTTGTTGATCTGTTTATCATATATTAGTGATTTGAAATATTTAGACTTAATTATGACCCTTTGTTGTTGTTGGTTTTTTTGGCATATAATGTAATATAATGTATTATTATATGATCTGAAAATAGCTGCAATCTCCTGGGTTCAAACAGAAGTCAACAATAGAAATAATAAGGTCGAAAAGTTTATTCACTGGCTGAAATGGACTTTCCCAATCTAAAAGATGAATCAGACTCGATAACCATACGGCGACGAAAATCAACTGCGCGTGCGTAAATCATATTCACTGGATGAATATGATATAGGTATGCACAGTTACGACTAGTTGTACACTGTAAATTTTGGGAACACTACACGTGTTTTACCAGTGTTTCAAACAAAAACACTGACGTTTTCATATAAAATGCTCATGTTTTGTATACGTTTCAGTGAAAACACATATGTTTTATTCATGTTTTCCGCTCGATGCCCAGAAAACGGTGGTGTTTTCACAGGACAACCTATAATATATAATTAAATAATTTTACATTATTGAATGAGTTGAAGTCACGCAAGTGTTGTGAATAGGCCACATGTAAAAAAATAATGAGACAAAAACATCATTTGTGTCGGAAAATTCGTATATACTTGTCATCCGGAAATCTGAAAACACGTGTTTCGGCCGAAAAACACGTGTTTCGGCCGAAAACACTAAGGTTTAATCTGACAGCGTTACTTCCCCTTAGCACAAAAAACATGAATTGATTAATTTTTTTTTTATAATTAGAATTATTTTTGTACAATCCCAATATTAAAATATCTAGATCCAGAAACAAATTATGATGAATTCAATTACATAAAATATTTTATAATAAATAAATTCGAATCATATAGCAGCCAGATGCTTGCGTGTAAAGAGTACGCTTTGATTGATATCTCCCGTAAAGCGCCTGGCGATGTAGCACATTGTAGATCAGACGACAAAGACCGCCAGAAATTGTTTGTCTCATTTTTGTTGTTTCTTCCATAACAGATATGTACAACAGTTGATTAAACAGATTTGTTAATATTTTTAAACGTTTTTACAGGTGAATGGTTAGGTTTTATGTACTATATAGTCCATTTTCGCTTCGATAGACGAATTGAAACAGGTGGGTGGGGAATGCTGTTTATACGTTACGTGATTAGATTGGTCAGTTATTTCTGTTTGTGCAAAAATTACTAAAACTATTGGTGTTCTTTTCACGGATTTGTATTCAAATCACTTTGGGGTAGTTTTAAGTTGTATCGTTTGTTTCCTTGTTAAGGATTAAAATAATTTAAATTTGTCTTTCAACTGGTCCACCAGGGCAGGAGTATTTCTGTCCACACACACTTTCTAACAACAAATTGAAGTAAAATCTTATTTACATTTAGTGATGTAGGGAAATGGCGCATGATGTCCAATGATCAGCTATGGGATTGACTTTATATGTTTATACCTGTCTGATAATGCATGTATATAAATTAAACAATTTTATCTAGGGGCCCAGAACATTTTACATTAGTTATTTAGGCATTTCTTCTAGAAAGCTTGGGCCCCCTACCCAAAAGTTAGGACCATTGCGACTGGATCCCTGTTATTTTATATCCCTGTTTAATGGAAGCACGATGGGGCACACTAACAAAGTTTGCACTCTTACCCTATTGCTACGACCGGATGTAAACAATAACGTTCGCACAGGCATGCGCGATTATTAAATCCCACCCATTTTTATTCGATTAAATTCTAGAACAACCTCTACTTTCGGTTTCAATTTTGCTGACAAGGAACAGTTTGAGTCAACGTAAGTGTTAATTTTAAATAGCAATGTCCAAAACTTTGCACTAAACGGCGTAATTTTCATTACATATCGGGTATTATTACCGTCATGGTAGTTTTTATTCCAGTCGGTCAAAATGACGGTACACATTTACATGTAAACAAACAGATTTAACTTCTCAGACAAATTTAAATAAGGAATGGACACACGGTAAACTCTGTTGCAACGTAAAGTATATTCATAAACCTACTGTTTGTGAAAAATTGTCTCCGTGTTCAAAAAAATTTCAAAAACGGGGAAAAAAGCAGTCTTTTACCGATACCCTGCAACTGAACCTTATTATTCTGACGAATTAAATTGACTTTATAACGCTCGTATACAATTATTTATTGATCGATTTTCATTATATTTATTTTGTAATACCTATCATTCAATATGCAATCACACAAAACCAAGTTTTCCTACATTCAATGAAATTGTAAGTTAGGACTTATAGCGAACAGATAGCAATTTCCAACACTCTTACCGAAACTCCAACATGGCGGCTCAACCTGGCTCATTTGCATAATTTATTCATAAATGCAGGAGCATAGATCTTTCAGTTTGTTAGTGGGGCAGGTATTAATAATTGTCATTTAACAGTAACTGTATAAACCTTTTTGATAGAAATTTCCTATAAACCCCCACCCCCCTAAATTTCTTTATTTTCAATATTTTATAAACTTTAGAATGAAAAAGACAAATAAACATATATTGTTCTATATTATTATCACACATTTATAATAAATGTTCCTTTGTAAGGGTGCAACTATTCAGCTTTCTCTGGATTTGATTCTTAATTCCATTTAAATTTCAATTTGATTATTGAGGCTAAGTTAACATTAATTTTATATAGGGAATACTTTAAAAAATAATTTTTTAACTACACTTAAACTTTATTTAGGACAGCAAAGAAAAACATACTGAATAAAAACTTTTAAACAACATAAGCTAGAAAACAGAAAACATATCATGTTACATTCAACGTGTTTTTGATTTGGATAAGCAAGAACACGTTGTCAAGTAAAGAAACGCTTATATTATATATAATATTCAAATATAAAACATTCAATTAATATCAGAAAGTCAAAGTGTTTTTCCCCTACTTGAGAATGGTGCTGGTACAATTAACGGTACTGGACAGATTGGGAAAAAATCCATCGGTTTGACTTAAATTGGGAATTTTATTTTAGATGCAAAAAATTTATTGGGAATTTCTTTCTATCCAGGGAGGTGATGAAAATTTTGCATAATTATACACTTTAAAATCATGTATTATTAACTTAAAAAGATTTTATTTTTGCTGCTTGAGGTTTGAAAAAAAAATTGATAATCATAACCCAATTGTACATAAATAAATGTTTTTAGTAGGTTGTGAAAACATAAAGGGGAGCGGTGGCCTAGTTGTTAAGGTGTCTGCCTCTCAACCCAGAGATCATGGGTTCGAGGCCCTACACGGTCACGACCATGTTTCTTCATATTCGGGGACACCAGCTACTGGTTGGTTTCCAGGAAGCGGACTCGAAAGTGATTGATATAAGTTGCAAAGAACTTGTTTCGCAATCGAGCTAAAATAAAATATGTTAAAACCTTAAACATAAAAGTACGAAATGAACTGGTACGAATATCACTCATGTGGGTTTTACTTGGTTTTTATCGTATATCACTTATCAATACGGAAGGCTCCGAGCATGCATTACTGTTTTTTAGAGGTAATTTTCAGTGTTAAATTTGGAATTTATCAGTCTATGAATTTGGAAAATTTGCTGTCTATTTTTTCTATTTGGGAACGGTTTGCCGTTTTCCGGTATCAGTTATATAAGGAAAAACAATTGGGTTGTTGTTTAAGATTTTAGTCATTGACTAGATTTCTACCAGAATTTTTTGTTTTTACTCTTCTTGTGCAAGTTGTGGTTATAGAGTGTGATGAACATATTGACTCTTACTTTGTAAAAACGCTTAGGATACAAAGGGACAGTTGCCTAAAAAATATTTCAAGATCTTCAAGTTTGTTTTGCCCCTGTCTTGCATATCTGTAATGGGAAGAACAGTTTATTATGGATAAATACAAGGTACTTCAATAAAATGTAATTTTTGGTACTGTCAGATCTACATGTTACGCTACAAGTTTCTTCTCATAATTACATATTTAACAAACTAGTATGGCTAATGAGTACAAAATTTTGGAGGTTTTACACTACAAGGCAGAAGAGAATATCTGTCCTTGCAAGCAGTCTTGAAGACCTTTCTGAATAAAGGTAAGTATTTTTACACACTACAGCACAATTACAACACAGTGTTAGGTTTGTGCTTCTCAAAAGAGGAATCTCAGAATTATTTAGAAATTAAAGCCTTTGTCATAAGGAAAATTCTGTACAGGTTGTGACTATTGTACAACCACAGTTTGTTGGCGTAAAACACTTTGTGAAAGTCTGGTGATCCAGATGCCAAGTAAAACCGTTAAATATGATAAGAAAAAATAGACATTTCACAGTATCATAGCTTTTATTTACATTTGAATTGATTTTTAAAAAAAGAAATGTGGTTCTACCTTTCTGTGTTTAATTTTTACTACATTTGCAAATTCAATAAATTATCATCATGTAAGTATTACCTAATTGCAATAACTATTGTCCCTTCCACTTTGATTTTCACAAACATTTAAAACATGGTGAACCCTAAATGTTAATTCATATTATTCACAAAAATTTTAGCCTTTGCAAAAGATCTGATTTCACAGTATAAAGAAAATTCAAAACAAGTAGACTCAAAACACAAAACTTTTCACAAAATATAATAATTCATGGTTAACAGTAAAACAAACCCTACGTTGATGATATTTATTTAGAATGGAACAGTTGTCAAAATTTAATTTGAGTTCTATATATGCTGTTGAGATCCATTTGTGGATTGGGGCAGAAATCATATTCATGGAATATAACTACAGATCTTCATCTATAATAATAATTTTGATAGCTACAATACATAATTGTTATGTTATAATGAACTGTCTTAAAATGTTTTACCGAAAAAGATCTGTAGTTTGATAAATAATTTCAAAACAGTTTGATACTTTCGATCTAGTTTGGTATTGATGACTATTTCTCAGAACACTAACTCGAGTTTTATTCAATATTTTAGCTGGTGACAAGCAACAGTTGCAAGGAGGAAGATGGCATTGTGGTTGTGCTGGAAAAAGATGTGACAGAAATGGAAGTAAAAACGCCATCCTTGACATATTCAAAACTAAGTATTGATGCTTTCTAGAAGACCAACAATTATGAGAACCAGATATTCCAAAAGAACACTGTTGTTTAATGTTTGGGCAGACACCCAAGATGCCAACATGTCAAAGACTGAGACAGAGTCCACAAAACTGTTACCACAGCAACAGAAAATTGTAACACCATTCTTGGTAAGTTGCATGAAAAAAATAGTAGATTTGAATTTTTCTGTCTTATCAGTTGACTATTTAAAATCTGATATATAGTATAATATTTCTTGGCCAAAAATGCCTGCAATATAACTGAAAAATACTATTGAAAACAGGTGTTAAACTCCAACAATATTTCTGAGAACGGAACAATTAAGCTTGAAAAAACAGAACTTAAATTTGAACATTGGAAAATGCAATATTGTATATAAAGGAATCTTAAATGATGTTGTCATATAATACATGTGACACATTGAGTAATTTATATAATAGCAGGGGCATGACCTTTAATTTACATGTATGCTCAGCAAAAAAAACCTGGATCACCCAATCCCACCCCTTTAATACCAATTTCCAGGATGTTAAAAAAGTTTTTTCAATTTGGTTACCCAAAGGGGTTCCTATTACTTCATTGAGTGGAAAGCCAGGGACCCAACCATTGCAGGCATCTATCATCTGGTCCTTTGAGGATGGAACCATCCTTACTGGCCAGGTTTTTTTCATGCCCATGGCTTAAATTTAATTTCAAAGATTAAATATGTTGTTACTAAAAATTACCAAAAATTCACAAATATGGTGCATATTTAACAGCACCATTAAAACATAATGAGGGTTTTTTCTACAAGTCCTTTGGATTATTAATAAAGTTCAAAAGAATTAATTTTTCCTTTTTAAAATGTTAGGACTATTAAGCTATGTATAAAAAATAAACCCATTGAATGGTTATTATTGTAATATTTTAACCAGTATTGTTTGGATTTAATCATAAATTGCGACGTTTAAAACTAAACATGAGGTTGGTATTGACCCCCAACAACCATGTTACATATTTGTTGCTGAACAGAACTTTTTCCTGAATGTGGAGGAAAATTTTACACTAAAAAAATTAACTAAGAAAAAAAAAAGAAATAATTTATAAATTACATCATATATGAGCATTACGCAAATGGCTGTTTAATTATGTCATAAATTGCATATTAAACATTAATGGTTATTAAAAAATATATTTGGAAAGTGGAAATTTTAAAGGCAGGTGATCTACGCTGTTTTGCTACATTTCCTTTTTTAATTATCATATGATTATCAAATAAGCTAATTATAATAATTGTTTTCTTTTTTTTTCAGATGTTGTTGGAAATTAAATTAATTCTTTGCAGTAGGCCACATCCAACCATTTGTTGACAATCTAGAGATATTGTTTTGAAGCAGTAAGCTACACTTAAACCTGGAGGAAAAGAGGTATGAGTTAAGATTACTGTTAGGGCAGGCAACCTTATGGAAAAAAGATATCATTGCAATCTTACTATGCATACAGCACAGCCTTGTTATTAATGCGGCTTAAGATATTAATAATGTTTAAAAGAGGGTAAAAAATTGTATTCACAAAAGGTATAGAATAGAAAGAAAAATTCCATATATTTTTTAAAATATAAATAAATACTTTTTTGTTTGGATATAATGTGGTTAACTAACATGGTCTATATATAAGGATTCAACTACCATGTTATAACAAGGTTGTGTTGAACCTAGGAGAACCCAGTCAGAAAGTTGATTATGCTTCTTGCCACCTGTACATTAATCCACAAATTAGTTCTGACAATTATTATTTGTTGTTGTTGTTTTTTTTTTAGATATAAAAATATCTTGATTTTTTAATACAAAATATGTTAATTTTTAATTTTAATGTGCTTTGAAATACATTGTCTGACTGGACTTTAAAAAAAAATTTGCGACTTTATCCTGAGATATATTGCAGGAAAATCCAACATGGCATAATCTGGTTTTGTGGCTGATGTTTGTTTTTTTACAGTGCTTTTGTCACTTTTAGTGCAAATATGGTTAAAATTGTTAAAAATTGTGTTCATTTTGTTCATATTGAAAGCTGTGTTTAGGAATCTTGATTGTGTGCGTTTCTGTTTACTTAGAATTACTGATTTCTGTTGCAGTGCCAAAGATGATTTGGACGTTATAAGAGCCATAGAAAGTAATTTACAGGATTCAAACATGGAAAGGGGTGGCAAGACTAGCATAAATTGAGTTCTACATAAAGGGTATAGTAAATGTACTGGAATTTTTTTTGTCAGTTTTGTATAATTTACCACTGAATTTAATTTTAACTTGAAATACTTGCAGCCGCTAATCATGACAAGACACATTTGTAACTGACAAGGGACAAAATTCTGAAAATTTATTAAATGAATTAATGTCCAAAACTATCAAAGTATCAGCACAATTAAGACTTTGATAAATTCATTTTATATTTGCTTTACATTACAAGACACACTGTTCAGGAACAAGGGGAGTTGTTCTTTTAAAACTATATTTTGGAGTTTATTGCCCCTTTTCAACTTACAATTTTTTGTCAAAATAGCATATTTAAATGGAATTGACTTGTAAACTTATTTTAAGTATATGATAAGTATCTCTATAGATAGGCCTCTTTGTTCAAAACATGGTATCTCATTTTTTGCCTGTCTTGTTCACTATATAAAATAAGACGAATGTTGGCCCTGCTCAGCATGGCATTGGCAGAAGATTCGAATTTCTGACCTACTGCTCCAGAAGCAGACATTAACTAACACTTTATTATGTGCTGGTTGGAAATGCTTAAGGTAGAAGATTTCCCTGATCCTGTTATGAAAGAATGGTACTCATTCATTGTTTTGTTCCATGTTCATTTTTGCAGGATATTTGAAGAAGCTAATCTGTCAAAGGTCCTGTCATCACAGGGCCTAATTACTCCTCCAAGTTGAAGCCTTGTTTTTTTTTTTAACAAACATAGATAAAACTGGACAAAACAGTATATTGTTGGAGACCAGTTGCAAAAGATTACCACTCTTGAGACAGATAAGCCTCATGGAAGGGGCTATTCTTATTGATAAGCTCGGTATTATATAATGGAATTCTAGAAAATCCCACTGCTTTTCACAACTCCTTTGGATTCATGCAACAAACAGTATTTAAACAAGCCTTTCTTAGTTCACAAGTCGGCTAGGGTATTTACACTTTGTGGAAAAAATTGGAAAAACTTAATGAAACAAATAGAACCAACATTTTTAAATTAAATCAACCTTCTGTGTCATGGACATATTATGGACTTTTTTAACAGCTTACATTTTACCATTGAAAAAAACCTGCTTTTTTTGCCACTTACAAAAAAACAAAGGTGCAGAATAGCTGTGTGGGTAACCATCAGCTGATCAGTGCCTTTTATTTTTGCTGCATTAGATGGTGCAATCCCTCCCCTTTCCAGGCTTCCTTAATCAGACATTTAAATCCTCTTGATGTCTGGAACATGAAAGCTGTATATTTTGGCTCTATTTGAAAAATAAGCAAATGTCAAGTGTCAATATTTTTTCAAAAACAGCTAAGGACTATGCTTCTTTTAAGGGGAACTTTTAAAATCTAGTGATTTATCAAATTATTATTCACTAGCAGAAAGGATTGACTTAATAATGCAGTGTTTAAAACACTAATTTTATTAATTTTATGACATCAGTATGTTATTGCAGACTGTGACATTTTTATGTCAATGAAGCATTAAAATGCCATTATATTATAAATTGTTTATTACAGTTTAAGAAGTATTAGTGCTATTTGTTGTTTGCAAAATGTTTAATATGCTTCTTATTTTGTACATGCTATGTAGTAAGTTTAAATATATTGCATTTGATGTCTTTAAATAAGTTTGTATTTTGTTTGATGTATTACTGTCTAACTTTAACACATGCTCACTTTTCATTATCATATCAGAATTTATCAAATTTTTCATTTACTGATTTCAAGTGGTAAGCAGAATTATTTTACAGAGATCACTAGTTTTTCACTGATCAGGCACCTTTGTTGTGCATTTAAATTTTTGGTGTTTTCGGAGTCAAAGAAATGATTTATCAAAAATATTGTATAAAGTTGCATTGTAACATTTTAGAGTGCTAAAGTGTACCATTTTTTTGTCTAAGCCTTAAGCGCACCACAACAAAAGATATTTATGAAACCATCAGGATATTATACTGTTTACTGATGAAAAATAGAGCACTAGTGCACAGACTTTTGACTCCCCCCCCCCCCCCCCCCCCCCCCCGGACAGTCAACATTGAATGACCGATTTTTGACACTGTCTGAAAATACTGTTTGTTTTTTTCCAACCCAAATATGATACATATATGTGCCAAAAACCTTGTTTTTTACATTTTACAGGGAGGTAGACTTTACTGTGTAAAAAATTTAAATCCATTTTATATATGTTTTCATTTTACCTGAAATTCTACTGATATCCATATATCAATTTGCTTTTGTTGTTTAATTGTCTATTTATTTACTTAATTGTTTGCCTAAATATAACTGTAATCTGTTTTATGTATTTATTTTATACATTCATTTTTTAATCCCCTTCTGCATAGAGGGGAGGGGATTACAGGAATGGCCTCAGTCTGTCTTCCATGTCCACTCCATTAACTTTTTTTAAACTGTGAAAAATTTTTTGAAATAACTTGGCACAAATGGTCAGTATGAGACGATGTGCAGAGCGCAATAATCGGGTCGCTACCCCTAAGGTCACAACTGAAGGTCATAGGTTTAAAAAGTTACCTTTTGTGTCCGCTCCATAACATCAAACTGATGAAAAAAAGTTTTTTAACATAACTTGGCACAAAATGATCACCTTTATATCATGATGAGCAAAGCACAACAACAAGGTCACTTACCTCCAAGGTCAAGGTCACACTTAAAAGTCAAACGTTAATGGTTCCACTTTTTGTGTCCCCTAAATAACTTAATCTGCTGAAAAGTTTTTAAAATAACTTGGCACAAATGATCACCATTATAATAGGATGTGCAGAGCGCAAACAATCAGGTCACTGCCCCAAAGGTCACAGGTAGAGGTCAAATATTCTTGTTTATAACTTTTTGACATGGAAGGATTTTAAATATTTTAGCAATAAAATAATCACGACCATGGCACAACAGCCAGGTTTTCTCTAAAAAGACATGGTTTTGTTAAAGATCAAGAAGTACAGATTCCTGTCCACTGCGAAAGGGGATATAGATGTCCTTCAAGACTGCCTTGTTTTTAATTGTTTGAAGTTTGAAAATGAAAATGCTCTTTTTAATTTTGTGATTGGTAACACCAGAATTTCGGGTAATATTGCATTTGGATTGTAACATGGCTGACAAGGTGACAGTAAAATTGCCACCTGTAGAAAATGCTACCTCAGTTGACAGCCGTTTTTTCCAAAAGTTGTTAACTTTACTGTCACTCTGTCAGGCATGCAATATTAATTTTAGTCTACCCAAAAAATCTATTATGATAATGGTAGGGTGTCTTGATCTATTTAACATTTATGTGCAGTAATGAAGAACAATTAGTATTTAACCTAAATTTCAAAATGTTATTAAAATGTGTATAATATGTTTATGTGTCATTGTTCACATTTTTTGGTTGATCGTGTTTTGAAATAAAACATGGAAACTATTAAAACGTGTAAACGTGTTTTAAATCTGTTACAGTCCCAAAACACGTGTTAGGTGTTTTCAGACAAAACACCTAAACACGTTTTCTAGGAAAACACCCGTGTTTTAGTGTGAAACATCGGTGTTTTGTGAAAACACCGCAACATGTTTTAAAACTGTTACAGATAGGTGTTTTCACATGTGTTTGGAATCAAAACACTGAGATTTAGAGTGTAGAATCATATTCACTGGCAGAATATTCCTTATCTAAAATGTAATCAAACTCATCATTCAACGATAATACAGCATAGACTATATTGTTGCTTTTTGTTCTTTAGTTAAAGCATATTTCTCTTTTCAAAAATCTAATTACTCCAAAATAATAGGTAAAAGATGTATCGCACTAATAAGTACATGGTTGACTTGTGTTTGTGTCGCCTTGAAAAGGCGACATATAGAAGTAACTTTTGTCGGCGTCAGCGTCGTTGTCGGCGTCCCCTAAAGCTTGTCCTAAAGCTTGTAACTCAGTCACTTTAAGTCGGATTGACTTCAAACTTGGTATTCATGCTTCTTTCAATAATTCAAAGTGCAGTGCACAAAAACTAGTACTCTGCACTTCTTCATTTTTGAGTTATTGCCCTTTGTTAATTTTCATACTTTAATTTTGTCTGGACCATTTCTCTTCAACAATAAAAGTTATGGACTTGAAACTTCATAGGATGATATATCTAATTAAGAAGAAGTGCAGTGCACACGAAACAGTACTCTGCATTTCTTCTTTTTGAATTATTGCCCTTTGTTGATTTTCATATTTATTTTTGTCCGGGCCATTTCTCATTATTTATAAAAGCTATTGGCTTGAAACTTCATAAGATGATAGATGTCATTAAGAAAAAGTGCAGTGCACACGAAATGGTACTCTGTTGTTATATTTTTTGAGTTATTGCCCTTTGTTAATTTTCATACTTAATTTTTGTCCGGGCCATTTTTCTTAAACAATGAAAGCTATTTAGTTGAAACTTCATAGAATGATAGATCTCATTAAGAAGAAGTGCAATGCATAAGAACCGGTACTCTGCACTTCTTATTTTTTGAGTTAATGCCTTTTTTTTTAATTTTCATACTTTATTTTTGCCCGGGCCATTTCTCCTAAACTATAAAAGCTTTGGACATGAAACTTCATAGGATGATAGGTCATACCAAGATGAAGTGCTGTGTACAAAAACCGGTACTCCATGGTTTTTGAGTTATTGCCCTTTGTTAATTTTCATACTTTAATTTTGTCCAGAAGGAGTGAAGTGCAAAACAACTGGTACTCTGCATTTCTTATTTTTTTAGTTATTGTCCTTTATCAGTGTTTATAAATAACATACTAAGAAGAAAATGCTTAAGTGACAACTATTCTGTTCACATGGCGACACATCCGACTCGCGGAGTTCTTGTTAATATTAGGCTTTATTTTTTGTGTGTATTTTCTAATCTTAGGCTGATCATATAATATAACAGTTATTGACTAATGATCCATTGAATATGAAAAGATATTCACCGGAAAAATATCATATTTTATCTTTATATTTACCGATGAATATCACATGATATTCAATGGCTCACTAGTCAATTATTGCATAAAACTAGTCTTCTTTTTATCACGATGACTACATTTGACCAAACTTCATTATAATTATTGAACAGAAACCATCTAGCTTGAAGCACACCTGTCGCTTCATCTGCCTGCTTTTGGGACTCGATAGAGTCAAGGTCAATATCACTGTTACTAAAAATAGAAAATCTGCTTCCAGTCAGTAACAAGAGTAGGGAATGAGATATTTCAATAAAATTCAAAATAAAATCAATAAAATGGGCCCTAAGAATCAAGGGCATTGTAAATAAAAAAGAAAATCAGTTTTCAGTCAATAAATCAGATATCTTAATGAATCTTAGTGTATAGCAAGATTATGAACATACCTTGCTTACGATTGCTTTTAGACCTCCTGGGTCATAGTCAAGGTTACTGTAACTAAAAGTAGAAAATCAGTTTCCGGTTAATAATTTGAGTTTGAAATGATATATTTCAATTACATTTTGTGTATATAAAGCTTGTGAAAATTTATTGCTCGAGTTTGCTTTTGAATCCCCTAGGGTCAAAGTCACTGTTACTAAAATGGAAAATCATTTTCCGGTCAATAATAAAGAGTTTGGGGTGAGATATTTCAATGAAAGTTATGTATAGAATGCTTATGTGAAGATTTCTTTTCGGAATGCTAGGATTCATTAGGGTTAAGAAATGGCCACTGTTATTAAAATAGAAAGTTGGTTTCACTTCTGTTGCTAGATTTAGGAATGAGATTTTAATTAAACTTGTATTTTATCCCTACACAGTTTTTGAAAGGCTCAATTTTGCTTGCTTTTGAGCTCCATAGGTTTCTTATTACTGTTTCAATGCATAAAGTTATATTGTAGGTTGCTTCTATTTATATTCCAAGGACAACCAAACAATGTTGTTAATTGAAAACCTGGTTTCATGGCATTGCCATGATTCTTGCTGAATGGTGAGCTAGGATGTGCAACTGGCTCGATATTCAGCACATAATTCAGCTCGACATTTGTTTTTGTTTTTTGTCTCCTAAAATTTCGAGCTGCAATTTGTGCAGCTGGCTCGATAATCAGCACCACACCAAAGTCAACATTTAAAAAAAGAGACATTGATAAATGAAATGTCGAAATGAATGTTAAATTACAATAAATGTGCCACGTCACGACAAAACCAACGCAGTGCATTTGCGACCAGCATAGATCCAGACCAGCCTGCGCATCCGCACAATCTGAGAAGGATCCATGCTGTTCGCTTACAAACCCTATGACAAGTAGAGAAACTGATAGCAAACAACATGGATCCTGGTCAGAATGCGCGGATGCGCAGGCTGGTCTTGATCCATGCTGGTCGCAAACCCATTATGTTGGTTTTGTCATGACTCGGCTCAAATGTAGATTTCTGTGCTATCTTCATAGCAGCTGGGCGTGCAAGATAACACAATTCAGGGTTCTTTGCTAGATATATTTATTCAGTCTAGAGTATACTTATACAATATACTGTATTTACGTAATGGTAAATAGAAGATTCTAACACGACCCGCATTTTTCCCTATTGAACATAGAAGAACAGAAAGTGTGTGTTATTATGCAACAGATGCACAGTTTGACGTTCTATATTTAGACATGTGACGTAATCATTATTCACGTGACGTAACCACTAAAAATCCGACGCGCGGAAAATAAGTACGGAAACAAATCAGGCGCAATTTTGCTTATCTATCAAGTACGGCAACATTTATTTGTTGATGTCGTGTTAGAATCGAAATAATATATCCAAATCGGTGATTTTATCGTTTGATAACATCACTGTTTGTCGTTCGGATGCGCATCATTATATCACTCGGGCTACATGTACGCCCTCGTGATATAATTCCTCGCATCCGAACTCCAAACAGTGATGTTATTGAGCGATAAAATCACTGTTTGGGATATATTATTTCTTAAGTAGATGACAGAAAAATTTATTTTTGATTTTAACATTACAGTTAATCATCATTAACCGATAATCACAAATAAATAAGTAGCGTACGAATAATATATATAAATCGATTACAAATAAATGAATTTGTTACATGATTGAGTAAACTTTTGTAGAGTTACATGTTAATTTAAATTTTCGTGTGAGAAAATTTCTAAATGGAATGTCTACATATACTAAAAATAGCTTTATTTCCTCCAAAAGAAGAGCACATTCTTTACAATTATGCACATATAATGAAATAAGCAAATTATTAACAATGTTAAAGGAACTCCATTGAGGTTCAAAAACCTAAAAACAAAAACTTTAAGATTTAACCTCTTACATATATCAACTGGGGCACTTATACAGAAAAATATGCAAAATATAGTTAAGAATATCTATTCAGATATAAGTTTAAAATCGTATTTTGTCCTTATTTTAGCCAGATTTGAGTAAAAAGTGTTGCAACGCTTTTCGATATTTGCTAGATTTCTTTTATAATAAGATTTATTATTCTGAAAAAAGGGAGTGAGTGAATGAAATTTTGCACGCCAGTTACTGGTATCGACCTACATCAAAAGTTCGAACATTTTACCCAGTCCCATCATGTCGAAAAACCTCAGTGTAGTCCCTTTAATGATCAAAGAGTAAATAATATAGATGGTAACAGTATGAAAGTCATACAGATCAATGCACAAATCATTATTATTATTTATCTTTGATACACAATAAATATTAGCACTGACAGATTTTATAAACTTTTCAGACAAAATATTTAATAATCGATCAATCAAATAGTCAAACAAAGAATTTAAAAAAGAGGTTATTAAATTGAATTCTTCTTTCATTTATTACATTGAAGAACACAAAACCGCTGGAAATTTTAATATTTCAAGTAACCGATTGTCTACGCTACAAGCATAAAACCTCTTATAGTGTGTCACACATGTACAAAATGATATTCATCTTCAAAAATTCATTTCTTAAATACATTGTACAGATCTACTTATAATAATTTCATATCTGGACACAGTTTCACGTTGAAATTTGTTATTTGTGAGTTAAGAGCTCAAAATAAAAGCAAAAAAAATGTTCGTTCACTGATTTTTTTCTGCAGCTTACGACAGCATTTTGGAGGTCAGGTCTATGGAGCAGGTAGCCCAAAAGCCAGTAAAATGAGAAAATTTCTTATGTCAATTTTTACATACATGTAGATATTAAGTCGTGTGTCATATTATACCGAATCAGTGTCATGTGCCGAGTTAGTGACTACATGGATGACGTCTGTGCCACCACCTATACCTGTTGAGGGTTTGGACCCTATCCTCGGGCGTACGATGTTTATTCAATAACGGACCTTTTCCACTTAATTTACGAAGTTATAAAAGTTGAGACAGACGTACACTTTGTACTAAATTAACTGAGATCTGTCTTAAGGATAAACTATTTTATAAAATCTTTTGATATTTTCTTGTCACTGTTTATTTCTTTTTTCCCACTGTCAGCAAATTAATGTTTCCTAACCAACTTCAGATGAAAAGCTTTTTCAATAAAAACACATTGTATAGAGCAAGTAACTGCCCTGGCTGCTTCGCGCTTGATATATTCAATGTAATGTTTTTTTCTCTTTGCGTAAAGTTGTCATAGAGAACATCGCCATATTAATAGATATGTCTGATATTTGTTTTATAAATAACTTCTTGTGAATCTCTATCTATTTAGAATTTTAATATCTTATTTTAATTTTACCTATTTTAGATTCAAAAACATTTTTTAAGTTTACTGTTCTCTGAATTCGGAGTACTAGTACATACACACTCAGTGTTTCCATCATTCAAAAAAGCACTGACATGTTTGCTATCAAAGTACAAAGGTACATGTCATCAGGTTCCTCAAGCGCTGGGTATGCCCCTATATATCGTAAAATACATAAATCACCTAATTCTCTGCGTTCCCGTTGCTTTGTGTAATATGCCAAAACGAGACCAAGATCAAGACCAAGCTTATCGCGTATAACATGTATAAACCATATCCAGTCATTTCTTCCACAAAAAACTGATAGTTGTATACCATTGTGAATAAGTGTATAAAGGCCTATAGCATTTCTATATAACGCATTATGACAGTTATAAAAATTGGAAAACTTGATTTCTATAGAAAATTCTATAAGCTGTTTCTGCAATTTTTGATTATTCCGGAAATCGAGAATGGCCATCGAGCATTTGTAACAGGGGGAGTAACTGAGAATCATATATAACTTTACTTTACACCTCAGTGGCAAATTTTTGCCAAGATATTCTAACATTTCATTTTCTGCATGGACATCGGTGCCTGGGATGTTATCAAATCGCATCAAGGGTGGAAATGGCATTGGTATCAATTCTCCCAAATTCGTTACTGCACTGCATTGGCATAATAATATTGTCGTATGTGGCCATCCACCACCTGGCCCATATCGGTTCTCTAGCATGAAATGTTGTAACTCCCCTTGACTCAGCCTGTAAATGAGTTAGTTAAATTTAAATACTAGCAACATTTATAATCAGTTATCACTATGTAGCCATTAAGACTTTGATGAAAATTCATAGATACATAGTGATATCTATATAATAAATATTACAAAAACAACATGAAAGATTTGAAAGCAGCAGGGTGTCCAATTAAAGGTATATTAACCTGTTAAAGTACACAGTGTAATATATCAGTTTGTCAATAAATAAAATATGTTTCTTCCACATTTTATCCAATGAGATGGCTAGGATTTATAAAATAAAATGACCTTTTCACGAAACTGCCTTCATGAATAAATAAATAAATACTTCCGTTTATGTTTATTAATACATTATTCATGTACCGAAGATGTTACCTGGAGTTTGTAATATAACTGTTCATATTTGTAAACTACACTCGTGCATTAGACATATTTGAGATTCAATCGTTATATTAATACTCTTAAATTAAATTTGTACATGTCACATCCTCTAAGAAACGATTTATAATGATAATTTTTTATTTATATTCAGATTCATAATTATGATAATATACAATAATAAAAAAATGTGACTATTTGTGTTTCCACCATTTTCTAATTATGAACAATTTGTTGATTGTACCGTGCCATTTATACATTATGCATAATGTAACTATAAACCGTTTGTTTATCTTTGCATTATTTACAACAAACAAGTTTTACAACGATTATTATGACTTTATTATTATATTTAAGCTGTATTGTAAGAGATCTATTGATTGATGAGCTGATACAACTACACGTTAATGAGACGTTATCTAGCTATTGGTTTATGAATATACAATTAAGATGAATGGTAAAAAAGAACCTCTCTTTACAAACGATCATAGAGCTATTTTAGTTATTTAACCAACCAAAGCAGATATAATAAAATATATTGATTTATGCATTTCCTACCGCTTCCTTGATTTGTGTTAAATACGACTTTTAGTAGTTTTTGGGGAGGCTATGCCGACCCAATGTTAATAACCGTCTGTCAAATCTTACTGCCGCGGTAATCAGGTCAAAAAATAGTACCTTGATTTTTTCTAAGCTGACTCATCACTCATCACAGACATTTACAATATGAAAATATTTTCATTCTTTAATTTCATATTTGCAATTTGTAAAGATAATAATTCTCTGAAAAATTCTTGATTTTTGTTTAAATCACTACTCCGTGACGTCATACTGCCGCGGTAATCAGGTCAAAAAATAGTACCTTGATTTTTTCTAAGCTGACTCATCACTCATCACAGACATTTACAATATGAAAATATTTTCATTCTTTAATTTCATATTTGCAATTTGTAAAGATAATAATTCCCTGAAAAATTCTTGATTTTTGTTTAAATCACTACTCCGTGACGTCATACTGCCGCGGTAATCAGGTTTAGGCAATACGTACGTCTGTAATAAATAGTTCTGGTATGAAAACCCTTCAAAATAATAACTTTATCAATATTTTTTTAACAAAAAGCATAAATGAAAATTTATAAGTAAATGCTTTAATTCAGTGGCAAATATTCTTTATTATTTTTGATAACAATTTTCCAATTACTACGCAGCGACCAACTGTTTATGACGGGTCATTAACTAGAACGTTGCAACACCGTATTCTCCAATATCATGCATGTTCTTTTGGTGTTATAAACTATTAATAGTCCTTAATATTTTTTAAAAGACAAATAATTGTAAACTGTCGCTTACATCAGAGACATGGATCATGCTTGCGTGATAACTAAGGAAAACTAACTTATTTGTACACCCCAGGAGGCTGTACGCGGAAAACGATCATAAACCCGCTAAATCATATAGCTGTTTAGTAAATATTTTGCATACATTTAACTAAAAATTCACTGATGGTGATGAACATATAGGTTGAAAACATTATATTCTTTAACCATTATCGCCGAAAAAAAAACTATTTAACTACAAAACCCCTAAGGACCTCCGACAAAATTCCAGCACAATATTACATTTTACATTAGCAAAATAAAAAAAGCAATACTTATATTTTCATCTTACATAATTCATTAATCAAACTTTTAACATAAAAGTATCTTTGGCAATTGACAGATCCCTACTCTGATCTTTTATTTGTATAGGAATAAATTTAAACATGTGCTCTTTTGTTTAGGAATATTTTGTAGTGAAAGTTTTATATATTCACTTATCTCATAATTAGAATTAGACAGGTCAGGAATTTATACAAACAGTTGTTTAGTTAACTATGCTCATTTTCATCCCAATAGAAACATTCAAATATTTGTGGTAAAAAACATGACCAAAGTACCTAGTAGTCGTTTACCCGGTGGTGATCCCATTAAACTGATTATATATTCGAATTGATTAGAAAACACAAATAGAAACATGTGTTTCCGTACAACAAAATCGGAAGTAAAGTGAACAGTTAATTGACAGAAATATGTGGTCAAATATGTTTTAACAAGGAAATAATTATTTCAGAGAAAGACGCAAAGTTCAGTATGACCCCGTATTGTGTAATTAGAAAGTTTATTCAATTCTAGGGCATACATCATAATTTTGATAGTCCATGTGTAATAAAATTCAAATTTTCAATACAGATTATGAGATACATAAAAAATATTAAAGAATAAGAAGCTTTAATTAAAAACAAAAAAAAAAAAAAAAAAAAACAAAAAAAAACAAAAAAACAAAAAACAAAAAAAAACGCATACATATACAAATTACTTACAGTCGAGCATCGGGAAGTCATTAACATATCTTACGAAACTTTAATTTGAAACCGATATTTGCGCGCGCTGAAGTGATTAATGTTTATTTGAAAAATTAAAAAAAAGAACTTTTATGGTTGTGTTCTAAAAATAATGGGCGGCATAAGAGGAATTTCTTATTCATTTTACAACACTTGAAAAATTACTACAGAAAATGTGTTGTTGTTTTGTTTTCAACAAAAGTGTGTGTGTTTTAAGTTTATTTATACTCGGCGCCGGAATAACCATATGTACGAGATTATAGCATCTGGGACGTCTTTTTCAAGCAGATTCTTCCTGGAAGCCCATTCTTCGTTCTTTGGTGGTAAAGGAGACGACAATACCGTCAAGGCATCAACTTTCTGACTGACGACAACAAAAACGGCATCTATTAGCGCCAAACCTCCAGAGTAAGTCACGACAGGTCAACCAATCACCTCTGGTACTTATGATGACTTAACTATGACCTTCCGTGTGCCTTCTCCGCGACGTGCACGCCTCTGGAGGTATTTGGAGAAGTTTCAACAAAAACTTCCAAAACACCATTCATAGCACTGACGGCTTCGATGTTCTCATCTATTTGCGGGAAATGGTCGACAGGGAAAACCCTACGTAATAACCGCACACCCTGTTAACAACAGATTTTCCGCAGTATATATTTCAAGCTAGTGAGGTTTAAAAATACACGTAGAATCTATCGATTAACTACCATAAGTTGGTTGAGTGTTGGCGGTAAAAAAAGAAGATATAACTTCTTGATCAATTTTCACTTAGGTTGATTCAGTTTTGAATAAGCTTTGCAGAGATGTATTTTTTCAAGAAATATCTAGCTTTAATATTATCCAACGCCGTCAGTAATGAAATGGGAATAATTTTCTGAAACGTGATTTTATTCGAGATTTGCTTCTGGAGAAGACAACCTTCTGTCCGTAGAGCATGAATATTAATACTCATCACAAGACAGTATCTTATTGATCTCAATTATGGTACATCTAAACGTGTATAATTTTTATGTTCAATAAAAATGTTGCATCACTTGCAGTTGTTATTATCATTCAATAATATTAAAATGACATAAAGTATTTATGATGAACAGTCCTAGATTATTTTGATAAGGAACCGTCAGTTGTAAAATGTTATTGTTATCTGATAATGAACAGTCGTCATACTTGCTGGTATGTCATTTATTATTGACAGTTTAGGTTTTTCAAAATTTGCATGATTAACAGTCCGAATGTAGACCTCAATTAAATGTTCTGGAATATTAACAAAATGAATAGTCAACCACATTAACCATATATATGAATGGTTGAACACAATAGTAAGGATAAATAGCGCAATGTGCATATCTTTTTATTTTGGTAGCATATTTTAAGCAAAAAGAAAAGAAACTATAAGTCTGAAACATTCTCTCATAGCCTCCCCATCAGTACATTCAGTGCTTTGATTTTTTTTTGTTTTTTTTTTTGATATCTGATATCTGTAATAAAATTAACTATGTATACTTTGTAAATAGATATATCTACTTTTTTAAATTATACGGTGCACATTATTGGATTCATGGGTGTGGGTTCCGACCCAAAAATAGGCACTTTCTTTTTCAATTTTATCCTTTTTTTCTTCTTTTTGTTTGGTCAGATTTTGATTTTTTTCTTATATTTTTATGTAAAAATGACATTAAGAAATGCATTATATTACTGTAAATTGTATAATATTGGATAGGGTTACATTTTTAAATGACTATAATTCGAAATCGGCATGATAAACTTTATATTTTATACAAATGCTAAGACTTGTATCAAGATATTCAATATCAAATAATATTTTGATACCCCTATTTCATATGACAAATCTAACAGGTTTTCTTACCCTACTCCCATCTAACTTGATGTAAAATAAGAAGTACTAGTACCTGTCTTAATTAACGAAAAAAGTCTTTTTATAGATATCTGCGTTTGGTTTTATTGGTAGCACGGATTTATAATGTAAATCCGTGTTTGTAGTTATTAAAATAAACTATGATTCTTTATTTAAGAAAAATATGTAACGAGCAAAAATTTTCTTCAGATAATGAAAACATATTCTTTGTTGTTGTTGTTGTTGCATAAAACTTATACAAAAGTTATACTTCAATTGTTAATATGTTTCAAACAATATGGTAAACTTTTTTATTTTTTTTTGTATATAATACAGTTTATTAATATGCAGTTTTAAATGTCGTTAAAAAAGTGTTAATTGTACGTCTTAAATATAAAACAACATTTAAAAAGGGCAACTATAATTTAGGTCACAACTTAAGTTCATGAATCATATATTTTACTTTGATAAAGAAAGTAAGTGATAAGGAATCAAATGTAGCTTACATTGGTACTGAATAATCTCCCATTTTTTATACTTATCAGCACTTATATCCTTAACTGTAAAGAGTCATACAGTGATATGCTTTATAATGAACATTACAATGGCGGATACCTTTTAATGACAAGCACGCCGTTGCTGTTGTAAATAAAGAAGTAATCGATAATATTTGATTCCTATACCTTTGTCTTACTGTTCATGTAACACGGTGATATAACGATATAAATTACAACATTAATATATGTCAGGCTTTGTAAAATCAAACTATGAAACTTGTTTAAGAACTTCGAGCGTTTATCAATTGTTTTAATTTATTTTAAATGATTGACATCAACAAATAGTTTGGGATTAAATACGATGGCAAAGAGGTAACATGTGTGTGTGTTTTTAATATCTCGAGCGCACGACATTGTATCTCGTGCGCATAAGTTACTTAGTCGTGCGCACGAGTATATAAGTTGTGCACACGAGGTAATTTAGTGGTGCACACGATTTACTATGTCGTACGCACGAGATATTTAAGTTGTGCATGTCGTGTGCACAAGTTACTTAGTGGTGTGCACGAGATATTTTGTCGTCCGCATGAGACAATTAAGTCGAAGGCACATTATATTATGTCGTGCGAACGAGATGATTAAGACGTGCGCACGAGATATTTAACCAAACAGATTACACAATATATTATATATATAACTTGGTTTAAGTTTTACATGCAACATTAACCTTAAGTTTGAAATTACTGAAGGTCTTTATATGAAACTTGATACATGGCTTAAGGATCATATTAGGAGGTCACTTTCCAAGGCCCACAAATTAGACATTAATTTTGACAAAGTTATGGCCCTTTGTAGGGACCATCCTGTGTACGTATTATTAATGGCCGGTATGATAACTTAAGAAGGAATAAGCATTGGTTTATTTATTTGGTAAGGACACTGCCAATGTCCAGTAGATGACCTCTATTGATGTTTGAGGTCATAAAGTCAAGTATAAGGCCACCACTGATTTTGAGGTAATAAAGTCAAAGGTCAATGTCACAGTGAATTGTATTAAGCATATGTGTGTATATATGACACTGTGGCAGGCAGGTGAAGCAGGAGCACCTTTTCTAGTTAACTGAGAAAACTTGCACGACTTAGTAACTCGTTTCACTAAAAATGCAACAATACGAAAATGTAACAATGTGAAAGAGCGAAAATGCGAAGAGACGACAAAGTGTCTTTGTGTTTTCGCATTTTTTTTTTTTTGTATTTTGAACGCGAAAAAGCAAAAATACGACAGATGGAATGCGAATATACGACCGATTTTTGTGTCGTATTTTCGCCCTCCTTCTGTCGTATTTTCGCCTTTTCGCGTTCAAAATACAAAAAGAATGCAAAGAGACGACGAAGCCCAACATTGTCGTCCATTCGGGTTTTGCATTCTCGCAGTTTGAGGCGAAGAAACGAAAATAAGACATGGCGTAAATCAGCCACCATATATTGCACGATTCTCAAACAAAATACACAGGTGCGTGACTGTCTGTTTTCCAACATATAATAAAATGAAATTATATGCTTTGACAAAATAATCTTTATAAATAACTCCAGTTGTTTTATATTATTATATTTAGTTTATTTCAATAAAAAGGTAGAAAATCAGTGAAGCAATGAATTTAGTTATCGTTATTGTTACTGACAATATTTAAGCAAAGGGAAGTAATAGCTAAAATATTTATTATGTTAAGTTACATCAATTGTTCCTCTTAATTTGTCACATTAAAACTGCAGTTTTCTCTTTGTGGATGTTATTGATCGGCATTACTGAAATTCCCCGATATAAACCAAAATGTATTGTTACAGTAGCTAAATTTGATACTGTTATGTAAAGATGAACACATTAGTAAGCGTTATTTGTATATATTCAAATGTTTAAGAAATTTTCAGCCTCATTAAACATTATTACATTCCAAAAAACACACTATTTTTTAGTGATATCTGTTCATGTCATGTGTCATTTATGTATCATATGTTGTATTTGAATATGTATATATGGTGATGAGCTTGTTATGCTTAAACAAATAAATCAAATTTCTGTTATGTTCTTTATAATCATCATCATCATCAACAACAACAACAACAACAACAACAATTTATTTTATCATTTACTAATAAACATTTCTTCAAGCCTACAATGATAAAGTTATGCATGTGTAATGATGGGTTGTATAATTTAAAAGCTGATAGTTAGTGTTATAATCTAAACAAAGAATCTTTGGATTAATAGCGCGAGATGGTGACGATTTAGATCAATAACTTCTGCTGATCTTATTTTGTTCTCTATTTGTAAGCAAATTATAATTATCTTGATAATTCTATGATTTCTTTCTTGTTTTGAGACATCATTAACTTTTGCAATGTTGACCATGCATAATAATAAGGCTTCAAAAATGTGTGTCTTAAATTTATATAATTATATCGGGCAAGTAAGAAGAAAATCATTTTAATAATTTCAGACAACTCCACTCTATCTACTTTTCTTCTAACCTGTAGATTTATTTCCGTGTAAATGAAAAGAACCGTGCATAGCCATTAATTTCCAAGTTTATAAGATGGGTTTTACTAATCCATGTTTCAATGAGAAGAAGAATGTCAAACTTATTTATTCATCGTCTAGTAATATGCAAATTAAACAGTTTAAATTACCTTGACATGGAGCGAGGCTACTGTTTAGCCTAACTAGAAAGATCATGAAAAGGCCCTCTATCTCTTTCTCGAACTAGTAATCTGAAGGTGAATTCTTCTGCATTGTCGGCCTAGCCTGCATAATATCTCAGTACTGTGGTGACAGCATAGATTGCATGTAGGGACCACTATATTGCAGATTCATAAAATTCATCATGTTTGGTTTTGTTTAAGGGTTGGCGTTACCCTCTTGTGTGTTTTGCATATGGTCTTGCTTATTTTCAGCAGGGTACACGAATTCTTGCGATGATATTTTATTGTTTTCACGTTTATTTTGGCTACTTGGCATTTTTTCATTTTTAAATCAATTATCTTATTGTTTTCTTAAATCCATTATCGTAAGCAATGAACACATGTATTTTTCAATACCAGGATTATTTATTTTTGTTTCTATTATATAGTTGAAAGCAATGAAAATGACACTTTAAAATGTTTCTATTTTAACATGTTTTGTTCTTAAATACTGACTGATATTTCGCTTTTCAACAACAGAATATACCTTCTTTTATTATACAACGGAATTCTGTCATCCGTTTTTTTCCTGTATCAAATGGTGTTAAAGGACAATATCACGACCTTTGATCCGGGAACGTTTTTTTTTTCAATTTCAGGCCCCGAAGGTGACCCCATTTATTGTCTCCGTTGCATGACTATTTAAGGGTCGGAGGTCCATCCCTTAACAGTCTTACAATAATGTGTTAAAACATGAAAAGTTAACATAGTATTAACATAAAGTAAATTACGGCAAACATTTATTTGAAAAATTGAATATGTAAAGGAGGTTATAAGTTCAAGACATAGAAAAATATTACTACATCTACATTATGCCTTAAACAAAAACATAATTATGAGTAATACACAAACTAATGATACTAATAGGGTTAGCTAGGAGGCTTGACGATAGAATAAATAGACATACGAAAAAGGATGATTATTTACAAAAGAAAACAACAATATAACACAACAAAAACATCAAAGACAGATACTTTGCGGCCAGGGCACGTTCAAAAATACTACAAACATGAATTTATTCTTCCATGTATGCTCAAACAAAGCTAGGTATGAAAACTGAAAAGACAAAGGTCGCTCCTAACATCAACATACGAAAAAGTATTTTGATGTTTCACATTTATCATTATCAGATTGGAACAAAAAAATGTGGATAGGTCTCTATTATTTTATGATTAATGACATATATTTAAAACAGTATGCCAGTATTTTTTAAATTGGTCAAGATTTCCACATTGGATAGCTTTTTCTTCATTTACCTTTAGAACATATGAAATATACTTTATAGCACCAGCAAAAGATAGCATTGTTTTATTAGTTTTACATTTAAAAATATATATTTTGACATATAGAAGAACTAAATTGTTTACAATATTTATTGTATTGTTTTCTTTAGTGTAACCAAAAAGCATAGTTTCTTTATTCAAGTTTGGCATGTTTAGTTTATCAATACAAATTTCTTGTATAAGTTTATTGCTGTGAAAGCATTCCCAAAAGATATGGTCTATAGTTTCATCATGAAGATTACAAAGGCTACATAAAGGACTGTTAATATATTTCATTTTGAACAAAAGATTATTTGTACCCAAAATCCTATGGATAAGTCTTACTTGGAACCATTGTATATAAGTATCTTTTGTCAATTTGAATGGTAAATTATATATATTCTTCCAGTATTCATCATCATTTGAGAGGCATAGTTTTTGTGACCATTTGACCTGACAAACGGGCTTGCTGGAATTGACATTAAGCGAATCATAAATATATTTTGAGCCTTTTTGGTCTTTAATTATCCCTTTAATGTGTATTGGAATTGTTGGGAATTTTTCTCTCTTAAAAGTTAAAGGGTTGAAGCAGACATTTTGAAAAAAGGTTGTAACTGCTTTTTTAATTCCTAAATATAAAAGATGATTGATATTTATATTGTAGATCTTGCCTAATTCTTCTGGTGTATAAAACTGGCCATTGTCTTGTAAAATATCATAAATACAACGAATTTCCTTATCATACCAAGATTTCCAAAACATGCTTTTATTGCCAATAGTAATGTTGTGATTGTAAAATAAAGGTAAGTTACAAATGTCTTCTTTATCAAATTTCTGATGCTCAATAAACAATGTAAATGCATTTAAAGTGCATTACAACATTTTCTCAACATAATGCTTTCCACACGTGACTAATTTATGTACATCAATACCCTGTGTTAAAATAGTTATCCAACAACCATCACTTGAAATAATTCTTCTTATCCATGTAAGTTTTAACGCATTCATAAAAGCATTTATATTTACCATTCTTAAACCCCCTTCCATGTAATCTTTAACTAACACATTTTTATTAATTTTTGAAGTTCCATTCCAAATAAAAGCATATAGGTAGATTTAAGTTCCTTTTTGAAATAAATCGTTTTAATTTTGGAGCGTATTTATTACCCATTTTTTGCCTCTTAATTTTAATTCAATTCTCACAGCTAGCTAGTTTCACGGAGTTCACCTATGTCCGGTTGAAGCCATAGTGTCATATCTTGAAATTAAACCCCTGTCAATTTATTTGTTTTGCCATGCAAACAGTCATTCTGTTATCAAGTTTTAATTTTCATCCGTTTTGAGAAAATGTTTAAACTATCTGGGTTTCCCGTCAAAAACGATACTTTCTCACAGCTTTCGTATCGGGGCCTCATCATATTTAGATTCAATAGGCATCCCTCATGACGTCATAATGGAAAAAGGAAGGTGGACGTCTAATTCCTATGCAAAATATATTCGCAAATAAATTTTACAATTTTTGTTATTATTCATGTACTTTCAGTGATATGGATCGTAGGTTCCTCCATACCATATTGGGTTAAAAGGAGAGCAATTATGATATCTTCGATAAACCTCGGGTTGGAAAAAAAAGAAATGCACAGTGAAGTGGCGCACCAAAGGCGGCATGACATGGGATGAAGTCTTCCCAAATTAGCTGGATGCTAGCTAAATCCAGATACCCACCAGACATGATAGTGGTGCACTTCGGCGGCAACTCTTTAATAAAGGTAAAAAAGGGTGTCTTAGCAAATAACATTAAAAATGACCTTCTCCAGATCTCGTTACTAGCAGGCCCGACAACCACGGAAGTATGGTCGAGCATTTTGCCAAGGCTCAATTGGCATTCTGATCGCCAGTTATCTGTGGTTGAAAAGGCAATAAAATGCGTGAACCGGTTGTCACCGTTCGACGAAGTAGTTTATTCGAACCATTTTGACTATCACAAAACTGTGGTCTGCTAAAACTTGTCGTCTGCGAATACTTGAAGCTTTTTCGAACCATTTTGATTATTGCCCAACTGTAGTCTGATATTCGAACCATTTTGATAATACCAAACTATCGTCTGCTAATACTGACGAAGCTTATTCGAACCATTTTGATTACAACGAAACTGTGGTCGGCAAACACTAGACGAAGTTTGTTCGATTACCAAACTGTCGTCTGCTACTAAGTTATGAAGTTGGTTAGTACCAATCTACTTATCACCAACCTGTCAGCTGCCATTACTTTACCAAATAATAGAATAAATAAATACAGATCCCTAAAGAAAGCGCAACACGGCAAAATTGAAAATGTTGCAGGCTCGGTTTGATTGAGCCTGTTCATGGACGGTACTGGAAAGTGCAAGTTACCGTCCACGCCCCCCCCCCCAGCACCGGCTTAAGCATAATTCAACATTTAAACATGAAATAGTAAAATTTTGAATTTAGAAACAGTTTGTTGAATCATTCGATTCATTATCAAAATGTCGTCTGCCATTACCTGGTCGAGGCTATCGCTCCTTTACAAATTAATGTATCATTAATTTGTTGTATATATTTATCCGAAGGATTCGGCAACATTATAAAAAGATGGTTTAGTTGTGAGATAAGTATTGTTATTTTACCAATTGGAGTCAAAGCTCTTCTATTCCATTGTTTAACCAGTTTTTCTATATTGGATATTTTTTCTTTAAAGTTAAGATCTATCATTTTTTTAAGATCCACATGGAATGTTATACCAAGCATTTTGAAACTAGTTCCGGGAACTAATCAAACTTAGAGGAAAACGAATCAAATACTTTGATTTTGATATTTGTAGTAATTCGTAGCATTGAAAATTATAATTGATATATGATGATCAGTAGTATATCGATTTAACTTAAGTTTTAAATATGATTAGGCCCTTCTCATTAAAGGAAAGGTGGCGTTCAATGAACGCAACCCCAACACGACTCAGCGACAAGAACCAGTGGCAAGGAGTCCAGGAACACACATTTATATACGACACATTTTCCGAGCCACTGTTGTGACACATGACCATTTTAAATAAATAACCTTTCCTATTTATATTGACTACTGCGTTCGTAACGCAGTGGATTATACAAAGAAGCAACACGGGATATTGATACTTTTATCAACATTATCTCTTGATGTAGATGTCAGTAATAATAAATTTACACATTAAACTTAACTAAACCAGTATCTATCGTTTACTGGAATTTCATTCCATTTTTTGTCTTCATTTTACCATCTGAAGGCGAGTGGCTTTAAAATTTCTTTTATTTTAACATATAACTTGTAAATATACTCCTATTATTATATTACTCTTTAATAAATTAAAAATCTGATTGTATTTTAAGCTGTATATTACGAATAAACACATTAGCATTGTTCTTGTAAAACTAATTTAAAAAAAAGGTTTATTTCCATCTCATTGACTTAATTCAACTAAGATCAGTGACAATTATTTCTTAATTCTTAATACCACTGTGTTGAATCGTTATTTCATTGTGTTAAATCATTATGTGGCGGATCGTTATTGTGGCGAATCATTACTTATTCAATTTTTAAAATGGCACGTGGCCGATCTTTTAAAAATGAAAGGTCTTACCCAGTTTTAAATATTGGCTTAATTTAGCTCATTGTCGGTCACAGCTTAATGACCACTCATGCAATCCAATAGTTACACTCTATGCCTGAGCGGCCGACTTTATTTTGTTAGAGAGCCTCACCATAATAAAGGATTTGTATAATAATAAATTATTTGATAAACATTAACAAATTGTTCCAAGTGATTTTCTAATGAAGTGGAATTTAAATATTTTGATTTCGATTTTTACCTTCTTTAGAATCGTTTGACATGTTTGGTTCTCTGACCCTGAAGTACTAATACTAACACAGAGGTTTTTCATCACTTAAAAAATAGTTCGCCATACCATCTGACATTTTGCTTCTTTAGAACCATACTGTGCTGTGTATGATTTTATGACTTTAAAATCGACGAATTCTCTATCCTCCCTTTCTTTTATGAAAACTGAAACATCAAATTCTTTCACCTTTGACCCGTTGACCGGGTCCATGTGCATGACAGATAGTCTCATGATGAACATTTGTTACTAAAAACTCAATTCATGTTATTTGAAAAGTCCTCCATGTACAAAGAAGTTATGGCAGGACAAGTTTGGATGCACGCACGCTCACGCAAACACTTTCATCCATTTTGACAACTATATCGAGCTCAACGCAAGCGGGATTGAAAAAATCCTTTGACCACTAAGCATAATACTTCAAAGCATAAGTAAGATACAGCGCCATTAGACAAATGTTTTATTTGACCTTCGAAGAGACCACTCAACTCAACGTGAGTACATTTGTGCTAAGTTATATTAAAATCCATCCATGTATGAAATAAATGTTTTATTTTCTTATTTGACCTTTGACACCTAAGTGTGGCCTTGGCCTTCACCACAGACACATAAATTTTTTGTGCAACACTCCACCTCACTATGGAGAACATTTGTCCTGAGTTAAAAAAATTAAACCATCCATGCTTGTGTAAGTTACGCTCCGGACACGGATTTTGCGTTGAATCCTTAGTGTGAAATTGACCTTTGAGTGGCGGACTCCGGTTTTTGTGCGACACATCAACCCATCATAGTGAACATTTGAAACAAATTATTTTGTAATCCTTTAAAGAATGAGCAAGATATAGACCGGACGCACGGACGCATATAAACCGAACTAAATGCCAAAAGTGGCGACTAAGTCGAGCTCATCGCAAGCGGGCTCGACAAAAAAAAACTGCCACACTCTTTTCCTAGATTAAACATTAATGATAATTTTCCATGAATGTTTATAGATACAGTGGTTATTGATTATTCAAACGACGTTTAAAGTATAAAATTTTATCATGACAAATTGTAAAGTTATTTTAATTCTAACTATTAAGTTTTTAATTCTCATAAAATCACCTTAAGAAATGTAAAGCATGAAGGTTACTGAAAATGCGTAGCATTTTATTGATAAAATGTCTATCTGATTTTGATTTAAGATCATTTCATTTGATTAGCAAGTTTAATATCTAAATATATTCACTCGGCATTTTATCAAAAGAAATAAACCCGAGATTTCCAGAAGTCGAAATGTCACCGGCAGTCTTTCATACTTCACCTGTATTTACTACTCCCGTTGTAGAGAGAGTTTACTCGTTGTCGAGAGAGTTCGCTCGTTGTAGACAGAGGTCACTCGTTGTAGAGAGAGGTCACTCGTTGTAGAGAGAGGTCACTCGTTGTAGAGAGAGTCCACTCGTTGTAGAGAGAGAGGCCACTCGTTGTAGAGAGAGGCCACTCGTTGTAGAGAGAGGCTACTTGTTGTAGAGAGAGGCCACTCGTTGTAGAGAGAGGCCACTTGTTGTAGAGAGAGGCCACTCGTTGGAGAGAGAGGTCACTCGTTGTAGTGAGAGGCCACTCGTTGTGAAGAGAGGGCACTCGTTGTAGAGAGAGGCCACTCGTTGTAGAGAGAGGCCACTTGTTGTAGAGAGAGGCCACTTGTTGTAGAGAGAGG
Source organism: Ruditapes philippinarum (assembly GCF_026571515.1). Lineage (NCBI taxonomy): Eukaryota > Metazoa > Mollusca > Bivalvia > Venerida > Veneridae > Ruditapes > Ruditapes philippinarum. Next base: position 156,358 of record NW_026853822.1, read on the forward strand.
GCACTCGTTGTAGAGAGAGGTCACTCGTTGTAGAGAGAGGTTACTCGTTGTAGAGAGAGGTCACTCGTTGTAGACAGAGGCCACTCGTTGTAGAGAGAGGTCACTCGTTGTAGACAGAGGTCACTCGTTGTAGAGAGAGGTCACTCGTTGTAGAGAGAGGTCACTCGTTGTAGAGAGAGTCATTTGTTCACTCGTTGTTGAGAGAGTTCACTCGTTGTAAAGAGAGGCCACTCGTTGTAGAGAGAGGCAACTCTTAACTGGCGTCTTAGAAATTAATAAAATTATCTTGCATACAAAACCAATCAATAATTATTTATTCGGACTCTTTGGTTACAAAGAAATATTGTCCCTTCTGCTTTAAAATCACAGATTTCATAAACTTAAGTAATTGGTTTTACACAATATGGATTGAACCGTTGACATATTTAGAAAAACTAATTGTCTTGTATTTTTGGATAAATTGAATTACTATACTATTACGCTATAGTTCTTATCGTTGGTACATTTTCAATTAAAGAATTAATGTCTTTTTTATTGAGCAAGAAATAAAAACGATCACATTTTAAATAATTTCATTCACTTATGACATACTTTTTACATTTTTTTTAGACATAAGTAATGGATTTTTTTATATATACATGTACATTATTTGTTTTTGCAGTTGACCAATTTTATGAATCTGAAGTAAAACCATCTGTTTTAATAGTACATGTAACAAACATTTTTCAGGTTCTTTCTTTGGCCAAACACAAGCAGATTGTTAAACCTCTAGGGTCATATAGGTATCTCAATCTTCGCTATTGATTTGTAACTGATCTTGTGCTTCAGAAGCCTTTGATGTGGTTTCATCTATAAGTGGAAGAAAAACTTCTATGCCATATGTTTTCTCTACTGGGCTAGTTACATAGCCACTCTCTGGTGAACTACTTGATGGACCACTTTCACCGGACGGCATTTTGATGATTAAATTCAAATTGTTGTTTCTTTGTTTAGCTGTTTCTATATGCGTATTGGACTGCTTTGTTTTTGACTGTTCAAAAGCATTATCTTGTGCGCCTTCAAACGATATGTTTCCTTGTAAACCCAGCTCGCCTCGACATAATGGTGATTGATCCGGAAATAAATGGGCATCATTTCTTTCTTCTTCTTTACAATAAACATAATTTGTAGCCACAGGTACAGTGAAACTCACACCACTATTTTCCGTTTCTTGTTTAAAACCTTTCTCCACATCAGGACTTGATGGCTTTGTGATATCTTTGACTGCTTCAGAAGTGGAAACAGAGCCTATTCCCGCAGCTTTCTTTGTAACTAATTCATCTCCGTTGCTACTATAGGTTAATGCAAACACATCATCACTTTTCTCATTAATTGTCATTTTATTTTCCGGACGTGTAAGTGCATTGTTTCCCAGTGAAGAGAACTTTCTTTCAAATTTTGGAATCTTATTTTGCAAGGAACACCAAAAGTATCTCTGCTCTCTTTCGCTTGATCCTTCAGCTGGAACTTTTAGCCTCGGAAGAACTTTCCAAAACTGAAGATCGTCAACCACGTCATTTTGTTGCCGTTTGATCATTTCAATTGTTACATCATCAATTACTTCTTGGCAATCCTCTACTCGTTCTTCATCCTTTACATGTCTTGCCCAGTTCATTATTTCTTTTGGTTTGTAATCAGCAACTTCTAAAAACAAAATATCCTTGCCTTTTCTTTCGTTTATAAAGGACTGCAGAAGGAAATTGGCCACAGAGTCATTTCTTAAAGCTTCTGAATACAAAAACAGAACCAAAGCACTTTGGGATGTCTTTTCAGAAAACATACGTAGAACATCTGAAATATATAAGCAATAAATGAAAACGTTTTTACGACGGACAATATTAGCATTGAAATATGGAAGGGGTATTCCTTATACAATGAAATTGCATAAAAAATATGAAATTACTGTATTGATATTTCATTGTGCACAATCAATATCTGATATATGTAAAATTAAGAAGTAAGGCATGCTCGAATACTTCAACATTAGTTTAACAATATGTACCAAAAGTAATATTGAAACACCTAAAACACTTTTAGAAAATTAAGTGGCTATATAAATTGTGACAGAAGCCATAAAACCTTACAAGAACTCATACAACATAAGAAACATCCTCAATTTCTGTACTCTGTACTCTGTTAATTTGAAATAACTTGGCTTCACAATTACTACACCAAATAGGCTGTACATATACGAGGGTCATCCGGAAATGAAAAAAATAATTAATTTTGTAACTAACATAAAGCCACAAAACTTGGCACGAAACTTAATTTACTCTTTGCGCGTAAATGTGCCTTCTTAAATCAGTTAGTTACAGAGATGAGCTGATCATTGAGTAATACTCACTTTGATTTCCCTCTATATCTGCATGTACAAAAACATCATAGTTTTCTTCGCTCAGTTTCTTCTTCATGTGTAATGCAATTTCCTCATCGGCATCAGCATGGTATATAAACACGTGATATGTGTAGTCCTCATCTGGTTTTAGATAAATATATACATGTACAATAATTAATGCTTCAACATGAATATAGGAGCTCACGTAAGCTGCCATGTTATATAGAATACTATTTAGGTATCACCCCGTCACGGATTTAGACCCAACTCGTTGTAGTCAAGAAAAATAGTTCTTAAATTTTGAAGTGGCCTTTAGTTTAATCGGTCATAATTAAAGTGCATTTATTGCATCTGTGTAGTTTTCGTGTGTTATATGATGACATTAAAAGGTCTTGTGTTTTTTTGGTTTTTTTGGGTTTTTTTGTGGTTTTTTTTTCATTCTTCAGGACCTCATTTATTGAAGGATTCAAGATGTGTAACCCGCCAACAGTCAGGTGTTTTTAAAGTTGTTTTTGTTTGTTTCTTTGGGTTTAACGTCACACCGACAAAAAATGGGTCATAAAGCTGGAGGAAGACCTCAGATACTCTTCCGTGCATTATTTCAGACACAAATGGGCACTCGAGTACAACAACCAACGTTCCGTAAGCTAGTTGGATAGCTTCCTCACATAAAAGAATTCAAGGTCCCTGTCGGAAACCACAGCGGTGAGGGGCAAGTGGTTTGAAGTCAATGACCTTAACCATTCGGCCACGGACGCCCTTTTTAAATTTTTAAACTTAAAAAGTGTTTAAACAGAATGAATCTTTCTGGAAAAAAAGTAGTTGGCCAACATATTATATTTCGGGCCTCATTTGACTTAGAAAGTGTTGATGTTAAAAGTTGAAGACAGTCAAGGAATCAAGGAAAGTGGAAGCTAGAATCAAGCCTCAAATGTGACTGATTTACTATAGATCAAAGAGTACGACAATTCATTGTTATAAAGCTTTAGCTAGTCTTTTTAGCATTTATCTGGCAACTCTAATAAGTGTTTATATCATACAAAAACGAATGTGAAATTATTTTAACACACTGCTAAACACATTATATTAATGAAAATAAATTTATAATACGATAATATTTAATTTTACTTGTGTAATATCAAAATACGTTAAAGTTAGTAATATTGCATTGAAAGAAGCGCCATCATGTGATTAGATGTTATAAAACAGTCGTACAATTTCAAACATATTATTTTTATAGAGATAGCATAAAATCATCACCACACCCTCCCTCAACATTACAGGTATGTATTTTCGACAAAGAAATTTTTCTATGGACATTTTCTTTTTGAGATTAACAATTGTTCATTGTTTTATGTATAAATAATTATTACATTATCAATTATTACACTTACTACTGATTTGTTTCGGACCAAGGGAGGCCACTCTACTGCTCAAGAAAAGGCGAATCTGGGGTCCGTACTTGCATCGCAGGAATATAATTGAAATAATTATAACCAATATGAGCACAACACTGCCACCAATAGTAAGACCAATTTTAGTCCAGGGCGTGGTTTGCAAATCTGGTTTCTCTGAAAGCAAGACGATATTGAGTTGAGTGCGTGATGCCATATTCTACTTTAAAACAAATGTTAGCATGACAAAGTTCATATTTCTGCGGGTATTTGTAAATCTTCCTTTGAGAAAAACAATACGGGCTCCATATTTGCTAAATTGTACAAATAAATAATGTTTCAAGTTGTATAAAGCTATATTATGATCCCTGATAATTGTTGTTAACGTATTTATATGGATCTTGTTAAAAAGCATTTAAAAATACGACAATTGCCAGAATGACTTTTGTAAACATAATTTCACGGTTCAGAACTGTTCACTTAATAGGGGAGAAGATAGCTCAGTCGGTAGAGCCGCGGAACGGTATTCCGAGGGTCCCGGGTTCGAGTCTCGGTCAGGCTGCACATTTTCCTCACCCTGTGACAAAAACATGAATTATACCTCTCTTGTGAATTTTAACCATGCGTGTCACCATTCTGCCAGATGTTTGAGCTGTAAATAAGCGACACACGAATGTATGTTTAAGATCAACCTCATTCACAGACGTAATTGTAAAGGTTACCTGCTTCGTCTCATTATCCTTTCTGTAAAAGATAGGAGATGTTAAAGTATTATGATATACGTATCTATTTCAGTTCTTAACAAAATTGTGGACAGTGATGTGAATATTTTGGCTGGAGGTTACCGTTAATTGCTTCAAGTTGCTACTGCAACTCTGCTGGAAACAATGTAAAACAGGTCAGGTTAAACATCTTTATGAGACATGTCATTATTTAAAGTAAAAATTAACGTATTTTAAGAAATAAACAAACTGTTTTATTAAACAATATTTGTACGAATCAACTAGTACTCCCATTCGTTGGATTGCTGGAAATGGTATTACACATGTGAGCGTCCAGCGCCCTATATACTGACTGATCTTTACTCCACCTGATGGAATCCTATAAATCCTTATTTAAAAAATGATGTGACATATTTTAAGAAACATTACTTTCTCTGACAGAATCCTATAGGTCCTTATTTAAAAAATGATATGACGTATTTTAAGAAACATTTATTTCTCTGACAGAATCCTATAAATCCTTATTTAAAAAATGATGAGACGCATTTTAAGTAACATTTATTTCTCTAACAGAATCCTATAGGTCCTGATTTATATAATGATATGACGTCGCATTTTAAGTAACATTTATTTCTCTAACAGAATCCTATAAATCCTTATTTAAATAATGATGAGACGCATTTTAAGTAACATTTATTTCTCTAACAGAATCCTATAGGTCCTGATTTATATAATGATATGACGTCGCATTTTAAGTAACATTTATTTCTCTAACAGAATCCTATAAATCCTTATTTAAATAATGATGTGACGCATTTTAAGTAACATTTATTTCTCTAACAGAATCCTATAGGTCCTGATTTATATAATGATATGACGTATTTTAAGAAACATTACTTTCTCTGACAGAATCCTATAAATCCTTATTTAAAAAATGATGTGACATATTTTAAGAAACATTACTTTCTCTGACAGAATCCTATAGGTCCTGATTTATATAATGATATGACGTATTTTAAGTAACATTTATTTCTCTAACAGAATCCTATAAATCCTTATTAAATAATGATGATGAGACGCATTTTAAGTAACATTTATTTCTCTAACAGAATCCTATAGGTCCTGATTTATATAATGATATGACGTCGCATTTTAAGTAACATTTATTTCTCTAACAGAATCCTATAAATCCTTATTTAAATAATGATGAGACGCATTTTAAGTAACATTTATTTCTCTAACAGAATCCTATAGGTCCTGATTTATATAATGATATGACGTCGCATTTTAAGTAACATTTATTTCTCTAACAGAATCCTATAGGTCCTTATTTATATAATGATATGACGTATTTTAAGAATCATTTATTTCCCTGACTGACTGTAATAGGTTCTGCTTGATATTATAATTTGGCGTATTTTAAGAAACATTTATTTCTTATTCAGTAGATTGTCACTCATACAAGGTTACCATCAGTTGTTTAACCATTTCCCCTAATCAAAATGATGAGTTTTATGATAAGTATGTGATAATGAAGTTAAAGAAAAAGAAGAAGTAGATGATGAAGAAGAAGAACAATATGATGATGATGAAGAAGTAGGAAAACGATTATATGATGAAAGTGGTCCCTGGTAACCTTATGAACGAATACATCAGATGTGGTAATATGTGCCAAATTTTATGACAACTACTAATTCTTACTTGCAATAGACATATAAAACTATCTGAGAGAAAACTACAAATATCTCGTACTTGTACTGCTGTACTGTATATCTATCACTAACGGTATTTACAAGGGTGCCATTTGCTAAAGTCCAAAATGCATATCGACCCTTAGACGTGCTACAACCAAAGTATCCTGTACAATGAAATGTTATATTTCCCCCGAATTTGTCTATAGTTTGGTTCTCCGGAAACGGTTCGGTGATTAACGGTTGTCCTGCCCGCTCTTCACAATCTACAAATAGTTACAAAAAACATTATTTATATCTATTGTTTCGTCTTAAAAATATGAGAAGACTCATTAGCAGCTCATTATAGTTGTGCAAAAAGCAAAACAAAAACAAAACTGTATCTCTAAAAAACTCCGTTGACCGCATTTGGTGCGTTACATGTCGCAACGCCGCTAAATGTCCGAAAAGCTTTAAAATACAAGATAACACTTGTTTGGTTACATTATTACATTAGTTTACATACATCACAATATTGTAATGTAAACTAATGTAATAATGTAAGCACAAGTTGTAATGTAAACTAATGTAATAATGTGAACTCATTTTAATGTACTAATAAGTTGATTTTAGACTAATTATCATAGATCTACATAAAAATAGACAACAGGCAAAGATATTGGTTTAAGATATACATGTACTTGTAAAAGAGAAACGGACTTTGACCCAAATAGATATTCAACGGTTCTTTGTCGTGGATATACATAACTTATCACTTGCAGCTCAGTAAAATGCTCTAATGAATTGACGCCCTTCCTTAGTAACAATACAGCGATAAGTTGCCTGATAGAAAAGTATTGCCGAAAAATAAAATCTCAGAACTTGTCTATTCTCTTGCAGTACAGGAGCGTTATCATCTCCGACAGGTGGCGGTGGAAATGGCTTCCAAAGATTGCCCTTCTTTTGAGACCACGTGATTTTGTCGTATCCTTCCGCACAGCATAAGACTGCAACAGTGTGACCGATACGCACCCGATCATTTGCACCAAGCTCCCTTGTAAATCTCAGATCGGCTGTAAAATGTGTATTGAGAATAAAGATTTGAAAATGAAATATCACATTGTGTAGGGTAATAAAAACCACGCACAGACTAAATGAAAAGTCAGCACAGTATACAAAGTCTCAGATAAATGATCATCTCGTTTCACAAAATACACATGAAATACAGTTAATGAATCATGATGATGTAAAGTATTATTAGCGACTTTACGATATCCAGTTTTCTCAGTCAAAAGTTATTCATATAAGACGTATAATCAAAACTTAAAAATTATAGTTTAAGCATGAATGCACGAACGAACAAATAAGCGAGCGAGTGAACGAGCGAACGGACGAACGTACAGTAAACTAAAGAACGAACAAACGAACGATTGGTCGACCAATCGAATGAATGATGTATATATCGAACAATCAAGCGAGCGAATGAATAAATGAATAAATTAATATAACGACAATCATGCAGTGGTGCATTGTGCGTACTTTCAAATACAAACAAAATGAAATATTTAGTCAAGTGAAAAAGATTTGTTCAATTGATAAGTCGAGATACATTCATCTTTTACATACATGTGCAGTATCAAAAGAAACAGATCGATACATGTACCTAACATAAATTGACATTAATAAACTTTCTTTTTAAACACTTTCATGTACTTATATACTGAATTTAATACAATTACGACACACTTCATCAAATCCATGAATAATGCTAGAAAACAAGATATGTATATTTTTTGTTGTTTTCATTGTCACACAGACGCTTATTTTGGTCTTATTAGAACACTGAAAATGTCAGAATTTAAAAATAAAGGATACATTTGTAATGCAATCACTCAACTTATTATCAAACATTCTAATACTAATAGTAAAATAAGACGATCATTTTGTAAACGTTATTTGTTAAGTATTAAGTCAATTCTAATTTTTTCGTGTTTATGTTTTTCATTTTACATATATAACAGTATATACATGATGCATAAAACAACTTAATTAACACATATAGTAATGGTCACATGATGCTAAAACATTTTGAAATAAGTGTCGTGTCACTTCCGCAAATGTCACAATTGTAAGTCTGAGTCATGCATGTACGTTTATCACGTCCTTGTTTTGTACTTTTCGAATCGTAAATCAAAATAATGACAATGATATAAGGGATTCATGGCCAAGTAGTTAATGTCGGTACAGTTGAAACACTTTCTCCTTACATGTATAGGTTCGAAACTCGCCAAGTAACTTTCGATCCTTCCTTGTGATAAAGTATCTAGCAAGTGTACAGTGCGAAGGTCGAGTTGTTACAGTGTGAAGGTCGAGTTGTTATAGTGTGAAGGTCGAGTTGTTACAGTGTGAAGGTCGAGTTGTTACAGTGTGAAGGTCGAGTAAGGTCGAGTTGTTACAGTGTGAAGGTCGAGTTGTTACAGTGTGATGGTCGAGTTGTTACAGTGTGAAGGTCGAGTTGTTACAGTGTGAAGGTCGAGTTGTTACAGTGTGAAGGTCGAGTTGTTACTGTGTGAAGGTCGAGTTGTTACAGTGTGAAGGTCGAGTTGTTACAGTGTGAAGGTCGAGTTGTTACAGTGTGAAGGTCGAGTTGTTACAGTGTGAAGTCGAGTTGTACAGCGTGAAGTCGAGTTGTTACAGTGCGAAGGTCGAGTTGTTACAGGTGAAGGTCGAATTGTACAGTAAGGTGGCATCATCAGCTACCTCGGTCTAAGTAAGCACAGATGCCTTCCGCACTCTCCTTCCACTAAGGAGCGAAGGACCACATGAATAAAAAATTTGCGAACGGTATTGTGCATAATAACTACATAGTTATTATGACTAAACGTATCCCGATGTCTCTCGACACGATAATGACAAATACATGGTGCGATAACCGTTTACGACATCCCTCGCGCGATAATAACAAGATATTGCGAAACGCCAGAAACCCCTGGCTACTGATATAACTGGACTCATCATCACGTGCATAAACATAGTAACGCCACATACCCTTAAATACGCAATGACACAAGGTTCGATAACGACATAGACATACATCGGCTCTTAAAGGACCCATAATGGTTGCGATAGCTCTGATATTGACAACCAACTGACACCAACAGTTGAAGATCACGCACGATAGTCCTGACTGCGATAATTACACCATATTTGCGATAACGCACATACCTCGTTACGAAATTAACACATTGTTGCATAACTCACATACCCCTCGATACTCATAACGACACTATTGTGTATAACATCACAATGTCTAAATTGTACGGATAATTGACAACCATACCACTGCGGCTTATAGCGTCAGGATGCCTTTGCAGTTCAATTCGAGCAAACCCTTGCTAGTATTCCTCAGTCCGAAAGGACATTATGAGAGTCTTCAACTCATGCAGAGTAATTTATGTGCAACATGACAAGCGCACGTCACACCACGCCAGTCATGCAAATTATTCAGAACTCAAAAACATTCCTTCTCAAAACTGTAAACAAATATAAAATATGATTACAAATATGTAAGTATGAGTAGATGAGAAATAACGGCAGAAGATTGTTTAATTGTTAGTCTCCTTAGGATATTGCGAAATCGGATTGTAATAGTTTTCACTATAAAGTTATGAAAGAAATTTCAGGTATTTATTCAAAAGCACCTAACAAAAGCCTGTAACTTTTTTACCACTCAAATTGATAACATGTTTACTACATTGTATTTATTATATTCACATATAGTAAATTACCGCTCTGATTCTGGGGAGGACAAATTGCGGATACAGTCATTACGGTTGATACCATCAGAATGAGAATTTCTGCCGACATTTCCACTTTTTATGTCTGCAAAGAAAAGAAAGTCAATTGGTCAATTTCATTACTTTCTTTGGGTAAAGCATTGTTATTACGGCTTATATTGTGTCATTTCTACTAAGACTTTAACTAAGTGATATTTGCTAAGACTTTCGTTGCGTGTATTGCTAAAACTTACAGACTTACATTAATTGATGTCTGTTGAAACTTACATTAAGTAATGCTAAGACTTACATTAATTGATGTCTGCTAAGACTTAAATAAAGTAATGCTAAGACTTACATTCTTTGGTATCTGCTAAGACTTACATTAAAATATATCTGCTAAAACTTACATTAATTGATATCTGCTTAGACTCTTACATTAATTGATATCTTCTAAGGCTTACATTAAGTGATATATGCTAAGACTTACACTAAGTAATGCTTAGACTTACATTATTTGATATTTTTTAAGACTTTCATCAATTGATATCTGCCAAGATTTACATTAATTGATATCTAATTGAAAGATTAACTTATGTTTAGTGAGTATGCTAAGTAAAAAGCTTCTAAGAAAAAAATAATAATAGTATCATTTAAAGCTTAATGTACTTTGAAGTGATAACTGAACAGATTAACTTTAAGTGATTTCTATTAAGACTTACATTCGGTGATATCTGCTAAGACTTAAAATAAGTGATATCTGTTTAGACTTACAAAAAGTGATATCTCTTCAGAGATACATAATGTGATATCAGCTTTGACATACATAAATTGATATCTTCTCAGACATATAAAGTGATATCAACTTAGACATAAATAGGCATACTTAAAGTGATACCAGCTAAGACATACATAAAGTGATATCAGCTTTGACATACATAAATTGATATCTTCTCAGACATATAAAGTGATATCAACCTAGACATAAATAAAGTTATATATGCTCAGACATACTTAATGTGATATCTGCTCAGATAAAGTGATATCTGCTTAGACATATATAAGGTTATACCTGCCTAGACATACATGAAGTGATATCTGTTCAGACTTACATAATTTGATATCTGCATAGACATGCATTGGCAAATTTTTTATTCAAAGATCAATATTTATTTTAAATGATTTCTGAAAAAGTCTGCTTTAAGAGATTTCTGATAGAAGGCTAGTTTGTAATGCTTACATCATGTACATAGAGCATATCCCACGAAACTTATATGAGCTATATAAGACATTTCTGAATTTGAATGCAGCAAAGATTTACATTGAGATTTTTTCTTAAAACGTTACACTGACGTATTGTTGCAATGCGATTTTTTGCAAGATTCACATTGACTGATTGCTCTAAAGGCTTACATTTATATTATTTCTAGAAAGATGACAATTCGATTTGATTAAAAAAAATAACATTGTTGGATTTTTAAAAATATTTATAGTGATTAGTTGCTGCAAATTGTGACATTGAGAGATTTCTGGAAAGGTTTGCATTGACATTTTGCTGTCAGCACTTACATTGACAATACTTAATTGTGAGATTCGAAACGTATATTTGATGGAATATTCGAAAGATTCAGTTAGGTACTGGAAAAAATAAATAAAGAACTTTGGAAATACTCTATATTAAATGCGCAACACTCCCAATGGAAAGAGATGAAGATAGACTGTGCAAATAACGACATTAAGCATTTCCTGGCAAAGAGTAACATCGCTGCAAAACTTACATTTTCCATTTTTTACTAAGGAAGACTTCAGTGAAATGTGTTAGTAAAGAATATAGGTCGCGTACTATAAGAAGTGAGAACAACAATATAAATAACTGGTATAGTTATCTTTCGGAACAGTTGTATGTAGGTGTAGTAGGTAAGGAAAACGTCTAGCAGAAATAAAAAGTCATTTCAACGGAATGTTTCTCTATTGATTCTTAGCAGAATACACAAAACTGTCGGTGACAAAACAATGAGCTTTTCCTAAACTCCCAGGAGTAGTTTCTGCAAAAACGTGCATTGTATGGTTTAAATAGACGTATGAGAGTCGTACATGTATAACTTGACTTTACACTAAAACGTTTATAGGAAGTCTCTATGAATATGATAAAAACACCTAACACTTATTAATTTATAAAAAGACTACCTTCGTTTAGAGTGTAATTAAATACTTTAAAACATTTTTATTACTTGGCTTACACCTTAAAATGCATGTGTGATATGTTGAAAGATTAGAGCCAGTGATATATGTAGTTACTTACGTTGGAAAATTCTTATTCCAAAACTTCCACTGGGTGATTTATGTCAGACCAACATTGTGAGTTCAAAACTTAGACAATCATTATAATATATATTTAAAACAATTAGCAAAATAATGTTATTATACACTTATAGCCAACACACTATGACTTTTGAAACTGTGTATCCTATTTTCAAATATCTATTATGTGCATAAGTATGTATTTCCGTGAAAATTCGACTCTAGACTGTCCAATACACGTATGTACTATATGCTTCAGTACATGTTAATGTATGAAATAAAGACTATGGATTTATGTAATTTAGATTTCTTTTTACTCGATATATTGAAACAAACTCAGCCAAAAACTCCCAGCATTAAATGACTATTTCTTAAATTGTTTAGTTTCCTGCCGTAGGTTTGACCGAAATAGTTCTTCCCCGAGGTCTGACGTAAAGGACCGAGAAGTTGCGATTCAGCATTAAAAAAAGAACAACAACAAAAAAACTCTAAAGGGTTGAATATAAGCTCTTACATCTATGGTGGCATATTTCTGCACCCAGATAACCATATAACTGACTAGTTACTTAAGAGGTTAACTAGTTATGTAACTAGTTAACCTCTTAATTAACTAGTAAGTTATCAGGTTAACTAGTTACGTAACTAGTTAACCTCTTAATTAACTAGTTAGTTATCATGTTAACTAGTTACGTAACTAGTTAACCTCTTAATTAACTAGTTAGTTATCAGGTTATCTGGTGGCCGAAATATGCCACCATATTATGGTACATCACTACACTATCGCCGTTACTTCAAGTACAATGTTGATCAATACGTGCGTGAGGTACGGTGATATCAATTTCCATAAATACTATAAATTTTGTTTGTTCGATAGTTTCTTCATAAATATAAATATATACATTACCTAAACAATGTTTCTAACTCTGTCTTCTTGGGAAATGATGGAATTTAAATTATGAAGACGAAACGTTCGAGATTTTTACAATCTGATTGTATTGTAATCACAAGTTTATGTATTAAACAATTACTGAATCATCTTGTATGTATAGTGTTCGCTACTCATTCTATAATGACGGTAGTTTGAAAGTTTAAATAGAAATAGCAGTATCGGTGAGGATAATGATGACGCTAACCAACAAGTTGGTGGTGGCGGCGGTTGTGATGATTAATAATGATGGTTTTGGTGATAATGATTGTGATGGTAGAATAATAATGGTGTTGAATGTGATGATAATTGTAATGATTGTGATGAAGGAGGTGGTGGTGATGAAGGTGGTGGTGATGAAAGTGGTTGTGTGGACGGTGATTGTGATGAAGGTGGTGGTACTGGTGGTGATTATGATGAAAGTGGTGGTTGTTATTTTGATAGTGATGATGATGATGATGATGATGATGATGACGGTGGTATTTGCGATAATGGTGGTGGGAATGGTTGTTATTGTTGTTGTAATGATGATGGTGGTTGTGATGAAAGTGGTTGTAATTATGATAATAGTGATGATGATGACGGTGGTATTTATGATGAAGGTGGTAGTAATGGTGATGGTGGTAATGGTGATGCTGAATGTCGTTATTGTGGTGGTAGTGATGGTGATAAATAAGGAAAAAAGTTGACATTATGTTGAGCTGCCATCTTGTAGAGATGCGATAAGAAATCTGAAAATAAATCAGCCGCGTCACGACAAAACCAACATAGTGCGTTTGCGACCAGCATGGATCCAGACCAGCCTGCGCATCTGCGCAGTCTGATCAGGATCCATGCTGTTCGCTATCAGTTTCTCTACTTTGTAATAGGGTTTGTAAGCGAACAGCATGGATCCTGATCAGACTGCGCGGATGCGCAGGCTGGTCTGGATCCATGTTGGTCGCAAACGCACTATGTTGGTTTTGTCGTGACGCGGCTCAAATGATAGTTCTCATGCAATGTTCAAATTTACATTTTCTACTTATAATTTGAGGATCAAGTCGCTTTGAGCACATATTCGAATATGAAAACTGGCCACTTAGAATAGTGATATGCACTGACAATTATTGTATAAAAGATTGAATGTTAAGGCTAATTATTTGGTTCCCGGTCTTACGTATTGTATAGTAGATTGAATGTTAAGAATATTTATTTGGTTCCTGTTCTCCAGAAAAGTGGTATTGCACAGTAGATTGAATGTTAAGAATATTTATTTGGTTCCTGGTCTTATAAATGTTGTATTGTATTATTTTACATTTGATAATCTTATGTCTTGATCAAGGATATAATACATGTATATGTTAAATTCCAAAAATCTATATTATTGTTTATAAACTGTAACTAGTAAAACAATGTGATGTGCATCATATTAAACGGCAAATAAAATTGGTATTTTTCATTATATTTCTTTAAAATAATTCTTATTTTAATCAAAAACGCTATTTTAAATTTGCCGTAGCTATTTTAGATATAAAATGATTTGTCATATCATCATCGCGGGGGTGATGTTGTCATTCTTTGTTAAGCGTTCGTCCATTGTATAAAGTTTTTATACAATAAAATTTTAGATTTGTAATAATATGTGATTATGATAGGATTTTGTAAGAGATTTTTTCATAAAATCAAACTGGTGGGAATTTGTGATACAATTTTAATGACATTTAATCATCAAATTAATCATATAGATTGGTGAAATTTTTTTTTACAACATCACATATGTTAAAGGCACATTATGCCTCAGAAACAAATATATTTTTACTTCTTAAGAAAGGGCAAACATGAATTTTATTACGTTTAAATAATGGTTTTAGATCATGTTAGTTGCTTTTTACGTGAAGAAAGTAGCACTTAATGTGAAAGAATTTGTCATTAAAGTAGCGAAATGTAAACAAATTAGTATTTTGACTTCAATACAATATACTAAATGACTATTGCAGTACTCATTGCCGAAAAGCAACAGAAGAAAAAGATGGTTAAAGTAATTTGCTAATGAGTAACTTTTTGGAAACTATTAAAATACACCAAAAATTGATAGTGTTTTAGAAATTAAAATAAAAGCATTTCAGAGGCATAATGGGCCTTTAAGATGTTGTTTTACGCTTTTACATTACATCATAGCGGTGGGATTTTTTGATACATTTTTTCATAGAAACATATCAATAGTGTGTGTGGTCATTTGTGACAGAATTTGGCAAATGATAATAGCGCACACGGAAATTAAAAATGCAAAAAGTTATCTTTTAATTTCCTTTTGAAAAAAAATTGATAACATAATTCACAATCACTTTAGTATGTTTGAGTCTGTATAAGTTAAAGTCAATATTATATTTGGAGTGTGTGGTACTTAAACTTGAAACAGAAAGGTATGGTTGTATTTTGCAATCAAGTATTTTGTCATTACTATTGTGAAAGAAAATTGTGCTATAGCGGGAAAAAATCTGCTTCACGCTCATTTTTTTATTAATTTAAGTTTGAAACTGTACACAGGTAAATTTATTTCCCTGTCAGTCAGTGTCCGTCAGTGTGTAAGTTGCACGGGTTTTGTGTGTCTGGCAGCAGCAGCAGTATATATACAAACGATAAAATAGTATACATTATCTTTGTAATCATTACTTAGAATTTCAATTACACATCTTCAATGACGTACTATCTTTGACTTTGATCAATTATTAATATTTAATATTGCCATAAGTACATTAGAGCCGCGTCACGACAAAACCAACATAATGCGTTTGCGACCAGCATGGATCCAGACCAGCCTGCGCATCCGCGCAGTCTGATCAGGATCCATGCTGTTCGCTATCAGTTTCTTTACTTGTTATAGGGTCTGTAAGCGAACAGCATGGATCCTGATCAGACTGCGCGGATGCGCAGGCTGGTCTGGATCCATGCTGGTCGCAAACCCATTATGCTGGTTTTGTCATGACACGGCTCAATTATCTGATATATGGCATAAATCTACGATTTTATTTTTACAAGACAGGGTTAATGCATATTTGAAAGAGGGGTGTTGGCATTTTACTTTTTTTTTCATGGGGAGTCATAAGTCAATATCCAGTAGCCACCAATTAGCAAGTGTGCTACTATCGTTAATCTTACAGGGTCCGCTAAACTAGATGTGTTCCTTGACTTGTTGTACTATCACTTAAAGTTTATGGTTTTTAGTTTGATTGCGTATATGAAGCTATATAAAAGATCACTCAGAAACCAACCATTACTTATCAGCGAGGTTTCTTTCTTCGAGTAAAAAGCCGGCTTGCCCCAGAGAGGTTTTGAACCCACGCGGCGAGATCCTATCACACTGCTGGTGTTTTTATTGTTGTTGATGCTACCGTTGTTGCTGCTACTGTTAGGTTTAAAATTTTACTGTCTGGTTTAAGCCTGAGAACGGGATAAATTTTGTTTGGGAGTCCAAGTGGGACCATTAATGTGAAAATTTTATCCCGATTTCAGGTCTCAACCAGACAGTAAATTTTACAATTATATCAAGTACTAAAGCCAATCTTTGCTGCGCTACATTTTTGTTTGATATTCTGACGATGTTTATTTTATCTTCGAAGCGAACGGATGTTTATTTTTTATAAAATTTTTTAAATACTCCCCCCCCCCCCCCCAAAAAAAAAAAACAACAAAAAAAAACAACAACAACAACAAAAACAGTCCATTTTGCAGATGGCGTAGTATTTATCATTGGCTTTGTAACCTTTTAATCTTTTTATCTATTATTTCTTAATAAAAAGACTAAGCGGATGATGTGATATTATGTATCATTATTCTATAAATAGCAGCTCTGTCATCAAACATTGAAAAGCTCGTGACCTTGTTTTTAAATTTATGCGATAGTTAGACGGGGAAGTAAATACTTAACCACTTCTACGTCTTATTACGTATAGCGTCTAATACTTAAATTCCATCTTTTTCATATCTTATATACAACCATTAAAGTAGCCATATAATGTGTTTCAAGCCTTCATGTATGTTTAAATATTTGGTTTAAATTTAATCTTACTCTTATTTTCCGGTGTTGTGATATATATATATATAACATCGTTATCTTTTTAAACCACTATTGCTCATTCGTAACATGAAAGAAATTACGTAATCATTTTGACGATTAAATATAGTAATTAGTAAGCCTCGAGAGCACTGTTACCATACAGGAAATAAAATTGGTTTTATTTACATATACGCTTGAGTAATAAAGAATGTATACAACAATCTATTAATAGTACATTATATCATACGTTAAGTTTGCATTTCCGATAGTTAATGGCTAAAAATAGAAACTGACAAAACAGTTTCGTTTTAATTAGCAGGATTCTTACATAGTTATTCCGAGACATTGAATAAATGGGGGGATATTCTATTTTTGGTTTACGTCTTGACTTTAAAAATAATGAGTCGTATGCGGTTGTGTTTAATCTTTAACAGAGTGCTGGTATGTATAGTACACGATATGTTTATCGCGTGCAAAAAAAAAAGAAATAAAAAGAAGAAAATATTTGGATATATGTGCTCAAATTCAATTAATGAAATAGTTTTTTTTTCAAAATGATAAACGAGGGAACATTTTACTTTATATTTAACATCTGTCTAATTGATAAAAATGTATGAGTTTTATAAAACTATATCAATCAAATATGTATAATGTTATTATTAATCGATTGGTTGTTAAGAAAGTTGGTTTATATTTAAATACAATTATTTATAAAGGGATGGAGTAAACAGAGGATATTCAAGCTTTTTCTATAAATACAAGATTAATTTTCATCGGGTGGTATGAAAATAAATATTTCATAAGTGGCGGTAGCCACGAGTGAAATATGATAGTTTTCATACCACAAGATGAAAATAAATCCTATATCTATAGATAAAAATCTTTTCTGTTTATCATTTTTGTTGACATTACAATTTGAAGGACTTTCCCTTAAATTTTGTATATTGGCTAAATTAAGAAGAAAGTAGTCCGGTAATACACCAGTGAAAATACGGAAAATATGTTTCACTGCAGTGAAAAATAATTTTTTAATATTGAAAATACGGAAAATGAAAAAAAAAACACATTTTATTTCATAACTATTTCTCAATATTTCATATACAAGGATATAATAAAATAAAACATTGTGTGTGTTTTATAGATTATGATAAGATATTACGTAATGTTACGTTAGTAATAGAGCAAACCAAGTAAATATATATGAGAAACGATTTTCTTATCTTGAAACATGGTCTTATGTAAACACAGTTTACAAATGATTTTTCAAAAATACATATGTCTTATATTTCAGGAAAAAACGAAACAAAACAAAACATGCATTCATTTTATGTTTTCACGATTTTTATATTGGGGATGAAAGTCAGTGTTTTACAAGGGCAAAGATGTCCACGTCAAGAAACAGGTTTGTAATGTTTTCTATTTTGTTGGTACATGTATAAATATTTATGAAAATAATCATATTTACCGATAATCACAATAAACTATTCAAACAAATTCTCTTTATCATTAGTATATTTTGTTACAAAATAGAAAATAAATAAATAAATAAATAAATAAAATTTGATATTTCAATAATTTCCTCCATGATGCAAGTTCTGTGTTATTGCAATCTTTCAGAATTACCGAGAGGTGTGGACATATACGAATCCGTACGTTACGGACATTATGTGGAACTTGAATGTTGTTCTCGTAAAGGGGGTGCTGTAAAATGGATGAAATGGGATAAAAACACAAACCAATGGCAAAACTATTCACCGGAGCGAGACGATGTCTTCCTATTAGAATCGAACCAAATTCTAGCAATTCAAAGTGCCACATTTGAAGATACGGGGTCTTACAAATGCAAGGAGCAAAATAGTTCAGCTTCTGTTGACTTGAAAAAGTTTAACCTACATGTCGTTGCATGCGACAAACTAGCAAGGGGACCATTTCCGGTGTCACCATTGCCTTGTGCTGAAACCATCGCTGCAGAAAAAGAAACGATAACTCTTCCATGTACAGGATATTTTGGATGCGGCGATGACGGTGATATAAGAATTGTAATGTGGTATGTGTCTGAAGATACGGACGATAACTGGAAAGAAATATCAGAAGTAGATGATAGATATACAACAACAAAATTTGAAGAGTAAATATGTTATTATAATACAACATTATATTATCTGTAGATTTTTTCCTCTATCGTTGGCTATCTTATTTCATATTTAAGTTCAAGAAAAATCATTAACATTTGAGTTGGACATATTAAAAACCACAATAGAATAGGGCGGGAATTTGACTTAAGTAGAATGAGAACGACTATAATACAATTCTACTTCAAATTGTTCCGACATGTGGCCAATTAACAATATGCCTCTACATCCTAAGTTTCATTTAAATTGAAGTGGTTTAAAAGTAGTTGCGTTGGTTGACTTTCGTTATTAACAATTAAATTTGATCTCTGACACGTAGGATGTTTTACACTGATAAGATGCGCTGACAATATGACAATATGACAATGGTTTCAAAGTCCAACAATTTAGATTACAAATATATCATGTTTTAACCATTGTTCTTTTAAGATCCTTTTAAGTCGTGAAAAGGTTTACTCAATTATTGCGCTTGTTTCAGTAATAATTATACCTATATGACGTCAATTCAATTACGTATGGTCAGCATAAGTTTAGCCTAACTTTAAAATATTTGAATCATGACTGTTGTTTACTTAGTCATTCATGACTGCATATTATCATGGATTTACTTTCGGTTAGTAATATATGGTGTATTGTTTTCTTTCAGGGATTCCGGAACAGTGGTTGGGTTAAATTTGACTATCAAATCAGTTTCCGCTGTTGACTTCCGGCGGAAGTTCATGTGTTTACTTGCTTCTCCCCAAATGATAAAAAGCCAAAGTAGTACAGTTGTGACCCTAAGAAACAAAAATAGAATTGGTAAGTGGTAGATAAGCGTGTGTGGCTGAAGGCCCACAGTGTTGGAAGTTCTGGCACGTTTTTCGCGTGCAGCATTATTATATTCGTCGACTTTGAGATTCGTGTCATATGTCTGGGATTAGGACTACTGAAAATAAAAAAAAACTAATTTAAAAGCATGATTTCCGAACGTGCTATGTAAAAAGTAAGTTCTTAAAAATAATTGTTTTGCATTATAAGTTATTACACTCTATATAGACCTATTTACTACGCGGCCCGTTGCTATAAAAATCTGACCGGACGAAGTATTTTTAGCGCAATATTATTATTTTTAGGGTTTCCCATCCGACCACGTCACGCTTGAAACCGTTGTAAAAATGTCGTACTTCATTTCGTAGTAAGCAAAAAAGAGGTAAACTTAATACTTCTTGAGGTAAACTTAATTCTTCTTGAACAAAAATCAATTACATAATATCAAAGATTTATAATTCATAATTATGTAATCTAGTTTCGTGAATAAGTATGCATATGAGATATCAAGTAATGTCACCCACAAAACAGCCGTTATGTCGGAATCGAATGCATCAGGGTCTTTCAAATTAAAAAGAATACGGAAAAGTTTAAATTAATTTCTTATATTCATATATGCATGGGTTATTCACAATGTTATCTTCTCAACGGTTGGTCAATACTTTGGATTAGATTAAAGTTTTCAAACTGATAGTATGTATCGCTTTTTTTCCCTATACAGAATGCGCATGCGCGAAATGATACTTCTGTTTATAAGGAAATTTCGAACTAGCCAAAGGTCTGTACAAGCGAACTGTTCTTGTTGTTGGGTTATAAGTCGAGCCGAATCCGTAATGATGTAATGGAGATTTCAAGCTTTACTGGAGGTTGAAGACCCCAGGTGCCACTCCGTACATGTTTTCATGCACAAGCTGATATCTGTGTAGAATAAGCTAGCTGGATAGATGACTGTTACGTTCATTTTAAAATATCACAAGTGTCATACAGACAAAAACGCTTTTGAACTTCTATCTTCCTTATGTATGCACAGATTTGGCATTGTAACACTTGTAGTCGATTGAAATTAAGTCTTAAACTTTTCTCCATGCAGGCTTTAGTTTTTTTTTTATTCATGATACATATTTAAGATGTGCGTTGGGCCGCTGGGCCGCCAGGCCGCTAGGCGGCCAACTCCACATATCTAAGTATTTATCTTATCACTACTATATATGTATGTTTTTGAACGTTCAGTTATAAATAAGAGTATTTAATTCATTTACAATAATGTACAATCGCTTTACAAATGATGGAAATGACATCCTTGATAATCTATTCTTTAGGTGAAGACCCCATGCTTAAATCTGGATTCGATTCTGGAGAGGTGCTAATAGTTCTGGCAGTTGTTTCTGTCTGTCTTTTGATTCTTACCGGTGTTCTCGCAGGACTTTTTATTCAGAGGCAAATGATGAAATCCCGGAAGTCATGTGAAAGGAAGGGAAATCATCAACAGTGGGAGACGATGATCTACAAAAGTACCGGGGATTCTGTACAAATGCTGCCATGAAGATTTACATAATCCAGTCGTATTTAATATTGACAATCGGCATATCATGTCTATGTTTTGTTTGAATGTTACTAGTTAACAGTAGAAAACCGTCCTATCTTTTGACGACACTTAAAGACAGTGTTTTTGTTATTGTTTGTAGATTTTACCAAATGTTCCCACCTTCTAGTCATTTAACATCTTCAGGAATGATTACTTGAATCAAACAAACTAAGACTCCCCCGCAGTCAGTCTCTGGTGAAAGTTGCATTATAGTATTTCTCACAGTAAAAATATGTAATACAACAACGAGCTTATTTGGTGCTACGATATTACTCGAAAAATATCGATCTTGGTTCCTTACTTTACATGACAGGTATTTTAAGGTGCAAATGATGGAAATAAGTTGTATGCATGCTTTATCCGTATGTTAATTTTACGATACATTTCGATTGTGTCTTCCTGGTTGTGTTGACATAAAATACAATATCATTTCCAGTCCTTTCGGGAAATATGAATTACAAACGTTTTCTTCCGTTTGTCAGAGGAACAAAATGTGACAGAAATAAAAATTATAACAATAATAAGTCAACAAAATTTATTTATCACCATGAAATCAGGGAATTGACAAATGTAAGGCACACTATGTGGCCACAAATTTACTTCACTTGATGTATAAAATTGATTTTTTGTTATTAAAATGTTCATAACTGTTTAACGACAATAAAATATATAAAACCAAAAGTATTGATATTTCTTTTATAAATTTATATACAATTCCGTATCAGCAAAAAAATCACGCGTACCCTAACAGAAGTATGAGTCACTTGAATGTGTTTACTGACTATGACTATTTCAATTCGTCATTTAAAGACCTTGTTGAGAGCAAGAAATATTAGTTTTGTATGTGAACCAGTTTTTTTAGAATATTCATATGTTACTGTTCTCGTTGTCACGTATATATTTCCAATATTAACCCATGTATATATTTTCGTAACTTAACGCTTACGTTTAACCTTACGTAAATCGTAAGTGCGTTTCACAAAACTTAAGCTTTTTTTGAAGTGATCAATTGACATCAGCACACGTTTTTGTTCGCTAAAATGGTTACTTAGTGATAATATTATTTTCCTCTAGAATCGAAATATTGAATTAATAAATCGGGCACAAATTTTTTTTTTTATTATTTTTATTTTTTAAAGAAATCACACGTGTTCATTTATTAACAATAAAACTTTTCTTCAGCATTAATACAAATGACTATCAGAATAATCAACTTATTATCAACGTTTTGTCATTCTTATATAATCGTAATATTTAAGTTGATTAAAAGTTTGTTATGTATCTTTTTATATTTTAAATCCGAATAAAAGTGATAAATAATTTACATTATGTTTAAAAAAAATAACTGCATGTTACTTGCTAATTCCCTACATCAATTATTAAATTGTTATGTAATTCATATATTTAAACTATTCTTTGTAAAATGCATTCTTTACTATAAACACTTGTAATACACCTTAGTAAACATACATTCTATGATTTCAGGGTCATTTAAGGCCATTCAAAAACCTTCATAATTAAATACCAACTGGATTTAAGACCTAGACTTAAAAGCTCAATAATTTGCTTCTCGTCCATGAATTGCTGTTTCTCTTTTGTCGTTAAAAATACAATCTGAAACCTGCTGGATGGTTTTCATATTTGTCGTATATTTGAATAAAAAGAAAAAAAATTACCAAGTTTTAAAGACACATAATGCCCCAGAAATATTTTTTTTCATATCTTTAGAAAGGGCAAACATGAATTTTATAATGCTTCAATAATGGTTTTAGAGAATGCTAGATGCTTGTTTCCTGAAAAAAAGCGATGAATGTGAAATAATTTGTCATAAAAGTAGCAAAATGTAAACAAGGTAGTAGTTTTACTTCCATACAAAAAAACTAATTCACTATAACTGTACTTATCGCTAAAAAGCAACAGATGAAAAAGATCGTTCATGCAATAGTCCAATGAGTAATGTTAGATACTATATAAAAGTACACCAAAATTAAAAAGCTTTTATGAAATAAAAAATAAAAACATTTCTGAGGCATAATGGGCCTTTAAAACTGGAATACATGATATATACACCTTTAATATTATACTGTGCTTTCTAATTAGCCATCGCGGATGTGAGTTTATGATTTTATATGTAAAAAACATGGTATTCTTATTTTCTTATTTCAATTAACTATTATATTGTCATAATGAAACAAATTAGCTTAAAATCTGAGAATTAAATCCAGCTGCTTTTTTCTCAATAACATATACAAGTAAAGTCAACTACTTAAGTATTTAAAAACAACATTACATATTAAAATGATATACAGTAAATATTTAACATGTACAAACAGCAAATCAAAACAAAGTGTTCGTTACGAATAAAGAGTCAAACTATTAATGTTCTACAAAATGTTTTAAAGCTGCATGCCTCAAGATGAGCC
Organism: Ruditapes philippinarum; assembly: GCF_026571515.1. NCBI lineage: Eukaryota > Metazoa > Mollusca > Bivalvia > Venerida > Veneridae > Ruditapes > Ruditapes philippinarum. Next base: position 180,503 of record NW_026853822.1, read on the forward strand.
AAAATATTTCAAGAAAATCGTACTAGATAAAAAGTACTGAGATTTTAAGAAAAGTAAAAAGATTCAAGATAAAAGTGATAATGTTCATGTTATGTGCCATTTAGGACCAATTTTGCAGTATTTTTCACTATCTTTCTACTGCGTTACTAACACAGTAAGGGCAATTTTTGCATATTCTGACTTCTTTATGGGTATTTATTACGGGCTGTAAGTGCCGTGTGCAGTTTGAAAGCTAATTTTGCAATAATTTACTTTTTAATACATTTGCAAAATTTTCATGAAAGTTAGCATTGATCTGGAGGCATGCTACTTTAAAGCATCAACACACCTTTATTCATAGTTTTTTTATTCAAATTAACAGGTGTTTATAAATTGAGATGAAGTTTGAAAATCGGAGATGAAATCATTCAATATTAACAAAAGTTTTCATCTTTTTTTTTATTTTACAGAAAATTTTTTTTTGCCCTCTGTGTATTAATAAAACAAACCATTAAAGGTATTATATAATACCTGCATTTACATAACAATATCATTCACGATCTAAGTTTTTACCCTACTGATATTTGTTCTAAAATCAAACTGAAAAAATAAAAAATGATAAGAATGTAACAAAAACTTGAGAAATGAATAAATTTACAAATATCCGCTTCTTAAGGTGATAATACTTGTCAACTATATGAAAAACATGTTATTCATAAAATGTTGTCATATATAAACCAAAATCTTCAAAAACATATTTACGTTAAAAAAAGTATTTATGTTTGTCCTTTTAACATAAGCGTAATTTTCTAATTTGCATATCTGCCGGTGTACAGGTAAACCGCACTCTGTGAAAAACACAGTTTTGTAACAGATCCAGGAATCAGGGAGTGCAGAGTCAGTATTAAATATTACAGCAACTGTTTTTGTTTGCTCCCCGGTGCAGTCGGTAAAAACCAAATGCGTTAATACTTTTGGGTGCCAAGTACCGGCGGCGATAATCCAAATACAGAAACTAGATAATTTCAATTACTTGTAATGTTTTATGTATTGCAAACAAAATCCAAAAAAATATACTGAAAAAGAGCTCCACCTGAGACTCAAACCAACAACTGGTCTCACACAACGCAAGCATTCTACTTCTACAAAACTGGGTAATCTCGATTTCATAGTGCGAATTTCGCGTGTATTGAAACTATAATAGTTTAATAAAATAGTTAAATGCATGGTTATTTCCCTTTGATTTGGAATCGCCCATGTAAATTTTATATGTCAACAACGTAGGTGAGTTTTCATTTTATTTCTTCTCTGGGTATTGTTTAAGCAAACATATCTTAGTTCATTTCAGAAATAAAACAACGAGCGATCTGTTTCTGTATTGTTCTGACCGAAAATTCTCGAATGACATCGCTTTCATTTTATAAGTCATTCAAATTAGATTACGTGGCAATGTTTCTGTACTTTTACGGAACTCAGCGAGCTACGTTCGGAATATACTCCGGGACAAATCAAACGATTTTAAGACCTGTCGGCCAAAAAAAAAATATTTTCGGAAATTATGTCCGTCAAAATCTTTTACTTTTTTCAACCATCTCAAGTAAAATTCTTTTTTAAAATGGGGATAATTATAAGTTTATAACACAGGCTATATTTTATAGGCTTTATTTTTGCGTTCAGTTTGACCAGTATTATCACTGTGTATGCGGTATATTTTAATTAGTCCTTTATTATATGGTTTAAACATAAATTATTTGCGAAACAAGTTCTTGCAAACACTTTTAAGTCCACTCCTGGAACCAACAAGTACTGGTGTCATATGAAGAAACATGGTTGTGCCCCGCTTAGAGCTCGAACCCATGATGCTTGGGCTAAGAGGCAGACTGGTCTGGCACTATACAGGCTGCAAGTCATTGATGCTGTGAGTATTTAGATGGTTAATAAACACCTCTAAAATATGACCCTAATATGAATAATTATGACCCTAATATGAAATTTCAAAAATAACGCTCAATGCGACAAAAATTGAAAATGTTACATGCTTTGTTTATTCTATTTGCCGGAATTCCTTATAAAATACTTTTCACTTAAATTTTGACCAAATACATTTGTTAAGAATCTATTGCAGTTATGCCCGGCAGATTTGGTTTTATCACTCGTAAAGAAAACAACAATTCGTATTATCATATAACATTCTTATCTTCAAAACAGATGTTCCCCTTAGTCCAAAATTTTGAACTCAGATCATAAAATATACATCTTTACAGTATAGTTTAAAGTGTACACATTAAGTTGTTAATGATGAGCACGCCGTGAATTGAAAAGTGCGGTACCCTAAGAATTTTGAACTACATTATTTGAATTTCGAAATGTAAGAAAATGCATTTCTGAAAGTAAAAAAGAAAACACCGAAATAGAAATTTCCAGTAATCGTTATTAAACATTTCTCATTGAAATAATTTATTTTATAAAGGGTTTAAGAAAATGAACATAAACAAGTTATAAAAAGGTTTTCGTACGAATGCTGGTTATTTCATTTCAAACACTGTAAGGCAAATCTGTTATAACAGTGTAACATAACCAAACTGTAACAATTCTAAAACTAATAAAAGATATCTATAAAGCTTAATTACCAATTACCCATTCTCTTTTACAGAAATTTTAAAAGCCGCTCATTCAATTGAAAAAAAAATACCGTAAACAACAATTAATTAACAAAGCTAATAACCGATCAGTAAATAAACTTTTCATTTAAAATATAACTAGGTCACAACATCTGAAAGACTAGCAATGCTATGCTATACAAAATAAGGAACAACTTGTTTCAACAGTATGTACAAAAACAAAACTATAATTTAGAACAAATTGCATATTTCAAATATATGTTTTAAAGTTGACAAAATACATTCTACTTACAATCTATTCAAAATACAATCAAACATTCATTCTACATTATTTCTATCAATTTCTGCTTCTTCGCAGTTAACATTATTGCCTTAATGTACAATATACTTTTTGTTGATGATGCGTATTGTTTTACTTCACATTAACATTGTTATATAAAACTTATTGTTTGAAATTATTAAAAAAAATTGTTTCTTAAAAATACTGAAAAGAATTTTTTTTAACCATTTTGTTTACACAAAGCGAATATCATTTTGTACTCGAAAGGCCAGTACATTTTATTTTTTTAAAAATTAGCCTTAAGTTTGCTGTAAGCTTGCGACCAGCACCGGTATATCGGTGCCGTCTTATCATGGCCTGCACTGTTCGCTAGTCAGTTAATACTTATCTCGAAATTTTCCCTATAAATGATAAATTATTTTATCCATGCTAAAAGATGGACAAGTTCAATTAAACTATTTAAAGTGTTAATGTTAAAATGCAATACAAGCAAGTCATTAAAATAACATAAGAAGTAAACTGTGAAATGGCAACCAAAACGTTTATAAAAGTAATGCTAACTTTAAAAAATAATATTTACACAACTTATCTTGCTTCAGCAGAAAACATTTTCATTCCTAGAAATATTATCAAATATTAACTTGTTCTTAACCCATAATCGATTAATTCTGATATTTTCGTTTCATTTCTTGAATTAATCAAAACTTTACTGTGTCCGTTAGCATCCTTTCGATGATCATTTATTCCGCTTCAGGTACTGCATAGCCATTAACTGTCAGTGTATGGACCAACCCCTCTCCATGTTTTCCCTGGGTACATGTAATTCGGGCCTTATATGCTGCTCCAAAGACGAAATCAAACGTTGCTTCACCTTGACAACAATTTGTCTGCAAAGGAAAAAGTAAAGGTACACAACTTATAAAGAGGATATTAAAATTCATTACTGAATTTATTGAACGAGTTGAATAGAATTTTTTTATGCGTGTTAAAGGAATCGCTTTTTTATTGCCGCACTTATAGTGTAGCGCGTCTTCATAATGCATGTCACGTCACGTCAAAATATATGCATGACGTGCAATACCCGTTTAGTTTATACGGAGCCGCAAAAGGAACACGGGTATATTATTTTTTTTCAAATGCATGCATAAAATATACGTAGCATATCCTTGTGAATCAATCACTAAATGAACTTATTCCAAAAATGCAATTTTGAGAAGAAAAAAAAAGAATTCCCATGACAATTTATTTTATTTTTTGTTTTCTTTCCTTTTTTCAAATCATATAACCGATCAAAAGAAAAGTTTAGAATTGCTTGGATGTCAATCATAAGAAACAACAGCATCGATCACACAAAGATAAATAAATGAATAAATAATAATGAATAAATAGAGGGTATTAAATAAGTGTATATTTAGTACAAATAAGCTTGAACGAGTTGAATAAAATCATATTATAACATTGTTTTATTCAACTCGTTCATTAAATTTGTTATTAAATCTACATCTATGTAACGACGTTTTAATCATATGCTTTGCGGTAGACAAGTAGACAATGCAGCTATAATTTAATATTTTTACAGTGAAATTTAAAAAGAAATATTTTTGTACAATAGCCGAACTATATTTGGATGCGGATAAAAAGAATAAAACTTGAATATGTAAAATATCTCAGGAAATAGGAAAGAGGCTTAGTTGATAAAATTGTATCCAATGATTTATTTTTGACCGTCACTTGGTTCAAACGCTGAATGTTCATTGATGTGAAATAATTGATAATATCAGTTTTTTTTTTAAATTTGTGTGCTTGCATTTTCACTGTTGCTGTATGCTGTATAGTAGATATGTGTCATCACTGTTTCTTTAATAAAATCTGTTCTATTCAAACGGGAAAAGAGTATTCGAACGGGGAAAAGAGTATTGGAACGGGAAAAAGAGTATTCGAACGGGAAAAAGAGTATTCAAGCGGGAAAAAAGAGTATTCGAACGGGAAAAAGAGTATTCGAACGGAAAAAAGGGTATTCAAGCGGAAAAAAGAGTATTCGAGCGGGAAAAAGAGTATTCAAGCGGAAAAAAGAGTATTCGAACGGGAAAAAGAGTATTCGAACGGGAAAAAGGGTATTCAAGCGGGAAAAAAGAGTATTCGAGCGGGGAAAAAGAGTTTTCAAGCGGGAAAAAAAGTATTCGAACGGGAAAAAGAGTATTCGAACGGGAAAAAGGGTATTCAAGCGGGAAAAAGAGTATTCAAGCGGGAAAAAGAGTATTCAAACGGTAAAAAGAGTATTCAAACGGGCAAAGAGTATTCAAACGGGGAAAAGAGTATTCGAACGGGAAAAAGAGTATTCAAGCGGGAAAAAGAGTATTCGAACGGGAAAAAGAGTATTCGAACGGGAAAAAGAGTATTCAAACGGGAAAAAGAGTATTCGAACGGGAAAAAGAGTATTCAAGCGGGAAAAAGAGTATTCAAACGGCAAAAAGAGTATTCAAACGGGCAAAGAGTATTCAAACGGGAAAAAGAGTATTCAAACGGGAAAAAGAGTATTCAAACGACAAAAAGAGTTTTCAAACGGCAAAAGAGTATTCAAACGGGGAAAAGAGTATTCAAACGGCAAAAAGAGTATTCAAACGGCAAAAAGAGTAAAACGGCAAAAAAAGTATTCAAACGGGAAAAAGATAACAAGGAAATAACAACATGATAATTACCATAACATCTGTCATTTCGTCATAATTGCAATAGATATCAACCGTATCTTTATCTGCAAAAATACAAATACAATTAATGTTATCAATAATAGCAAAATGAAAAAACGAATGCACAATATTTCTTATGCTGGAAATTAAACACGTTGGTAAAAACTAGGTTGGTGATAGAGATTTAACCTCTAGCAAACTTATCACTATAAAACAAACATTGGTACCTTTAATCAATTAGGCCTGGTTATTTCTACTAACAGCGAAAGGCACAATTTAAATGTTTATGTTTATTTAATCGGGTTTTACGTCACACCGACACAGTATAGGTCATATGGCGACGTTCTAGCTTTTCTGGTGGAGGAAGACCTCAGGTGTCCCTCTGTGCATTATTTCAGACACAAACGGGCACCTGAGTAGAACCACAGACGTTCCGTAAGCTTGCTGAATAGCTCGTCGGTAGTTCTACTCAGGTGCCCGTTCGTGCTCAAAATAATGCACAGAAGGGCACCTGAGGTCTTCCTCCACCAGTAAAGAATGCGTTGCAACGATTTTCACTCCAACAGTTACTGATCAAGAATTGAGCAAGAAATCGATTTTCAATTTAATTCTGAGAATATTTTTTATTAATCTTTGCCATTGTTTCCCTTTTAAAGTGCTTTACTTGATCTATGTAAGAATTTTATGTTTTTAGACTTTTTGACCTCGGGGGGGGGGGGGGGGGGCTCCTTTTAGTAAACGTGTTGTACCATACCATATGGCGATATGTGCCACATCGGAACTCCTTGTGCGTTTAGACAATTACAGTAAAAACTCGATTTTGTTAAAAGTCAACACTTATAAATTATACATCATCAAGTCATAAATCGCTTACAGTTAAAACAAATACCAATTACTAGTATTTAATGAACTTGGTTTTTCTACATACATATTATATCGTTTGTTTACATTTTTTTTTTCACTGTTTGTTATCTTCACTCGACCAGTAAGTCAAGGTCCCCAGAAGGGGGGTTGACTCAATGGAAGATAGATAGACCAGAAGGTGAAAAATATATGAGCCGTGTCATGACAAAACCAACATAATGGGTTTGCGACCAGCATTGATCCAAATCAGCCTGCGCATCCGCGCAGTCTGATCAGGATCCATGCTGTTCGCTATCAGTTTCTCTACTTGTAATAGAGTTGATAAGCGAACAGCATGGATCCTGATCAGACTGCGTGGATGCGCAGGCTGGTCTGGATCCATGCTGGTCGCAAACCCATTATGTTGGTTTTGTCGTGACACGGCTCAATTACCAGAGGCCAGATGCAACACGATCGTGTATTCCTCGTCATCCACAATGAACTGCCACATTTTAGAAAATGCCTCGTTCGCATAGTTCTCCAGCTCTTGTAATTCTTCTTCTTTCTTCAGTTTCCTATAAAACGTTATATTAAAACGTGAAAACGTTATTTTAAAAACTATATCATAAAAAAATCAATAATTAAGCATTTTCAAAATTTAAGTTTTTTTTTTTTTTTTTTTTTTTTTTTTTTTTAATTTATTTATTTATTTACTTATATCGGATTTCAAAATATATTTATCGAGTATATGTTTATTTCCGTTGTTTTCTCTATTTTCTTTGTACATATATTAATTTATTTCTTTGTTAAACAAAACCGAGTACGTTTAAATACTTAAATTATGGATTAACAAAATATACTGAAAGGAAAAGCTAAATGAAATTTTACTTAGACGCTCAAATTACAGCTTCGTAATTAAATCATAGTGGAATTTCAACAATATTTCATGTTTACATTATTTATAAGTTATATACACAGTCTTTATAACTAGCATAAACGGGTCTTAGTTTATATTACCAGGCGAGGGATAGATAGCAAACTACCTTTAACAAACGGGTTATATAACCATTGAATTGATTATACTGCACAATTGCATTCTTTGATCGAATTACAAAATAATTCATAAATTTGATAAAGCCCGGCATATCGATTATATAATCCAATAAAAGTCGACGTTACAAACATACAGTACTATATGTTCCCGTATATACCTTGAGCAGGTATCTTCATATATTGGATTTATTGTTTCATTGAAAATGGGTTTCATTGATCCAAATCTCAATACTTTTAGCATGAAATGTAAATTAGAAAACCTCTGGATCATGATAAAGTTTTGATCGCTTATAAAACATTCATAGGTAACACTTTAAGTGTATCTAATGTATATTTGCCTCACTACACATGCAATTCACTTAGCATTTCATATGATATGGGCATAAATTCTAACCAGTGCAGTAAACAATTCAAACATTCATATAAATTATTCACATACAATAGTGTCAATATTATACAAGAAATGCATATATATATATATATATAAGAATGAGATTCGTCAATGTAAATTTTGCGTATTATGAGAATAACTGCGCATATAGATCTGTATTAAAACAATACTTATCTGTAATCACGTTAACACGCAAAACTTTACAAAAACCTTAACACAAAACCTATCGCTTTAAACTGGAATTTAGTTGTGTCTATTATTACAGTTTGTACATATATAATTTATATATATATTTGAAATTTAAATAAACAACAACAGCAGTAGCAGCAGCAATGACAACAGCAACAACAAAACAAACAGCAGTGTAACACCGCACTTTGGGGTCAAACGCACTTTGGAGTCCGACCCCAAAGTGCGTTACACTTCGCACTGCACTTTGGGGTCCAACGCACTTTGGGGTTAAAATCGAGAAATTGACCCCAAAGTGCGTTAATATGCTACATATCAACGCACTCTGGGTTCAAGAGGTCTAAATGTGTCATCTGAGTTCTGCTTAAATACTGAGTACTGACTTATTTTCTATCTGCGTCATTGGAATATTTGAGGTGCAGTTCAAGATGGCGGTCAATACTTTATGATGCTTAAGTGATAAAAGTTTCATTGATTTATCTCTTGAAATGTCTAAAAAAATGGGTTCATATAAGAAAATTACGGTGGCATAAAAGTGACATTTGCATTTTTTTGTTTTTAGTTTTGTATACATATTTTATTTTAGTTTTGCATACATATTTTTTCAGTTTTGCATACATATTTTTTTAGTTTTGCATTCATATTTTATTTTTGTTTTTCGTACATATCTTATTTTTGTTTTTCATACATATTTTAGCCAATAAAAACAGCCTTCAAATCTGATAACAGCCCATAGGTGAGTATAAAACTAGCACAGTGGTTTGGTCCCATTTCGGCCCATTCTTTGAAATCGACCCAGTCGTTTGCGGCCGGACAAGTTTGCTTTCGGCCGACCCTTTTCGGCCCATTTTTTATATTATATGCATTTTATATAATTATTGTTTTTTATTAATATATACTTTTATGTTAGTGTCTTTTTGGAAAGGGCTGTTGATTGGTGATCAGTTATTATTCCATGAATATGCACCACTCAACCCCACCCCCTGAGAATTGAGAATTATGAAATCTTAAGCACATCCAGATAATGTGCAGAACTTATATGCCAGGTGTGCCTGCTCAAGGTCGGGGTCACACCTTCAGGTCAAAGGATAAAGACTTGGGTTTCATGTCCGCTCCTTATCTCCGAAACCCCATGAAGGATTTTAAGGCACCTTGTGACAAATGTTAACCACATCGAGACCATATGCAGAACCTTTCTTTGGGTTACCGCGGACTATATATTTATATAATTTTTATATACTAAAAAGTGTTGTTATTGTTTGGTACCTTCAAAAATGAAAATATTGGTATTTGCAAATGGCATTTGCAAATGAGGTACAGTAATTTACAGATGGCGAAGTGTTTGAAAATGGTGTTTTACAAATGGTGTAATTATCCAAACCTCTACTTTGCAAATGGCGTCATGTACAAATATGTACGAAAAAACAAAAATAAAATATGTACAAAAAAACTAAAATAAAATATGTATGCAAACTAAAAAAGAATATGTATGCAAAACTAAAATAAAATATGTATGCAAACTAAAAAAGAATATGTATGCACAACTAAAAAATGTATGTATTCAAAACTAAAAAAATATGTACGACAAACAAACAAAAAATATGTACGAAAAACAAAAAAAAAAGTATCCAAAAAAAATACAAATGTCACTTTTATGCCACAGTTCAAAATACTCTAGTACAGAAATTGTGTATTTCCTAGAAAAAGATGCTGCGAAAAATACCCCGTTCTGTCGGTCATTTACTTGATAACTTTTGGTGCCATATGGAGCCCCATTTTAAATATGTTGGGAATGAAATAAAATGCAGTTAATATTTTCTTTTCGAAAGAACTATAAATATACTCTATTGCAATGTTCTGGTGAAACATCAAGTTTTTCGATCGGACTATAAATAGTGATTTTTACAAAAGCATTATTAAGCTTATCAACAAACTTAAGGGTATTTGTAAGCTCCGTAACAACCGTTCGCCAGAGGCTTTTTTTGGTAAATCTTACATACTTATTTAGAAAGAGCAAGCATGAATTTTATGATGTTAAAATAATGGTATCTGATAAATGTAAGATGCTTGTTACATGAATAAAGTAGCGATAAATGTGAAATTATTTGTCATAAAAGAAGTCAAAACACTGTAGTATTTAACTTCCCTATAAAATACTAATTCACTATAACTGTACTCATCATTGCCAAAAAGCAAGAAATGAAAAAGATGGTTCAGGTAATTGGCCAATGTGTATTTTTTGGATAATATAGAAGAACATCAAAATGAAAAAGCTTTTAAGAAAAACAAATAAAAGCATAATGGGCCTTTAAAACGTTATTTTTAACCCTCGGGGGATCGATACCCCACAATCCCCTCTATACCCCCAGTGAGAATTTTACATAATTCTTAATGTGCGACTACTTAAATAGTTGATATCTTTAGTACTGCCTGTACGGACTACTACTTAAAGCCGCATCTACACCTAGTCAAGTTTCTAATATGTCACATTTAGCTAAATAAATGGCTTTTTCAACATATTATCAGGCACATTTTTTACTGAAATGTCTTACTAAGATTTCCCAAAATTTATACCTTTGTCTATGCTAAGACAATCATATTTCTATAAAATGTGTAAATAAAAATCGGGAAAATAATGCATTTAGCTAAAAACAATGGAGTTAATGAAAGGTGTACATTCTTTTAAAATGAATGGAAAAATTGAGAAAAAATATTTTAAGCTTAATAATATATACAAATTCTTTATTTGGTAATTTATTTGGTAGAAGTTCTTCACTTACTAATCAAGATCATTTAAATCCCTCTTGATTCTAATATAATTCAGGGCACATGTTTGTGTCTATTTAAAACCTTAATTTTTTGTTTACCATTGTCTTTGACTACAATATAGTATTTAATAATGAACATTAATTTTCTATGACCCCAAAGTGCGGTCGTTTGCCTGATGTTAAAAAATGCATATGTACCTGTTTAACGCACTTTGGGGTTAAAATTGGACCCCAAAGTGCGTAACGCACTCTGGGGTCGGACCCCAAAGTACGTTACGCACTTTGGGGTCGGTCCCCAAAGTGCGTTTGACCCCAAAGTGCGGTGTTACACAGCAGCATATACCCTTACAACAATATAAACCGTCTAGATACGTTTACTGTTAAAATAATAATAATAATAATGATTATGATAAAAATGTAGTAGTAATAATAATAATAATAATTATGATGATGATAATGATGATGATGATAATGATGATGATGATGATGGTGATGATGATGATGATGATGATGATGATGATGATGATGATGATAATAATAATAATAATATAATAATAATAATAATAATAATAATAATAATAATAATAATAATAATAATAATAATAATAATAATAATAATAATAATGATAATAATAATAATAAAAATTATAATAATAATAATAATAATAATAATAATAATAATAATAATAATAATAATAATAATAATAATAATAATAATAATAATAATAATAATAATAATAATTATTATTATTATTATTATTATTATTATTATTATAATTTTAATAATAATAATCATTATAATAATAATTATAATTATAAAATTTATAATAATTATAATAATAATAATAATAATAATAATTATTATTATTATTATTATTATATAATTATAATTATTATGATGATGATGATGATGATGATAATAATAATAATAATTATAATAATAATAATAATAATAATAATAAAAATAATAATAATAATAATAATGATAATAATAATAATAATAATTATAATAATTATGATAATAATAATAATAATAATAAAAATGATCTATTTCATTCCACGAATAAATTCGATTCTAGTTCATATAGATAAATCTATGAATGTAGTACAAATTCTTTGGTATCGAATAATTATTTCGATATTCGTTTAATAAAGTCAACTTTCGTTTTAATTCGGATATCAATTTATTATATAGAAACCGATTTACTTAACTAATATAGTATTATCATAAGCCGAACAACTATAACAATGCGCATTATTGCTTTTATCAGAAGTTATTTGGCATATCTTTTTTCTTTTATATTTATTTCAGTTTCTTTTTATATTTAGGAAATAGATATCAATTCTGAGAGCAGAATAATGTAAGGTTCGAGTTCAAATGCGTATGAGCAATATCACGAAGGCCAGAGTTATAAATAACAAACCATTTTAACGAAAACCTTGCACTATTAAACTATAATGCAAGAAAAATTAATGTCTATTTCCATTCTAACATTCTAATAAAAAAGATGAATGGGTAAAAATATATTGAGAAACATCGAGCGTAGAAGTCATTTTCTTGACGTCAATTGGGTTAATGACGTCATATGACGTGTAAGCATTGCTTTAAATGCTGTTAAATGCTGTGCATATATCACGCAATAATGAGTTTGATTGTCCTGTATGTTTGAAAAGGGAATAGTGTGAAGCGTGTTAGATTATTTATAATGTGTTAGAATTAAGGATTGTAAGACGAACCACAAAAAAAAAAGAATTAGATTAATTATATCTTACATTATTTTTTAGGCAAATCTAACGTTTACAATAAACTTAAAATAAATAGTACAAAAGTAATGTTATAGACTACTTTTTGATGCGCTTCTTAAAAAGGACTGTACATAGGAGCGTTGTAATCTAAATTTAAATACGGAAGCTTATCAGGGCCTCCACTTGACTAAAAGTTTCACGTCATGTCAACTTGTTTCTTCTCGTTTTGACCAAAAACATTTCATGAAGACGTTATGATTAATACGTAATACATAAAACATTCCATGAAGACGTAATGATTTATACGTAATACGTAGATGCTTTTAATCATTGCAAAAAGACTTTGTTGAATTACGTGAGCTATTTGTCAACGCGAGTAACGTCTTTGTGTCTCACTAAATATTTCAGCAAAGTCGTGAAATCAAGAAGTTTCAACAAGATTTTCGTCGAAGAGACAAAAGCTTTAAGCATATCGAGAAAAAATCAGTTGCAATGCCTAAAAGCTTCTCATCTTTGTCAGTACATTTTATTGAGAAATGCAAAAACATCTTATCAATGCGAATAAAAATAAGTCGACTAAGCGCAAAACATCTCACCAACTGTAGGCCCTGATACGCTTCCGTAAATATGCATTCAAAATATAATAATGTATTAATTAAATTAATATATCACGTAAATCATTGATATATTCGGACATTTACAGTGACATTTTATTAAAGTAACAAAATATTAAAAAAATCACGGATGCAGTACTTTGACGTAAAAATAACCGATATTTCGGTTAAGGCCGACGGTCTAATTTTTTTCCGCCATTAAAGGAAGCGACGAGATATAATTTCATATAGATCTTCTTAAATTTCACATTACGTGTATTTATTCATTAACATTATTTAACTAATTGGAAAAGGTCGAAATTCTCATCTCGTTCGATCATCACAATATTTAATTAAACTCAACCCATTTGGAAACTGAGATATAACAAACAAAAAAAACTTTATTTTAAATATCTTGTATAAGGTGATAACAGATAACATTTTTCACCAATATAATGGATCAAACGGTGAAAACATTCTGATATCGATTTAAACTAATGATCTTTAAAATGTATCGATTCGTGCCTCGTGATTTCCTATTCATTAACAAAGATAACTTCCGGCCAAGCAGTATTTCTGTTAATATCCGTAACATCGGGGTTTCTTTTTATTGAACTGGAATGAATTTAACTTTGATATGCGTCCGATATTCAGTCCAATTACTAATTCTTACTCGTAGTTAAATTCGTTACTTCGTCAAAAGCTTGAATGAAATCGGAGAGTTTCGTTACTTTCCGTGCTTTTAACTGTATTAACTAATAAAAGACGGAAAAAGGCGAAATCTGCCGAACATTCACGAAATTAAAAATGATGACATGAAAGTCAATGCTGGTCTACTTTTCTAGTACAATGTTAATTGATTGTTCATTCTAATAACAGGATATGTCTTTATTCCATTTTATATTTGCTTACAAGCGGCGTATGTTCTAAATGTAAAGAATGTACTTGCAACACTAAACGACTAATGGACAGAAAAAAAGAAGAATTTTTCACAGGTAATCAGAAGTTATAAAGCCACATATATACAACATTTAAGCAGATCAGATAATTCGTAAGGGGACAGTGGACATTTTACGACAGCACTGAATCTATTTGTCAAAGATGGGAAAATGTTAAAATCAAGTTATGACGTTGCTTTTAGGCCTAATTGTGCATACTTTTTTACATTTTTATTGTATTCTACAATACATGTGTGCTGTTTTAATCTTATTACATAGATAATTAAATATCATAAAATTCAACGTCAGCTCTTTCATCATGCAACAGGTTAATTCTAACTTGACAACCAGGTGCCCGTACAAATTTCAAACGTGGGAGCCTCATTTGTATCCATTCCCTACTATATTGCAGGAAGTCGCCATATATTATTTAAATGGTCGTGTTTTAAAATCCATTTTATGATACTACTAAGTTAAATTAAAAAAAAATCAAAAGTTACCAATCCTTGAAGATAATAGCGTTTTACGATAAATATGTTATAAGCTCGACACGTGCTATAAATAATTAATACTAATTTCTTAAAAGCATGAAATAACGAAACAATCTAAAAATAATAATTTATGCCAAGTTATTATTTGCATTATTGTCAAGAAAGAAAATAGCATATTGTGCCTTTTAGGCACTGAAACATTAAAAATAAACACACGTCTATACATGTAATACTGATTCAACAAGCGCTGCAAAGCATGACAAAATCATTCATGTTAAAGATATACATGTACTATGCCTAAATTTGATATTAGAAAATATTGATAATTGCTACATAGTCTCTTTGTAAGTATGAAATAAACATGTTTTTACTCCACACAAAGTTAATATGCCATGTTTAAAATTTTACACATTATTCCTGGTCACATTTAAGAAAATACCAACTTTACTTGACCTGTATTAGGGAATGCAGTTTTTCATTCTGTTATTTATTAGACATATTCAGAAAGAATTTCATAGATTTCAATAAATTTCTTTGATTATATTTTTTTCTCAAGGATGGACATTGTATATCTTTAAGGAGTATTACGCTGATCTTAGCTTAATATACGTGGAAATTCATGCTTATCTTTTCTTTATTACTTAGTTAAACATATAATAGCTGTAAACATCCTAAAATGTTGTTGTAAGCATTTTGAAAAAAAAGTTATTACGAGTATTGTAAGTTGGAAGTATTCTAAAATATTGTTGTCGACGTTGTATGTGAAATATTCACGTGCGTTAGTGTTGTATTTGATTTTAAGAGATTTCTCTCAAAACAAAACAATTTATCCATCAAAACAAATGCAAAACAATTAAAGAAGGGAAGTACACTAACGTCATGGCGTTCGTTTCAAGATAGACAAATTAGGTTGTTTATATTACAGTTTAGAAACATGACAATTTATAGCATAGGCGTGTTTGCTTGTTAAACTAATGACTGGAACAATTTACAAGAATTTCTACTCAAGATAACAATAGCTTGTTTTTTCAAACGAGTGATTCCTATTTGTTGTATTTTGTACCGAGTATTTTTGATCGACCATTGGCTTAATTACAAATACTTTACCCTACATTCTTCATTCCGGATCACTGCTTTAAGTTTTGAAATGTTCGGAGAGCACTGAAAGATAACTCAATTTGTTACTTTATTTTTCTGTATCCATTTACAGAACACTGTAATGGCCGGGAAATGTCACGTCGTTTAAGCGTGTTTTCAGGTCGAATGGATGAAGGGGCGAAAAGGAGAAAACATGAGCACATGGCATTCTTAAATTAGCTAGTATAGAACACTGTTAAATACAAATTAACTTACAAATGACAAAATACAAATGTACGTACAAAGCACTGAAAAAATATCAAAGAACATCATTAATGGAGTCGAATAACACATTTTATAAAGATTGAATGTAGTCAAAATCATATCGATAAATATCTGAGTGAAAAGCAAATAATATTTCTATATCCATCTGGTAATAATTATGCTAACTATAAGTTCTGTGCGAACACTATTTAAGAAAGCGAGAAAAGTTAATAAGAAACGGCTTATTAAGCATTAAATTGAATCAAATAATATTTACGATCATTAGGTTTGGTAATTAAAAGATTGTTAAGAAAACCATACTTTAGATGTTTTCTTATGTGATTCACTAATATTACAATGAGTTTCATTAAGTTTTTAGTAAAATAATCTTGTCTAAATTAGGATAAGTATTGAATGGCATTCGATCTGTTTTATTTTCCATGAAATGTTACTAAATGTTTTTGAATGGACGACTTCCTGTTATTTTATACTGACGCAAACCTTAAGGGAATAGGTTTCAATTAATTTCACATTACACGTAATGCATTTTGAACAACGCAATGTCGCAAATGAAGCTTTTTGATAAGGTACATTGTAACTGTGCATTTCAATGAAATATTGATACGAATTTGTTGCAAATTTTTGTAATATTTATCTGAGTGGAATTCGATTTCCTTTTTTTTATAATTACAGTATCTATTAACTCTATGGCCGAGTTTTTATTTGTTATAACTTTGTCGCTTGCAAATACATATAATGATTTTCACTTTGATGTTTTATCTAAAAGAATTTATTAGTTGCCTCGTTCTTAACGTGTATGAAGCTATATATCTAATGCAAAAATATTGTATAAATTTTTGAAAAGAATACTTCCAAAATGCTTGTATGAAAAAGATATGGTAATATATTGCATTGAACGCAAATGGCGCATGCACAAAATCATTGCTAAAAAGTTAAATTCCTTTTAAAAAATCAACATTATATTTTTGTTCCGGTACATTTCATTCCTTTTTTTTCATACAATAATGCATGAGTGTTAAATAACAGAGACATACTATGTCACAGTATTTTTCGAGAATCCAACATAAGATAACGGAAACAGTATAATTTACTGCTTAAAGATTTTTATAAAAATATTTCATAAGATATAGCTGTATAACATTCAATATTTATGAAATAGTCTTATACAATATAAAAAGAGTTAGCAGCAACGCGAACTCTCTGTCAACACTTCCGGTAACGAAACGAAAATGCACGTGCGAAAATGGTAGTTATAATAAGAGGTGTTTTCTTTCCGAATAGCTTCATACACCTGCCTTCATATAGTTTCAAAAACGGAAGAGTCCATAAATGTTATGAAAGTTATTCTAACATTGAAAATCACAGACTCGCAAAACGTATATCAATAAGATAAATCATATTTTACGCTACCAGCACCGCCCACCCCAACACCGGTTTTTTCATAGATCTCAAAGTCATATTGATTGTTATAACATTCATTTAAGGCAGTAGTACTTTCGTGTCACCTATTGCACATGTATCAATTTAATGTAGATTTGAAATAAAAAAACATTCAAACTTAATATCTTTTATTTTAAACTCGGATAAGCCGGTGCTTGTGGGCGAGAGAGATGTTGCACCTTACAAAATCTTAAAAGAACAGAATATTTTACTTGAAATTTGTTTTCACTGTTCTCTAATGGTATCTGTTTTACAGATTTTTTATCTCATTTCATGACAAAAAGAAGAAGAATAGGAGGAAAAAGAAGAAGAAGAAAAAAGAAAAAGATGCAGAAAATGAAGAAGATGATGAAGAAGATGAAGAAGATAAGGAAGAAGAAGAATAAGAAAAAGAAGAAAAAGAAGAAGAAGAGGGAAGGAATGAAGAAGAAATCAACACATTTAAATACAATGATGAAGGAATGAAGAAGAAATCAACACATTTAAATACAATGATCGATTATGACAAAGAGAATCAAAAGTCTTTTACGGTAAATTTGTTTTCATTATTCTCTAATGACATTTTCCTTTACATACCTTTTGTCTCAATACCAAGAAGGAATGAGGAAGAAGAAATCATTGCCTTTAAATACAATAATCGATAATGACAAAGAGAACCTATTTCGGATTGACATATTCCGTTTCTATAACCTCTTATGAGAAAGTAGGATCGCGAACAAATCATTTTCAACGGGGTTGATTTAATGGTTTTGATAAGCTTTTAGGAATCCCCGCGTGAAATCATTTTATTAGCATCGTCTAGATATTGGATATAGATTAAAAACAAGGTAAACCATTATAAATTTATTGCTCACGCACGAGTTGATACATTGTACTTAAATCTACTGATGAAAAGTGTGAACATAAAGATCTCGCATTAAACATATCTTATTAGAAAAGCGCAATAAGAACTGCTACGGCATTAAGTGTATATAAAACTTTTCTGAGACGTCCTTTAACAGTATTTTTCTTTATACCATTATAGTTTGTTGATCTAAAGCAATGACGTCATATCGACCTATTTTGTTTATCAATAGCAGTGAAATATTCATGTAAGATAGCGATTAAACGAACGGCAGGGTTGGAAAGTCATGTAATGTTAAACAGACAATAGTGTATGATTAATGACGCGTTTTTTATATTCCTTTATTTCCGTTTAAAAAATGTGTTTGCACTAGAAAATTGATTGAAAACCTGGTCGATTTTTTTCTTTTAAACCTTGATCACACTTAAATTTACGAAGTCATTTTTTATTGGTGATTATTTTATCATTTAAAAGGTTCACATAGACAACGACAGTAGAATGTAAGACAAAAAGTGGGTGACTTATTAAAGCAAAAGCTTACCACCGCTTAAAGCCTCAACAGACGGTAGAATTTAGTTGTACAACATTGATTTAAGGTATGTTGTACACCTTTTAAAGCAATACAACACTTGCATTCAGACCGCAATTCTATATTGTATGAATCATCAGGTTTCCCTCAAACACAATTCCTTACCGAATAGATCCCTTACAGAATTTATCACAATTATTACTGAAATATGTGTAAATGTTATATATAACCGTACGTATTGACCAATTAAGAATATTGATTAAGATAGCATGGGGGAGCATTTACCATGTTCTTGAATGAATAACATAACTGAGCACCCTAAAGCATGTTCTGTATTCTTGTCTCACAGTGAAAAAAAATCTGTTTGAGTAATGATGGAAACCCCTCCATTTTTTTAAATAGTCTATACTCATTTTCTGAGTAATTTGGGATTCGAACACGCCACGACTTGGGTGTTCTACGAGAGTTTTTCAACATTCTTTTTACTCCCTCTTTTTACTATATTTACATTTTAGCCCTAATTGTTCTGGAATTTCATTCATTAAACACATTATCAGGGGATAATTGGGAAATATGTCACCTGTCATCGTGGGAGGTCTGTACATCAAGAGTTAAAAGATAGAACATATGTCCTATCCTGTAAATGTAGTATTAAGTTGTACCAATTAAAGAAATTGTAGCCTTCACACATTACGATTTGCTTGTACATCTAAGTTTTAATTGGTGATGTACTTCAAAATACTATCGTCTGTTGGGCCTTTAGATTTTCTATTTAGAGATTATATTGATATGGAAATGTCATTGATAATACGACCTAGTGATGTGCATAATAAGTAATCAAAGCACAGAAGGCGCTGAATTTGTTTGGGTTTCAGAATGTCAGAAAGGTGAAGGTTGTGAGATTATAAAACAATTTGTTTTTGTATAGTGCCACCAATGCTTTCAATCGTTTTAATTGTAGTTGATTGGCTATAAGACTAATTGCAACACTGATATTCGATCCAATGTTTATTTGACTTAAACGATTTGAAAAAAACTGAGTTGCCGTAATTGGGATTTGAACTCCAGACCTCCCGCTTCCTAAGCGAGCGCACAAACCCCTCGGTCACGGAGAATTTATATATTAACGGCCTGAAGAAAACCATATTCTATTTAGGGTTTGTAACGACGCTAACTGTTGTTTAACACTTGTGTAAATAATCATGGCGCTTACTATAAGCATGTATATTTATAAAGAATAAAACAATATTAGAAATCTTCGACCATTCGGGAATGTGACTGTCATGTCATGTGACCATATTTACGCAGTGATCTCTTCTAAATTTTTCGGCCTAAGTGTTACATATAAAGGGAAGTAACCGCTTCAAAAAAGCGGACTACTTTCGGCACTTGCAATTAAGATATTGGTCACGTGACGTTATTAGTCTGTATCAGGAGATTCCGTGATAGCTATAGTTTGTTTAGAAACATATAAAATGCATATACATATGTATAACGCTGGAAACGTGGCGTGAAATTTAATGACAAATATGTCATGTTAAACATTCAATTTGGGATCGTGAATTTGAAACGATATGAGTTTATTTTAATTACTATCATAATTATAGAAGCAATGGTCTTTGCTAATGACTAATTACTCATTCTGGATAATTTAACGCCTATGAATATTTAACATATCCTAAAATCTTCGGTAAAATGTTCATTAAAAGTAATGATAGTGCTTTTGCGCCATTGGTTTTGTCTGAAATTATAATTAATAACGATATCGCAGATATTTTATCTTGACATCTTGTTCAATTATAATTTAGTAAAATATTTATTCTTACTTTATTACTTTCAGTATCAAAACTTTAATTTCATTCTCTTTGATATATTGAATGCAATTATCTCTATGAATAAATTTTATCAAAGGGCAATAAATGGACACATTTACTTTACCATATTAAATTTATCTCGGGTTGAAACTGTATATAGCTATATCTTATAAAATATTTTTATAACATAGAATGTCTCTGTTTTTAGCACATACGTTGGATATATACCTTGTTTAAACATTAAAGTTATTAAAAAAAAACTTTACAACTTTAACTTACACACGCCCATCAAGTCAACGATACAATACTTTGACATGCTTCATGTTCACGAAGGTACATGTATTATTTTATCATTATATATACACACAGAATCATTTAAAAACGTTTTATACACTAGACTAAATACAGTTTTATATCAAAAATTACACAACACGACATATAATTAACACCTTTAATACAGAATGTCCAAAAGGAATTATGCAAATTCATTATGTGTGCAAATTAGCAAAATGGTTAATAAAGCGCTATTTTCAGTGGTAGCAAAAAGAAAGCGTAATACACAGGCGCAATACGGTGCAAATTGAAGAGCAATGCAATCAAATATTCATTCAAAATTCAAGATTGAAATCTATTTATCTTTTGAACAATCGCAATTCTTCCAAAGAAATTTAGATGTCTATATTCCAGTTTTTAATTAAATGTAATTATGCTGCCCTCGATTTTACTAAAAATCTCCCTTCTTCGAGCTGATTTTGATTTCTTGATGAGAACACTGAGCAACTAGCTGTTCATTCGTTAAGCTAAACATAAATTAATTAAACGGAAACTCCCTTAAACCAATTTATAAGTTCTGATGTATAATATTTGATTTCTAAATGTCACTTGAAATTCATACAGTTCAAACAGTTTTAAAAGACACTGGGTATTCCAAAACCACAAGCAAAGGCAACAAAAAATATCTTTAAGGCAACCGACGAAAAGCAAAACAAATGTTTATTGATTGGGCAAATGTAAAATGACATTTCATTTTTTTGTAGTTTATTACATATAGAAGTCACGAATACAATAATAAAACTTCATCATGATTTACATTCAAACAGTTCCTTTAGTTTAATTACATTTCTCGTGAATGTTTCATAGAACTTAAGCTACACTTGTGTAAAGACAATAAAATAAAGAGTACATTTTTGACAATATAAGATAGAGCTTAAGCAGTCCCTGGCCCATTGTAAGAAAAGTTTACACAGATATTTACATTGTGAATAAAATGAGCCGCGTCACGACAAAACCAACATAGTGCGTTTGCGACCAGCATGGATCCAGACCAGCCTGCGCATCCGCGCAGTCTGATCAGGATTCATGCTGTTCGCTTACCAACTCTTTTACAAGTAGAGAAAATAATAGCGAACAGCATGGATCCTGATCAGACTGCGCGGATGCGCAGGCTGGTCTGGATCCATGCTGGTCGCAAACGCACTATGTTGGCTTTGTCGTGACGCGGCTCAAATAGAATGTACCACATATTAACATTTCACAATATGTTGTTTGTCATTTATGATTTACTTACAAAAGCCGCCTCACTCTCCTGTAGAAATAAGAAAATGCTTAAGTTTCTTTCGCCATATAACGTAGGTTAATAGTCAAACAAACTAGTAAAACACATGAAAAAATGCTTCAATTCTTTTACAAAGTGTCTTCTTCCCTTTGCTGTTCAAGGCATCAATATATAAAACTTGAACTAGACAGATATTGCTATACACAAATGGACCATAACCACAATTTTATTTGTCTTTATTCATAAACATTATACATGTATAAATATATATGAACTATGTCTTTTTGAAAATGCATATACATTGTATGACAAAACAAACAGACTTGGTTGGGCATGAATTCAAACGGTTTAAAAGTGTAAATAAATAATGTATATTCGTGGATAATTCAAAGCAAAGTTTTTTAATAGAATGGGACATACACAAAACGGTATATTATCTTATCCTTTTACCTACCAGAAACAAGATTCTATACATTTCAGTTCTCTTTTATTTAGTTCTAACTGTATTAAAGATCCTGTTACACAAC
Organism: Ruditapes philippinarum; assembly: GCF_026571515.1. Classification (NCBI taxonomy): domain Eukaryota; kingdom Metazoa; phylum Mollusca; class Bivalvia; order Venerida; family Veneridae; genus Ruditapes; species Ruditapes philippinarum. The sequence goes on from NW_026853822.1 coordinate 203,153, forward strand.
TTTTTTATGGTTTTATATCAAAGATATGATGCTCAAATTAAGATTTATCAATTTTGTAAGTTCCAAAAAGCATTATTTATAAAGATTTAACCGAATTTAACATATATTTTAATGATTACATATAATATGTACAAATATTTGCAGTACATATTTTACATGTTCTTCGATGTTTGAAAATTGTTTTATAAGCATAATTATATACATACATTGTATATATAATTTCACTTAAATGTGGTATACCACATCAATTACAACATACAGGATCTTTAACTTATCGTACATAAAAGCCATTTAGAAAAAAGTCATTGTCGAAAACGCAATGTTTTGATACACATAACAGCTGTACACTGGAAATTATCTTTAAAAATGAGAAATGTACATTTTTTAATGCCAAATAAAAAGAAGTTATTCATAATATCTCAAACCTTTCATATAATCTTGAATATTTCGGATATTTGCACATTAGATTCACAGAATAGGTCAGTTGGTTTAATGAACATTTATTTTAGATCTCTTGTAATAATATCAATACTATGAGTGAGTATACCTTAAAGGTAATAATTATATGTTCAGCTCAAAAATATTCAATGATTGAATATTTTGATACATTTGTACAAATACTAATGCAGTATCATAAAGAAATAAAATTGTACTGGTCGCCTTGTCTCATACCAAGGTACATATTATACTGATGACAAACTCATAGATGATACCTGCTAACAAATCCTTTGGCAAGTTTCATTTCTGTTACATGTTTTATCGTTCATGCAAGCGATTTATTTGACGACGGTCTGTTTGATTTAATTGGTCTACCTGCGTTACATGTTCCCAGAGGTTTCGCATCATAAATATATAAAAGGGTGTTTTAAAGCTAGTTATTACTGTATAAAGATAGCAGATTGAGACGATTGTGTACCTAACACTAACTCTTACAATCAGAAAAGTGTGACCAAGTGCGACTTTTAAAAAAAAACACAGAATAAAGATTCATGTCAAATTATTGGCTGCTTTGTCATCATAATCAGTGGAAATTAAAATCCATCGATTCGAAACAGAAAGTGCGATACAAACATGCAATCAATATGAAGGTGATGATGTTAAGTGGTTTTAAAATTAAACCTATTTAAAAAAATAACCTTCCAAGTAATGGTTTGAAATTAAATTGATACTCGGAGAGACAAACATATTTTATTCATTGAAAAGCTGATTGATGTCAATGAAATATTTAAACACAAAAGTACCAGAGCATTGCCGTGAAAAGTACGTTGGCTTCAAGTAAATAAGTCAAGTCCCGAATGTATCAAATGTTTTGGGAAGAAAACTAAATTTTTTATTCAAGGCTGGACATTTGCGTTTGAATTTGTTTTGTAAATAAATAAGTAAAGAAAATAATACATATAGAATGATGGTTAAATACTTTTTCTAAATAATCTTCTGGTGTTTAGATTTGGCTTGATAGTGAGACTATGCTTTAATTATATCAGCAGATATTACCCTAAAATATTCTAAATTGATTTGTCCTAGTTTCAATATATACAAAACCATTCAATATTTTCAGGGAAATAAATTAGAAAATATCTACTGGCTTAATAGCGACAAATTGCCTACAATGATCAGAGGAAAAGGGTATGTCCTGGTCGCATGAGTAGACTTAGTTGCCACACGCAGACTAATGGTTAGTCTTTTATATAATTATGTAATATTAAACCATTCATTTTTACATAATGATAATAGTTCCACGTTACAAGAAATCAAAATTCCAATGTAACGTCTTCACCAAGTCAGATTTGATATTATTTCTGTTTTAAATTCTTTTGTTTTCTTTGAGATTTTGAGAATGTAGTAATAGGAGTACGTCAAACATCACCACACCGACCTTTATTCTTTTTACACAAATAGATTTAATTTCTTAAGAAAAATAAATGCTTTTTTTCAATAACAATAATCATCATTACAAAGAGGAGTTGCGGAACATAGATTTAACACGTTCGCAAATTATTTTAGTTACCAATGGATTTTAAGTGTGTTTTATTAAACTCATAACCGAAAAATCACAAAAGGCAAGCACTTGATAAATGAATATATACAGATTTATTTATTTAAGAAGTGACTTGAATTGTGTTAAAAAACTTCAATTACCATGGCAATTAATTGGTTTGATAAGAGGAGTAATTTTTACCAACCTTATACATAAAATTAAAAAAATAAATAAATACATTCGTCACGTGATCCTATTACGATAATTATTTTGTCGACAAAATGACACTTCGTCATTTAACTAAATTGGATAAAAAAATGCTTTATGTATTTATTTATTTTACTGTATTTTTAACATTACAAGATTATTGTTCTTTATTGAAGATTATTCAAATACATTACTTCCACGGTGTATTTATACAAAAAGTCACAAATCTAATGCTAACTTTAAGATGTTTGAAGAGGAACGGTAGACGTAAAAAAAACCTAAATATACACACTGAAATGTGAAAATAAACGCTATTATTCTATTTCTTCTTGCCCCAGAGACGATTGGCGTACTATCCAAACATTCAAATAATAAAGCATAGGTGTATATTAATCGTATACAAAGTTTGTATCAATACAGTATTTAAATATTGGATTCATTTAGCACGTTATTTGCTAAACCTTTTATGAATTGATAGATTTTCTGAAAAAAGGTCTGTCTGAACCGCTTCTCTGTTCTAGAAACTGTCAGCAGTAACTTTATATTTATCGATTGCCTTTTAAAGTTATGTATATATTGTTAATATAAACACAACTTAATAGAAGATATTGATTTTCCTTATTTGATATTTTATGATAAGGTTTGGCAGTTGAGCACATTGTGCTATCAATATGTGTACATTTGCTTTACTTGCTTTGCAAAAGACCCAATGTTTAGTAATCTTAACCATTTACCATTGATACAAAAGCAAATGTTTTTTTCTCACCAAATGCTGCTTTGGGAAAAAAATAAAAGCAAAATCGATCATTCACTTATTATTACAAAACGATCATGTTGAAAAGTATGTCAAGCGGCGGGTTAATTTCATTTATAATTCAAAGAAACGGTATGTTATTTTAAAATAAAAAAATAATATTGTTGACATACACCAAGTGTTTTACAAACATAATGTTGTCAATAGTATTTCAACATCTTTGAACATATTTTACCTCTTTTATTCTATACAATTTTTACAAGGAGCTCCCTTGTTTATACGTTTAAATGTTATCTTGAATAAAACAAATATTTGCTTTTTCTGGTATTGACGTGTTGCTTTTAATAATGTCATCGGAGGCGACTATAGCTATATCTTCTCTGGGACCATTGGCAATATTCAAACCTCATACAGTTTAATTGATTATATGATAAGATGTCATAATAAAGAATAATTTTGAAAACCCTGATCCAAATATAGTTATTACATTCTCCGTACATTTGTTGTTCACGTCAGATGGCGTTGGTTCGGTTAATGTTTCTTTCATCACAATTACAAAAGATTAAAAGGTCATTTATATTTGTTACATTTTAATCTTGATTGGGCATTTGAAATGCTACATTTTCAAAAATGATAATAAAAGAAAACTTAAAAGGGGATTGATTTTTTTTAAATCAATTGTATTCTTCTTATTATTTTTTTCTTTGCTTTTGTCATGTGACCACAGAATTATTATATTTGTAATTATTGTATGTAACGAGATACTGTAAATGTATAAGTTACCGAAATAAACTATTTCTTCTTCTTCCTAAATATACACACTGAAATGTGAAAATAAATGCTATTATTTTGTTTCTTCTTGCCCCAGAGGCGATTGGTGTACTATCCAAACATTCAAATAATAAAGCATAGGTGTATATTAATCGTATACAAAGTTTGTATCAATACAGTATTTAGATATTGGATTCATTTAGCACATATTTGCTAAACCTTTTATGAATTGATAGATTTTCTGAAATAAGGTCTGTCTGAACCGCTTCTCTGTTCTAGAAACTGTCAGCAGTAACTTTATATTTATCGATTGCCTTTTAAAGTTATGTATATATTGTTAATATAAACACAACTTAATAGAAGATATTGATTTTTCTTATTTGATATTTTATGATAAGGTTTGGCAGTTGAGTACATTGTGCTATCAATATGTGTACATTTGCTGTACTTGCTTTGCAGAAGACCCAATGTTTAGTAATTTTAACCATTTACCATTGATACAAAAGCAAATGTTTTTTTTCTCACCAAATGCTGCTTTGGGAAAAAAATAAAAGCAAAATCGATCATTCACTTATTATTACAAAACGATTATGTTGAAAAGTATGTCAAGCAGCGGGTTAATTTCATTTATAATTCAAAGAAACGGTATGTTATTTTAAAATAAAAAATAATATTGTTGACATACACCAAGTGTTTTACAAACATAATGTTGTCAATAGTATTTCAACATCTTTGAACATATTTTACCTCTTTTATTCTATACAATATTTACAAGGAGCTCCCTTGTTTATACGTTTAAATGTTATCTTGAATAAAACAAATATTTGCTTTTTCTGGTATTGACGTGTTGCTTTTAATAATGTCATCGGAGGCGACTATAGCTATATCTTCTCTGGGACCATTGGCAATATTCAAACCTCATACAGTTTAATTGATTTATTGATAAGATGTCATAATAAAGAATAATTTTGAAAACCCTGATCCAAATATAGTTATTACATTCTCCGTACATTTGTTGTTCACGTCAGATGGCGTTGGTTCGGTTAATGTTTCTTTCATCACAATTACAAAAGATTAAAAGGTCATTTATATTTGTTACATTTTAATCTTGATTGGGCATTTGAAATGCTACATTTTCAAATAATGATAATAAAAGAAAACTTAAAAGGGGATTGATTTTTTTAAATCAATTGTAAATATCTAAATTTCGTATGAACTACTTAAGGATTGGTTATCAGTCTAACAAGGACATCTAGACCAATACAAAAAGCAAAATGGGAAAGAAAGGCTAAGCAAATTAACTAATATATTTATCTACCAGCACTATTATTTCCTGAGGCATACTTAAAATAGATAAAATATGTACAATATACTAAAATTCTACTGCTTTGAAGCGTTTCTACGTATACTTCTTAAGTGAAAGTTCTTTTTTTCTTCTACAATTAACAAATCTTCGGCGGAACTGGATTATTATATTTATTTCGGTTAGTGAACCTACATAAGCATCTTGCTACCCGAGAACGGTTTTAGCACTTCAGTAGACACAGGGAAATGCTGATATTCTTACAAAAAAGATACTGTTACCAACACTAATTAGCTGAATATGAACTTCATTTCTTGCATGCCGATTCACCGAATCTGTTAGAGTTATAAAATAACATGACAGTGAAAATAAAATTCGGACGTGACTGTAAATTTCCAGCTGTTAAACACAGAAGGAATCAATGCTAAGTTACTGTTACACCCTCCCGCACCGCCCTAATCTAATTAAACTGTACCGATTTATATAACATTACTACTTCTAGAAAATTAACAAAACTACGTGGATTGTGCGCGGTATCAGATAGTATCAAACCAGTTATATATCAGACTGTTTGTTGTTGTTCTTGTTTTCTTTGTTTATTATTATTATTATTATTATTATAATTGTTATAATTATCAATTGATGTGTTGTGTTAATTTGCACATCTTATTATGTGTTAGTTTCCGTAACACATGACATTTGATGATGGTGGTGGTGGTGATGGAAGGGGTGGTGTGTAGGGGGAGGCGGAGGGGGGTTTACAGTCACGTATTCACAACTACAAACAAAAGTTCAATTATTTCTGGGGTATTATGTAAAACCAAAATTATCTAAAGTGACATTATGCCTATCCAAGTGTAAATGGCGTGCCTGTACATATGAAATTGCCTTTTACCATACTCTTATTAAATATTTTTCGGATTGTATCGATGATGTCCAATTCGTAAAAAAGAGAGGGACAGTCTTTTTATCTTTAAGGAATTTTTAATATTTTATTTAAAACATTTTTTATTATCAACTATTTGTTTATAATTATTTCATCAGTCAATCTTTTGAAGTAATTAGTTAATTCAGGGCAACTTGACAGCACAAAATGAGCACAATGCCACTTTAATTCGAACTCTAAAACATTTTGCTCGGCGTGCAAGAAACGATACTAAACAATTCTTACCCGTGAGTTTTCAGTTGCCTTTAAATTCGAATAAAATAATGTCATTGACTGTTAAGATATCCACTTAATAACTGTACGACTAACATAAGACTGATTCTATTGTTTCCACCGTATCATTGTTATTGAAATGTATGATAACTGATCAAAGTCAATTATAATGAAATATTTATGAAACCATTAAATTAATAATTATGCTGATAGTAATAAGTATCATACTTGATAACAAACCTAAGATCATTTGAACTTTTTTAATCAAGCAATATTTTATAAGAATCTCTAAATAATACATTTCTAGTGTTTTCACCAACAAAAAAAAAATACTCGTGGAAAATGTGCCCAGCGTAGATCAATCTACTTGATTTTGACTTATCAATTTCTTACAATACTATAAATTGTCAAATTAACATATTTTCAGTCAGTATAAATTATGTTAAGTATAAGCTAGTTAGTGTGAACTTACATTTTTATTCAGAATGTTTGCTGTAAAGGTATTTGGTTAGTTCATTTTGTGGAAAAATATATCGTTTGGGTGAATTTTAGGTATATTTAACAATTAAATTTTACAACTCCAATGGTAGTCTGTATTTCTTTTCTATCAAAATTCTAGTAACTTAAACAAAATTACCAATGGATATTCAAAAGTCTACAAAGACCAAAATAAACCTACAAGAGGTATTTATTTTGACCAGTTCTGATAAGTTCATATTATCAAATAGACTTGCAAAATGTAATATGTTTCGTAAATCTATCTTTACTATTTCATTTTGTTTTGCAATAAAGCATTCGAAGTTTGCATTTATCACGGGAAAGTGGATTTAGCATTAGATTCTTGCTAGATGTTGTAATGATTTCTCTCAATGTTTCAATCATGCCTTTAATTGACAAACTAGCAATCTAGTAAATCGTGATTTAAAATCTGCGTTTCTGAGTTCTTAAACTAAGTCTATCGTAAATCAATTCATTCAAATGACTTGTTATTTATATCAATTTACTGCTGAACGTTTCATGCTCTATTGTCTTTGTTACACGATCCTACAGATAATAATAACGATACAAAAATAGCATCACAATGAGATAGTTCTCTACTGCAAAGTCAGCTTTCTGTATGATGTTAATTTATATTGTATAGGAAAACAATTCAATTGATTTTAAGGAGAAACATCTAAGAAATCTCTGGAATATAATATATACAACTAAGTGCATTATACATAGCTTTTTTAACAATAACAAAATTGATGAAATAATGTTGTGAAATAACAAGAGGATCTACAGCATCTAATGAACAGTCAACTTGAATAAAACATATATCTGTAAGGATAAACAGTTTTTTTGAATTTATTTCATAATATTTTTAAGCACTATGAAAGCCAACATTTTCCCTAGAAAACAAATATATTATGTGCTTGAAATTTAAATTAGTGTAATAAATGTATTAATAAAACACAGAACTACTTACTGCTTCTCTGCCTTTTTCTTTAAAGCCCGGGCAAGAACTTTTTGTTTCGAATGACGACGGCACGCTGACAATATAACTGACATTTTTAATTTTTTTTTATAAGTGCTTTGATATCAAATCCTCAGAAGAACTGAAAACTAACAACATTCAATATGTCTTCCACTGTGAGAACGGCTACTGTCACGAACACTGTGGTATAACCGATATCGGAATTCTGTATATGGACTTAACTTAGCAAACTTCGTCTCTTAATGAATAATTCCAACCTGTATTGTTACACATGACAAAACCAGCCTATGGTATACATCTCTAGGCAACCTGCAGGCGGTAGATCATTGATTAGACAGGTCTAAAAACTTCCCTGAAAGCGGATTAATAGAAGCTTTAAAATTTTCCAAATCAACAAAGAGACTTGTTCTGGAATCGATATCTCTTTTCAGCCCAGTTTCGACCCGGGTATTCGCGGGACGTTCACAATGTCCTGTTCTATTGGAAAAATAACAGACTGTTCCTATTGGAACTGGCTTATCTCTCTCCTATAACTACATGTAAAGGAAAACACAGGTATGCACTAGGTAAAATGCAGATACTCTTTGTCTGCTTGATTTATAACAAATTGGAATCAAATTGTAAGAAAAATTTACATAAAATATCAAAGAATCTTTGTATATTATAATAATATAAAGACGTAGTTTTCGTTCGCACTCATTTATTTGTAGTACATTGCCTATTTGAATTTCAATGATGTATATATATATTTCTTTATGCTTCTCTCAATTAAAACAGTGTAAATGGAAACGGGTCATACAGTTTTACACACGCTTTTAACATGTAAGCGTAATGTATAAATTAAGTAAATTCATTTTCAGTTTAGTGCTTGGTTCATATACTGTTACAACAACAATAATTATTATAATGAAAACTATAAAATTCTATATACTATTTCAAGTTAGAAATAATATAATAGATTACAAGTGAAAAAGCTTTTAATCATTATACAATGTATAATTGATTATTAAATTCAAGACATATTTCACACCAATCGTTCCTTTATATAAATATTGTTTTTATTAACTTATTTTTCATAGTGTTAATAAATATGCTAAATATCTTTTCAAAATCTTATTATTTTATTTCGACAATTAATACTAACTTGTTGCTTAGACATATCTATGATGCAATACTTTGTATGTACTAACCAAAAACAAATCCACTGAAGTTTTGTGACATGATGGGACTACAAATATTTTTCAGACATTTTTATACCATTTGATGTAGCTCAAGACTATTAAAGATCCTGTAACACAATTTTTTATGGTTTTATATAATAAATATGATGCTCAAATTAAGATTTATCAATATTTTTGTTTTATAAGCAAAATTATATACATATATAAAATTACACCTCAATTATAATATACATGATCTTTAACTTATGTGTATATATTAAGATCATCCCCTCACCCCGTTTATCCAGAATTATTACATTTGGTGCGGAAAAAAGAGTACTAAGAGACAACGTATTTCACTCAAATTGGGCTAGGAAACACACTAAATTGATTTTTAAAATTTAATTCTGACCATATTTTTTTTTCTTATGCAATTTTCTTTTGCGTTTTAAGTGCTTCACTTGAACTATGTTAGAATTTCCAATTCTATGTTTTTAGAGGTTTTGATGTCTTTGGAGCTCCTTCCGTTCTGACGCATTGGAAGAAAAAAGTTTGAATAAAAAAGTAATACACAAATAATAGAATCGGTATATGATTATATTTATAGCAGGCTAACATTTTAACCTATTGAATTTGCCATGTTTTTAACTTGGAACGTGCTTTTCGACGTTTAATGACTTTAATATCAAAATACAAATTCAGCTACCGACAATGTAGAGCCTTACCAGGCTGTATGAATCTGTAGGCTTACCTCTCTACTGGCGGCAAAGGTTGATGGCTCGAGCAGCATAAGGGTAAAAAGATAACTAATTTTAGATAACTTTCTCAATGGCCCTCAAATAGCTTGCACTAAACCTTATTCCGCGGAAAAATAAACACTGCACTGAGTTCTATCGTGTCGGAACAAAAGAATTACTTTGTATGTAATATTTACAAGCCCTGGGTATCTATCGATAAAAACTTTAAACAAATTTCTCTATGAAAGCAAAACGATTATCAAAAAAATATAATAAGTTACAAAGATACAAAACGTATCGGAGCGGGCGGGTTTTTTTCTATAGATCTTGTTAAAACTAAACACAGCCGAGAAAACAAATATCGATTCTTATTGTATATAAAAGCTAATTTTCATTATTTGAATATCGGTATGCATTAAAAATTCATTATAGTATGCGATACTTAAAAATATAGGTTACAGTATTGTTTGCATGGAACAGCAATTCCTTATTGATCCCATATTCCAAAGGCTTTTGCATTCTGCTTTTAAAATGAGTTTTAATCAAGTCTTTTACCATCTGTTTATAAATACAGGACAACAGCACTTACCCGTTGTCCTTCACATTTATACAGTGGTTCATTTTTGTAAAGGTGGGAAATTATTATTGAGAAAAACTCTCTGAAATTTATAACCGATGTCCAGTCACTATTATAAATATGAACATATAAAGTCTGATAGCAGGATATTAAAATGTACAATAGGTGAAAATATGATATCATACAATTGTTAAATAAGTTGAATATTGAGAGATCATACGAAATGCACACAGTCAAACCCGCCGCCTATAAGTAGTCTGTGTTTAAGAATGGCATTCCTGGTCAGGATAGAAAAGTTCCCTTTGATACCATGCAATCTATATTTAAGAAATGTCTTGTATTTCTAAAGTCTTGGATAATACACTTCAGAAGTTCAGGTGAAATATTAATAACAACATGAATGCAAAATGTAAGGCAGTTTTTAAGAAATAGATATCAATTTTGAGTGTGTTGTTGTAGAATAATAATTATGGACTGTTCGGAGTTCAAATGTTTATATATACGAAGGGCGATGGGCCTGACTACTACAACGTAAGAAATATAAATATCTTTTTCAATTTTAACACGTTCGTTGCGGGTCACCACAATGGAATTTGAAAATATATATTTTTCAACGGAACTATTTACTATGTATCTTTAATCGGCTGTTTATAAGCAAAATATTGACAACTTAACCTGTTTTTAAAGTGTATAAAGCTATCTAATGCCTGTAGTTTTCCAAATCATTGATTGAATTTTGAAAAAGAATAATTGGATCTTACACACAGACAACCAAATTCCATCTATATATAACCAGGATAAGATAAAATAACGTATTTATGTAAGGTTCTTAGCTTAAAGGGGCTACACTGAGGTCTGACAGGTAATTTGGTGTCCAAAAAAAATGTAAACAAATTTCCTCACAAATCACAATATTATGACTAAAATAACAATAACTTACACTTTAGCCAACCCTCTAACAACAATTATTCTAGAAAATGCATTTTCACATTAGCTTTTGATGCAAAAATGAAAGTTGGTTTTCCCAGACATGTACAGAAGTTACCCACAATTCATCAGGTATAACTAAAATACGCAACGGACATTTTTGGAACAACAGAGTAAACGGGGGTAAAAAAGTCTATTGATTTTTTCTCAACACTCTAACCTATCATGTTTATATAACGAAGAAAAACTGTATAAAAGATAATCAAGGTAGCAATTTCGTTGTCTTGAAAAATCAAACGCCAGCGAAGCGGACATTTTCTAGACAAAACGGAAAGATATTATATACATGTACAATTATTTTCATTGACTTTTCAGTTTCAATTTCAATATTCTAAGGCAAACATAATGTATCGGTGATATTTATACTATAACGAGCACAGTGTAATCATACTAATAAAAGTATTTAACGCTATCTATAACGTATTTAAATCAAATACAGTTAATGACATGTCTCATTTGATTTGTTTGTTTTTGGGATGGAGTGGGGGTTACGTCACACAAAACTGTGTAGGTCATTTTGGCGACTCTTCAGTTTTACTGGTGGAGCAAGAACTCAGATGCCCCCTTTGCAAAATTGTTTCTGGCACAAACGGGCATCTGTGTATGTAATGAATGACGTTTCAAAGGTTATCTTGATAGGATCGTACATACACGTTCCACACACAATTACATCATGTTCATACCATAGGCAAAATTAAATGCACGTTCCCTGTTGTAACAATATGAAACCCCAGAAATAACCTATGAACAAGCTTCTGAATATGGCATTTCTATCGTTATTCCACAAAAAGCACCCCCCCCCGCAAAAAAAAGAATGAGTACATCAATGGGCATGCTCTGGAGTGTTGGGAACTATTACCTGCACTCCAGTTACGCACTGTGCATGTATATGAATTCGATTTACCTCTGACACGTTTTCAACAGAAAAGTCTTCAAACTATGATACAATAAATGTTTATGATTCTATTAGAAACTTGTGTAGAATTTAATGATTTTTCGGTGAAAACGATATAGTTTACTTGTAATACAGATAAGATCAAAGTGCTGAAGGCACTGAAGAAAAAACCGGATAAACTAACACATTTTCACTCCAGTTTCACAGGTAAATTAATTTTATATGTCGCGGTTTACATCTTAATATCAGGTAACCTTTGCTTTTTGAGACTTTTGTTTTTGAAAATAATCTAAACGAGTAAAATAAACCCTCTTTTATGGGCAAATAACTTAATAAGTAGCATCCCCGATTTCTCTTTCATAAATTGGCTTTAGCAAATTCTTTTCTATTCAAATATTAAGAACATTATGTCAGTGACGTGTCTTCTACTTGAAATCTTCCTGGTGTGTATTTTTCGGTAACAGGAAGAAAATGACAATCTGTTCGTATCTTTCGGTAACAGGAAGAAAATGACAGTCTGTTCATTTGATCATGACTGTGAAAAATTATGTTTTCTGAACCAATTTATCCTGCCGATAAAGATTTTGCAAGCAATCTGGTGGTTTATGTTCTAGTGCTTACACTTAGTCTTTAATTCCAAAGAATATTTCTTAGAAGACCTTTAACGTTTGATTACGGTATAATCACTATAACCGAAATACATAGGCTTGTTACTGTGAAATTTTTCGTTCATGTGTTTAAAATACTTCAGTAGCTCTATAAATTTTCAAAACGATATCCAGTATTTCCGAAACAATTTTCAAAGGCTTTTAATACACAATCTTATAAATCTTAAAGTATTACGAGAACCACCCACCTAATCTCCAGAACATACATACGAAAAACAAGATAAATCAAAAGGCTGCACGCTCTGTGGTATTTTCTGATCTTTGCAATCTAAATCGCACTGTATAACTGTATTATTTTCCTGTATAAGTTTATTTTTATGTACTATAATTCTTCTTGCTTGGTACCAGAGTTTGATACATATGGAATTCTGCATGACTATCTAGAGTTGCATCAAAAATCATTTATGTTCATTTTTATGACAGCCACACTTTATCCTTGTATATCGTGGCTGTTTCCATAACAAAGAAACTTTATAAAAAATAATTGCCTTGAATTGGATTTGAACCCCAGACACACTAAACGAGCGCGTTACCCTTGCACCACGGAGAAGATATACGAACAATGCCTGAATAAAATCAAGTGATACTAAATTTAGATTTTCCATTGCATTTCGGGTTAATTTCGAGGTTTTTTGTTCAAGATAAACCTGTTGTTTAATATTGATGTAAATAATTTAACAAAAATCTTCTCGCCAAAACAGTCCGACATGTATATATTCCACTACTCGACAGTCAGATTTATTTGTGAAATACGCTCTCGACATCGCTTAAAATAGCATTTTCATTGATTAAAATGATATTCATCCGCGTAATTTGTGAATGTGCATTCATTGACAATTCTATAACCCAAAGCTACTTTTAAACTTTGAATGCGTTGTAATTTGTTGTATACTTATAACAAAATGAAAATATTTCTTTCTTTTAAATTGCTAGTTTTCAGCTGTTTTAAGAACTGCTTGTTGTTAGGTTTGTCGTGAAACCGCTGTGTCAGAGATTGAATGTTAGCTTTGTATTTCCTGATTTTCGATCAGAAATACAAAAAGGAATGTTAACATTCAATGAATGCAACACCCACACGACCAAGCAACACAGGACCACGGCTAAAGTATCAATGAAAAATTTAATTTCAGGCTTTCAAGTGGTAAATAAAAAGACTAAACAAAAAAAATGAAAAACAGGAAGAAAGAAGAGACAAAAGTAGAGAAAAGTAAAGGTTTTAGTGCTATAAAGCAAGAAAAGCAGGGTTCTCTTCCTAACTTATTTATGCAATGAAATACATCCGATCAATATTTGGCCGTTGCAGTTTTTGAAACCAGTCACTCGTGTTTTCACAATAGTCGGGAAATGAACCTGACCTTTTTTTATCAAAATATTTACAAAACTATTAACAATGAGTATGCCATGATAAACAGGCTATAAGGAGTAAAAACAATGGTTAAGATATGCATTGCCCTTTCCCAAGTTTGTATACCGTCTAGGAGTTGGAAGTATTATAAAATATAGTTTCAGCAATGGTTGTTGTATTAGGTGAGGTTAATAATATCTTACTGAATTCTTAAAGTTACTTTTACTTACCTGCCCTTCAAATTTGTCTTGCAAGTATCATGATTTTGTTTGTTTTGTTAAATTTGAAAGAAAGTTAGGGTTTAAAGAAGAACAACTATATAATCAGTTTTAAGTTTATTAGTCCCCTACCGGTTTAACCGGAGGGGACTTTAGGTTTACCCTCCGTCCGTCTGTCTGTCTGTCTGTCTGTCCGTCTGTCTGTCAGTCAGTCCGTCAGTCCGTCCGTCCACAAAACTGGATCCCGCGATAACGCAAAAAGTACTGAAAATATTTTTATGAAACTTGATATATGGATAGATGGCAGTATGGAGATTATGCACGTCTTTTTTTTTCTTCCTATGTTGAAAATTCTGGTTGCTATGGCAACAAATAGTCTGAAAATATGGCAAATTTAACACATAAACTGGATCCAGTGATAACTCAAAAAGTACTGAAAATATTTTTATGAAACTTGAAATATGGGTAGATGGCAGTCTGGAGATTATGCACATCTTTTTCTTTTCTTCCTATGTTGAAAATTCTGGTTGCTATGGCAACAAATAGCCTGAATTTCAAGATTTCTGATTTAAATTTTCAGCTTTTTCACTATATGTTCTTTATTTCTTAAGGTGTTTACTTCAAACTTTAAATATAAGTTTCTGGTCATCAACCACATTATATGTGACAAGGTTTATAACTCTAGCACAAAAAATATCAGTATTACCTCCCTTGAACTTAGATTTTTTAGGGGAAAAAATGTTGTCTTTTTTAAATAACTTCTTTATTTCCTAATGTATCTACTTCAAACTTCATATATATGTTTCTTATTATCACTCGACATTTTTGAGAAGGTTAAATACTCTAGCAAGACTATTTCCAGAATTATGTCCCCCTTGAACTTAGATTTTTTTCGAGAAACTGGTATTTTCACTCCAACTTCTTCATTCCTTATAGGATTTACGGTTTTACTTTAAAATCCCACATCGTAATAATATGACAAAGTTGTATAAACATAATTTCCTTACTAAGCATGGAAACTTAACACATTACTGTGATATAGACAAACTTATTTTATTATGTTTTGTGGTCGATATTTTCAAATACAGACTTCATCCTCAAATTCATTATAAATGGCAATACACAGGAGTGTATGACAATTAAAGAACTTTTTGAGGGACCGGTAGGGGATTGCCCGCAATACTATCAAATGCTTGTTTCACTAGTCCCGACAATAACCTTGCTGTGGAAGCTTGACTGTGTCTGGGGCTGCGTCCTGTGAACGTTGCCGTCGCCTTGATTGTCTTTATTCCAGTTTTCCTTTTTTACTCTTATAACGCTCTCAATTTCTTTTCCACCGAGAAGCTTCAATATATTGTTAACATTAAAGCACAGCTCAATTGACCCATCACTAGTACGGATGCCTTCCAATAAGAAAGAAATTTATCAGGATATCTTCTAAATCAATAATGATAATAATAATATTAATAGACTCTGAGTCAGATTGTAACTCTTTTCCGACCTTCTTGATAATGTTTACCATGTGCATGAAACAGATAACAATTACCTATAGTTTTGAATGTCTAGATCAAAACGTAGTAATCCTCTCATCAACAAAGTTTACATCCAATGCGGATAAATATGCAAGTATGTATGTAAAATGATAAATATTAAATTTCAGATCTATCTAGCAAAGGAGATCGATTTTTTTTTCTTATAGAATTTTAATTATATGCACTAGACATACATAAGAATTATTAACAAATAAAGTTGAAGCCTAGATGTCCTATAATGAGGCCGGATCCATTCTCTATTTAGCCAGTGCTTTCAGTGCTTTGATCAGAGTTAAAGAGAAATATCTGGAATAACATTCTGTGTGTGCGTGTGATTTTTTATGCTTACAATACTCAAGTTCATGTCCGTTGTATAAAAGGTATTACGAAGTTTTTTTTTCCTGAACGGGTGTCAGATAAACCAAAGTGACCTTTGAAATAGGACCCATTACACTGATTGACAAAGTAAATTTTCTTAGCCTAGATATCATGATATTTTAACCATTACAAAGTTAATACATATTATTTAATAATTACACGAAAGCTCTCAAATTAACATAGAATATTTGTAAAATTTGTGTATGTCAGTTTTCAACTCCGTACGTTTAGCTAAATTCATTCAGGGTGTCCGTTTGACCCTTGAAATGACTCTTTGACCCTTCAAATTTCCAAAAGGCCTGATTTGACCCTCAGGATTTTAACTGATGGGTCAATTTTTGTTAAAATCATGGGGATTTTGCCTTGTAGTCGGTAAAACTTAGTCAAAATGACCCTCAGGATTTCATAGCTAGTGAACACCCTGTTCATTATTGTAATGGAGAAAAAAACATGATTACAACAATGTAATGCTTTAAATATATTGAAATTGCTTTTGAAATATTTTTCTCACAAGAACATATGTGAACAACAAGAAATTTAACAAACAAACCCAAAATTTGCTTTTAAATTTATGGATTGTTGGTATATTCCACTTTCGCACTTTCGTTGCTGCCGATACACAAAAAAATTCTCCGTTTCGCTTTTTAGTCATCCCGAGAATCATCACGTGACCGTTGTTTTTATTCAGATTTGCAAACTGAAAGGTGTTTAAACGCTTTTGCCACAAAATTGGAGAAAATATGTATTTCAAACGACTTGCCAATCCAAAGAACACATATCAATGTATCACTGATTCAGTTTGAATGTCCCTAACACGCAGGTAACAAAAAATTATCGGTTCGTGAAATTTTACTTTTTTTTGTGACATTCGGCCGTACCTCAGTGGAGTACCTTTAAAGCGTTTAAAGATCTTGTAACACAACTTTTTATGGTTTTATATCATAAATATGATGCTTAAATTAAGATTTATCAATATTGTAGGTTCCAAAAAGCATTATTTATAAAGATTTGACCGAATTTAACATTTCATGTAAATAAAGGGAGGTAATAAAGAATTTATTTTCTATAAAGTGTCAAATTTTACAATAAGAAATGAATGCATATATTTTAATGATTACAAATAATATGCACAAATATTTGCAGTGCATATTTTACATATTCTTCGGTGTTTGAAAATTGTTTTATTTGCATAATTATGTACATGATTATATATAATTTCACTTAGTGTGGTTTACCACTTTTGATCACAACATACAGGAACGCTTTTCATTTTATCTCATTTTTCACAGCTGAGATAACAACTTGTATTTTGTAAAACCGCACTGAGCGAATGGTATTGAATTTTGCACATTAGTAAATGGTCCAGAACTGCATCAACTACATTTATAATATTTTTTAGTTCCAACCTATCAATAAACGTCATTCGCGTCTCTTCAACTGTGCAAAGTTGTACGTTATAAATAATAAATATAAATAATAAAATATCATAATGATATGTATATCTCTCGAAAACAATTATCATTTCAAAAGTAATATAAAACCCAAACATGCGAAAATGTTCTGCTATTGATATTGATTTTAGACTTATATAATTTGCATAATTAATTTGTTTAAATGTACGAGTATGCTTTATTCATTGATTTTACTTAATGTATTATTTATCTCCAAACAAAGTATGAAATGAGGCTATGAAACAAAATAATTTCATTGTGTGAATGTACTTGTATATCAAGATAACTTTTATAAGCAGTTCAAAACATTCACTAAATAGATACAAAATTGTTTTGTTTAAGAATAATTGAAAATTGAATCATTTTTGTCATTGATTCATATTTCTATTTTCATTAGAACGTATCATTATAAGAATTTCCTGACAGCCAGGAAACAACCACGGAAAAAAAACCATTCCTCTGATAATTTGCCTTATTACCTCCCTTTTTGTAATGGTAATTTCCCACTATTGTTAATGGTAATTTCCCACTATTGTTAATACAAATATTACCGCGTGAAAGATCGGAACAGTACTTTAAAAATAGTAAATAAGTGTAGTTATGTTGTACATTTTCAAGCGAAAAAAATGCCATCATTGTTGCGTGCAGTAATGTACTTTTCTTTGTTTTATTATTATTTTTATAAATTTGAAGTTAACGTCGAAGGTCATATACTGTAGCGTCTTTCCAGCTTTACTAGTGCACGAAGACCTCATGTGCCCTTAAAATGCAATATTTCAGGTATGAAGGGGCACCTTAGTAGAACCACCGGCGTACCATAAGTTAGCCGGATAAGTTCCTGGCGAGATCCGAACACACAGTGAAGAGGGGCAAGCAGGTGGGCAAAACACGTGATTCGATTTCGTTATCAGCTACGTTGTTGTTGTTTTTTCAAACATACAATCGCTGTAATATTTTGCTTTAGATGTATTGCTCAGTCAGTATATCTTATGCTTTGAAATAGGTTAATGAATTTAAATATTTCATTGATCAAAAACCTTTTCATGTTTGAAATGTTAATAGATGGACTACACAATGGTCGATTCCAAAATAAACAAATCACGTTTCATAGCAAATAGAGAACAAAGAGAGATTCAAACTTGATTTTTCATTTTGTTTTTAAAGTCATGTGGTCTACATCCGTTTTGTTGTGTTAGATATTCCATTTATATATCATGTAGGTATTTGACAGTAAGTAAATGCAAATATATTTGAAGTTTTAACAGATGATCTTCAAATGAACCTTTTCACTATGACACTTCATGATTTTTTTCATCAGAATCAGTCTCTTTTGCATATGATACCATTATTACCAACTCATAAATTCTAAATGTGATTTGTGTTCGATAAGAAATGCATTGTTCGATATATAAAATCACATGTCAGTTTAACTTAATTTAAAAGCACGTTATTTTTAACCGGAACTTCACAATTCACTCAAGACTAAAGTGTGTATAACAAAATATAGAAACTTTTACTGGTGTTGTTCTTTTTTCATTCGCCGGAAAAATCTGTATTAGTGCGCAATGGATATCTGTGGGCATACCTCCTGTAATTTATTTACTTTATATTCTTATATGACATGGTAACATCACTTCTCGGTCGCCTGACATTACCAAAACGACCATGTATCGCATCCTCAATCGGAACTCCTCGGCTATTAATCATAATAACCTCGAACTTAAAACGGATTGAAAGTAGTTCAACCACGTGGTTTTAGATATTAACAAAAACAGAGAGACAGTGTTATCTATGAAAAAGTAAAACGAATGCATATATTTGACATCTAAAGGAAAATGAAGTTAGTTACGGTACAATTATGATTGAAGATATGTCTGGTAACCATTTTTAATTTATGTACAATTATATGCAATTCGGACTTAAAGTGACATTATGCCCATTAAAGGGTTTACAGTGAGTGAACGGGTGAAAGTCAAAATAAGTTTTCATTTTGCCATAATTCCTTTTAATTTATTAAATTTAATAATTAAGTTCGCATAAACAATAATTAACTCGCAGATACAAACGAAATTTCTGTAAATATCCATCAGAATTTACCTATAACGCTTAGTTTATAAAAAGAGTGGGGCAGTCTTTTTAAATTTTAGACATATATATAATTTTATCCTAAACATCTTTCAATATCAACTGTTGGTCAAACACCATTTTGACAGCCAATCTTTTGAAATATAAAGTTAATTCAGCTAAACTTAACCATGAAAATATGAGCACAATGTCCTCTTTAATGTCAGCAAGTTGACTTTTTTGTACTTTCGTTTTTTCTACAACCGTACTAATATATTATATAAATAATTTACTGTTTACTCTTTTATGTCCTGTAGGTGGACTTTTACTTGATATATTGGGGAAAAAAACTAAGTCAACACCCCCAATAGTCAATTAATATTTGCATATTTAATTTCTTAGCGTAGGTTGAACCGTTCTGTGTACTGTTACTATTGTGTTCGGGGTTCTTATCCGAAGTTTGACAGAAAGGGCCGAGAAAATACGATTGTCTCATACCAGTGCCGGGTTTTAGTTACTGGCTTGAATATTTAACAAAATATGGTATAACAAAATAAATAGAACCGGTCAATGAGAGCTATAGAACAAAAAATCACATTTCTTGTCTTCCTACCGACGCCTCTCAATAGTCGAGGACACGTGTCTTCGCCTCGACTTTTGAGGTCGCCGACACGAAGACATATACATTCTAGTCAAAATAAGGCAAAAACACGGGATCTTCTGAAGAATTCATGTCGGCGGGTAAAAAATCTTTGTATTGATGCATTCTATTTAATTTTTAGAATTGCTAAACAAACAGTGTCAAAATAATGACCTCAATTCTTCAAAATACTCACCACCATATGATATACAAAGCTTTAGTAGTTTAATCCAGTTTTTTTAAATGCGTTTTCATAATCATTTCGAGGTATACTGTCAGACACTGGAAACTACCCGAACCGAGATTTTTTGCGTTTGATATTTTCTTCCAGCAAGGAGTTATTTGAACCTCAGAAATAGGAAGAAGTCACAAGGGGCAAGATCTGGCGAATAGGGAGGGTGAGGAAGATCGACATCCCTTTCCTGTTTCAGATATTCTCAAACAATCAAACAATAGCTGCTTTGTGCGACGAAGCATTGTCAAGCAACAACCTGACACCATGAAGACCAGTTGCTGGTCGACGGTTTTGAAATATTTCTTTAATTTATGAACGACCTTGCCTTTGTAAAACTTGGCATTTACAGATTCACCCTTTGGTACGGCAATTTGAATAGCAGGACTTTGATTGGTAAAGAAAATTACATACCTGACCTTTTTGACGCTCATGGTGCTTTTTGCTATGCAAGGTATTTGACTTTCATTGGCTGCCTATATGTTCTCACGATTCTTTTGTTTGGGGGGCTCATAAACGAGAACCCACGTCTCATCGCCGGTGATATTTGCGAAAGATCGATTGTTGTATTTAGGGAACCGTTTCAACATCTGTTTGGAGATTCTAGCCCAAGCAATGTTTTGCTCTTTTGTCAGGCGATGAGGCATCCCTTCTCATTTTTAAATCACATCTGAGAGTTGTATGAGCGACTCATACAGAGGTACCAACGCATTTAGCTATATACCTAGTTGTAAATCTTGTATTAGTACCAATCAAATCCTTTACTTTTTTAACCCTTTCTTGGCGTAGTTGCAGTTTTCGGACGGTGTGCATGACGTGCATCTTGTACTGAATCCACACCACCTTTGCTCCACCGTGTGACAGATGAATGATAAGTTCATTGTTCCCATATAAAAGACATATTTAAATATGTATTTCCCCTGTTTACCAAGAATACAGCGGTTCTTGATATTGGATCGTATTTGGTCATTAAAAGAGACCTTTTCCCAACCATTTTAACTTTAATATGCACGAGTAGATAGCATTAATCGATCTATTGACAAAGCTAGACTGAACTGATTTACACATGTATTGTATCAATTGATACATTTACATAGTTCGTGCAAAACGTGGTTAAAGGCGAGATATTGGCCGAGTTGCATTCCTCATAAGGCGTAAGGCAAAGTCACGATAGTTGGCCAATTTATCGTGTATTAGATCAGAGATATTATATTTCCGACCCTTGAAGATCGTTCAACACGACATTATTGTTGTGTTTGTGGTACCTTCAGTTTTCACTTTTCGGCATTTTTCTAGTTGGGTGGTTCCAATATTCCTACTTGAATAATGTTGAATCACCCTTAGGATATGTTGCCTGCTTTATAAATTTGTCTTTTGAAGTCTTATCTGTGATATGCAGGCTTCATAATCCCTGATCTCCTTTCAAAATTTTATTTTATTTAGTTTCGCCAATTGTTTTCTTGTTTATGGCAAACGCTTTCTTTTACTTGGCGACCATACGCTGTTTTACATCTGCGGTTGTTTCTAAATTCAAAATATTACCAATACATGTTTAAATGTTGAATACTGCTAAATCGGTGCTAGGGGGGCGTCACGTAAGTTTGCACTTGACATTACCGTCCATTAAAAGGCTTAATCAAACCGAGCCTGCACCATTTTCAATTTTGCCGGTTTGCGCTTTCTTTAGGGATTCTTATTTTCTCTATTTTATTGCCTCATCAGCGTTATTTGTGCCATGTGGAGGCTGTCAAAAGTCGCCCCGTACATTCAATCAGAGATCTTTCCGATCCTTAAAGATCGTTCAGCACGACAATATTGTTGTGTTTGTGGTATTTTTAGTGTTTAAATATTTGCCATTTTCTAGTTGGGTGACTCTAATATTCCTACTTGAATAATGTTGAATCACCCTTATGATATGTTGCCTTTTCTAACTTTGTCATTTGATGTCTTATCTGTGATATGCAGGCTTCATAACTCTGATCCCCTTTCAAAATTCCATTTTATTTAGTTCCGCCCATTGTTTTCTCGTTTAGGCCACACACTTTCTATTACTCGGGGACCATACGCCGCTTATCATCGAATGGCACGAAAGTGTCAAATTTTAGGTTCCATGATAAACGCCGTATGAACACATCTGTGGAGGTTACTTAATTCAAAATTTCACCATTTTCGTGTTAAAATGTTGAATTCATCTTAATCGGTGCCATGGGGCGAGGACAGTCGTTTAAACTTGACAATACCGTCCGTGAACAGGCTCAATCAGACCGAGCCTGCAACAGTTTCAATTTTGCCGTTTCGGAAATTCTTGAGGGATTTCTATTTTCTACATTTCATGCTTTCGTTAATGTGGCATTATGCTTACTTTTTTATCTATCAAGTTGAGCTGAAATAGTTACATATTTCAATAGATTGACTATTATTATGGTGAATGACCAAAAGTCAATAATGACAAATGCTATGAAAAATAAAAATATTACCTTAAATATAAAAAGACTTCCCCAATTTTGTTTTCGATACTTTCCGGACGAAGAGGTTTTTTGTGTTACAGAAATTTCCTTCGATCACTTGAGTGCTAAATGATTCTTGCTAAGTAAATGTTTAATTTAAAATAAATTTTGGCACAATGTGAAGTGAAGTTGTTTTACTTTTACCTGAACTCTTATTTTCTGGATGGGCATATTGCCACTTTGATTTTTTAAGTACATGTGTTTTTTTTTCTCTCAAATTGATCGATTATGAATATTGAATCAAATGAAGGATATTTGTGGCCTGTGAAAGATTAAAGGAAACAAGATCTTACAAGTATTATTTCTTCGACTTACTGACTCAACGGAATAACTGTTACTTTCCATATAGAATTTTAATAGTTTGATTATTCCCCATTAAAGAGTTAGATTACTGAGTTCCATATTTAAGATTATTTCAACCGAATATAGTGGGTTTTTTTGTCGTGCCGGTCGTGTTTGTGACGTGAAGCGACTCTAATTGCCAACCAGTGGTAAGGGTGGTGTTGTATGGAGGTAGTGTATGTATATAGGTTGAATTAAATTATACTTTAAATCAAAAATCTACTAATTATGAACATTTATTGAAAGAGAACTTTAACAAAAGTATTTATTAATAAGTTTTATCAAGATCCTAAGGTTATAAATCATTGACGTTTAAATACTGGTTTTGAAAGGCGCCAATACTCCTTTGGAGTGGCCAGTTCCAAAGACAAGTTATAAAGAAATTTACGCAGTATACACTTTTGTAGTCATGGCAATGATTTCTTTACTAATTGATTGGGCAAACATGGTGAAAAACAAGTTCTTAACTAATCAAATAATATTAATTCTCACTCACTCACTCACTCACCAACTCACTCACTCACTCACTCGCATACTCACCCAAACCCAACCACTTTAAAAGAGCAATTAAGATTTACTCTTTCCGAGTAACTGTAGCACAAAAGCGCTGAAAATTGTTTCCTTGAACGGCTTTCAGCGTTATTCATTCTTGCTGATGAATGGATGTCGATGTTATCATTAAAAAGAGGTGAACGGCTGATGACGTTACTCAAATTTTGACGACACTAAAACTTAAATACTCTATAACTTTAATAAAAAAGAATTTTTGAAGGTATGGTTTGGACAATTTAATGACGAAATGTTGACGAAATGTTGACGTTTACGAATCGTATGATAAAAGGATTTATTATCATGAGAAAATATAAGTTTTTGTGACTTTAAAAAAAATGCCGCATCTCATCGGAAAGTATAGTTATTTTCAGTTAAAATTCACGTGAAGAAAAGCTTGCACAGGGCCAGAAATTTGTTAGCATGCTCCTTTGGATGTTGACTATGAATCCAAAATTGATTTTCTCGAAGACGGTTATGATATGTTAAAAATAGATGAATATTTACCGTCCGTCAATTATGCTTTCTACACCGACATGTATATACTGGTACGGCTGTCGATGGTTGAACTGCTGTCTGCATATTTGCTTGTACGGTGTGGTATCAACAGCTACAATAACCGCTACTTACCAATACAACGTTTATCATTATAATTTGCTTACAACCAACACTTGTCTTCCTGTCTGGACAAAACCATTATTACATTAATTAATAATGCATTACATGCGTCAACCGACATTGGCTACAACATAAACTACAAAATGAACGAAATAAAATATAATTTAATAAACACTTACAATGTTTACCTTTGATGAATAGTTTTGATCAGTAAATTTTAAATTAATGTGTTTCATAAATATGTGATCACCAAAATGACGTTCAAAAATTATTGAATGAATGAATGAATGAATGATTGAATGAATGAATGAATGAATGAATGAATGAATGAATGAATGAATGAATGAATGAATGAATGATTGAATGAATGAATGAATGAATAATTAAATATTTTTGTAACTTATCCTGAAAATTTATGTAATTTCTTCCGTTTGCATTGTGGACGATTTTGTTCATTAAGAGATATGATAAACGATAGTTTGAGGCCATATATTGTACTATGATTAATGTCACATTTTTCAGGCAAGCAACATCTTGCGGATGTATCTGGCCTACAACTGACAGATGAACTTAAATATGTCTGTCAATGAATCATCTCTTCACTCAGGTAAAATAGAGACAATATTATTCGGATCAAAACAAAGGTTAAAATCAGATGCATTTGTCAATGTAAAATGTAATGTAGCTGATATACAGTTAACTTCTGAATAGAGAGAAATAAGAATCCCTAAAGAAAGTCTAACACGGCAAAATTGAAAATGTTGCAGTTTCTGGAGTCAAATATCTAGGTGCTTCATTTAATCAGTCTCTGTCTAGTGATAACATGACAGGTTCAGCTGTTGAAAAGGCAAATGCTAGGTTCAAATTCCTGCTGAATCCTACAGAAATGTTATAAAATCAGCGTTCCAAACAAAAAGACTCCTTGTAACGTTCCATATTCTATGGTACAAAACCCAAAAAGAACGGAAGCAGACAGGAAGAACAGGAAATACTGATACTGTGCTTTTAACGATTTCTAAAGAATGTAAATGATGATACATGTTTTAGCAATTTATATGATCAACGATTTTATTTGTTGACAAAAATATATTTTTTTAAAAACAAACTTCCCCAATTCAAAGTGGTTTGTGCCAGGAACGATATAGAGTGTATGTCTGGAGAACATTTCTTATAAATTAAATAATAATACAATAAATAGTTTTAATTATAGTAGAAATTATCATTTGAAATTGTAGTTAATTTAGATGCGAAAATGCACTCTTTACATATGATTTGTTGCAGAGACAGACAAAATCCAGTACTCAGTGGCGTTGTAGTCAACGAAGGTCGGGAACTATTTGTTACGCCAGGGCCTCACAATCACTCATCGGACCCGTTAATGAAAAAGAGAGTTATATTCAAACGAAACATAAAAACGACATTTTTATTAACTTTTTGTCAGTTTTATCAAAAAGGATAATTAACATCATTTTAATGAAAAAATATATTTTTACCATAAATGTTGAAATATGATACGGGCGCCGAAAACAAGTGTTAATAGATAACATTTAATTAACAGATAAAACAAGATGCTGTCAGAGACGTATATGCCCCAGCAGGAAAGGTTATTAGCGGACACATTGCCGAAACTTTCGGAAAAGGTGATTTTGGTTTACCTCTTCCAGACTCCATGTTGAGACAGGTAAATCGAGCAAGACAGAAGATCCGGCCAGCAGATTCCACAACGTTAAAAGACTTTGAGGCAAGTTTTTATTTCAAATATGTCATACCAATAGTGAGATATCAATGGAATAATCATAATGAATGTTAAGAAATGAAATTAATAATTATCGATCTTTACATTTTCTATAACTGTTAAATTTTTCGACAGTTTGACTGTGACTACCTTGGTCAAGAGTTTCTTGTTGGTGATTTCCACGTCGGAGACGAGCGTCATATGATGTTTGCAACCAACGATCAGCTACAACTCCTTCAAAGAGCACGCAAGTGGTATCTTGATGGTACGTTAAGAGTCGTCAGGAAGCCGTTTACGCAATTATGGAGCATTCATGCCTTTCAACGCAAAGGAGAGACAATGAAACAAGTACCGCTTCTTTTCGTTATGATGCCTTGTTGGCGGAAGCAAGACTTCATTGCTGTTAGTATATCAATCATTTATTATTCCTTATATGAATGAAATGAACTTGAATTCAATTTAACTAAAGTGCAGTTCATCATATTTCAGTATATCAATATAAATATTTTACAATACAGGTATTGGAGAAACTTTTTGATATCATGGATGAAGCGCCGGTGGTTGAGCGCTTTACTATGGACTTCGAAGCCGGTAGGTTTGATTTGATCACTTATTTATTTAATTTGAACGAATAACACCGTATAACTTGTTTCTATTGATAAACGTATTATTAAAAAGAATATTGAAAAATGTTGAAATAAAATAAATAACGATTTCTTAATTGTATAAACTATTCCAAAATTAAAGTTTACATAATCTGATACGAGACATATTTCTTTCGGCAAGACGTTAGATCATAACAAACAGTACATTTCAGGTTTGTGGCAAGCATTGCGAGAGATCTTTACTGGCGCCAGTCTCAAAGGATGCGGTTTTCACTGGGCACAGGCAATGCAACGACGAGTACAGGGCTGGGTTTGATGACCACATATCGACACACAGAGGGTAAACATCAGATTATTAGGAAACTACTGGTTGTACCGTTTCTACCTGGAAGTGATATACCAAAAGCATTCAAGAAGCTGTTCGACAAAATTGATGGTAGCTCTCGACCTATTCGAGTACGTAAATGATCAATGGCTGGAGAACAGTTTGTGGTCTGCAGAAGAATTGTCTGTCTACCGACAGACTATTCGTACCAACAACGATACATAGGGTATGCCCTATTTCTGTTATCTTTTTTGATATAAAAAACGAGTTATTAAGTAAAATAATATTTAATTTTATACAGATAATGTCGTCAATAATTCTTAATAAAACCTAATGATTGTATTGTGACGCAAAAATGAAATATAAAGACATTGGAGAATTTATTTTGCTCATTTTTATGTAAACTATTTTTGTTTCGTTTGCTTATATTGAATATACGTTGTTATTTTTCTAGGATGGCATAGACGTCTTAATAGCCAGGCTGAACGGGGCGTGATTCCCTTCTATGTTCTTCTTACGTTACTATTGCAAAAGGCAAAGCTAGTGAACATACATCTTCAATTGGTCACGGAAGCTGGCGTCGGTCGCTATCGAAGGGAAGTTAACAGAAACATGGACGCAAAAGTGGTGGACCTATGGGACATGTATGACGCTCATGATGTTGTTTGTGAGGAGTTCCTTCTAGAAATAGGGTCGATCTACGGAAACTTTTAGACAAGGAAATGTGTAACTGGAAAAAGATTATAGACGCTGTAGAGCAATAAGACGTACAAAAATACAGTTTCAAAAAGTGTATATATTGTAAATATTGTAGTTATTACATACATGTATATAAAGAGAGTGATAGTGTCTGCGTATTCTATGTATTGGTATTTCAATGTCATGTGTGTACATGTATATTTATTTGTGTTATAATATACATAAATGATTAATAAACGGCTGAAAATGTTCTAACCTAGTCATTACTTTGTGTTTTATTTTTTAAAAAAGCACGGTCTTTCCTAATATAACAATACATTAATTAACGGGTTGAAATGCCCGGTATATTTAAGTTGTCTAAGTGTCTTAGGGGTCTAAGTGTCAGGGGTCGAGATGTCTTTGGGGTCGAGGTGTCAAGGGGTCGAGGTGTCAAGGGGTCTAGATGTCATAGACACATTTAAACAACATTTAAATCAATCACACTAATGCATTTAAAACAATTATTTAGGCTGCCACTCAATTATTAATAATGAAATATCATTCGTATAGTACAATCTAAATATGCATTAGTTCATAGATCAAACGTCAGAGCAATGTTACATAATTATCTGAAGTGTAATAATTTGTTATTCCAGTAGATGCATACTATTTTGAAATAGCTGCTAACTAGGCACACAAGTATGTAAAGGTCGTCGGAAACGAACAAGGAACTTACAGTACCTACATTAAACATCAAATTTTGTTAGCCGTATGAACATTGGTTTGCGTTTTGTAAATTTAGATGTGGTGTAGCACAACTGAGAATAGAAACAGAAGGGTAATTATGAATATATCGCTTAAGAAAATAGAAAGTGTCCGTCCTGTGATACAATAGAAACTGAGTTATATGTGTTGCTCATAGTTAAATGTATGCGGATATAAGGAATGCATAATTAAGTAGAGTTATTGTGACTGAATTAATTATTGAAAGTTTTTAATAACAATGCATAATTGAAAGCTTTGCGTATAAGTAAGCCATTGGTTAACTTAGAAAATGTGCCAAAACCTGCTTCGAAATTTTATGTTTAAGAACTGTATATTTATGTAAGTAACTAATACGGAAGAGTACACTGATCCTTATATATTTTATTTGCCTTAAAGTAAAAAGCCTTTGTATAATAATTAAAATACAATTCTCAGGTTATGTGATATATAAAGTAGATCTTAAAGAGTTTTATCTATTATTATACACCCTAAAATCACAAACATGCATAGTTTTTTCGATGGAAATTTAAGAGAATAAAATGTTCTTCTTAACATACAATAAATGTGCACTTTAGCCTTTGTCATATGAACCTCATGAAAAAAGATGTATGAAATTATGAATTGAATTAGATTTACTTTGTATAATAATTCGCTTATATCATAATAATTTTTAATGGCCCTTTTATCGTTTTGATCTGAAAAATATGTATTACTAAATGAAAATGACAGATATGCTAAAACAGAAAATCATAAATCATTGAGTATCCATTTTATTGCTGTATTTCGTCAATAAACAATGTTTGATAACACTTTAAAAATAATGCATTCAATTATAGTAAATTGAATTGCTAGAAGTTTTAAAACCAGTAATGAAATAATAAATACATAAGCGCTCTGATATAAGATATGCTTATGAAGAATAGGAATTTTCACTGCTTTAACATACGGACAAACTCTTCAATTTTCTATACTGACCCCATCCCCTTATATAATTTATAAGTCTGTTTAAAGTAAGACGATACATGATTACAATATAGTAAATTAACAAGTCTTTAAATAGTTTGAGTGAAAGATAATAGCTGTGAGTCATTCACCGTCACGTTAAAATGTATATGTTGCAAACGGCACCAAGTGGTTTAGTGTACATTGTATAAATTTTCAGTACTAACACGGACCCCTCCACCCTTTGGAACAATAGCATTCAGTGAAGTCATGTTTAACAGCACATCAAATATTGTATACTGTTCCTTTTCTGTCTTGATGGTATGTAGATATATATTCCAATGTAATTTTTCAGGGATCCTCAACAAATGTTGAAGTCTGTAACAAAGAGTTGTGATCGGTTGGGTCAAAAGCTGCTTATAGGTCTCACATTACTTAGATTATTACATTGTCAACGTAAATTAATTTGTGAGCACCATTTTTGGACTCTGCTTAGTTCAATTTCTTTTGAATGGAATTTACGAAAGGCTGACTGATGATTTCTTTTTAATTGTCCATCAATGCAATTAACTCACTTCTTTTTCTAGTGGTTTTGATACAAATGGTAGACTTGAGACAGGGTCTATAGTTGCTGTTTAAAAAAATGATTTGATTCAGCAGTGTCTCTTTTCAACAGGACTATAACAAGACATCTTTTTAATGTTAATGTTCAAAAGAAATGGTGAAATTTTTCTGAGGCTCTACTTTCATAGCCATGTTTGTATCGGATCCCGGACACATGATTCATTGGAAGATTTATTGACTACTTTCTTAACTTTTAAATTAAATTTGAATATATTTCATCTCTGATTATTTCTGTTGTCTAAATAAAAGTCATTTAACACTTGTGGCAATTTATCAGTATTTGTGCTTGTAGGTGGCGATGTCTCAGATTGACCGTTCACTTCACTTTTTGTAATTTGAAACAATTGTTATTGTTATTTTTTTCGTTTGACTTCAAAATATTACCTTATCAAAACCATGGTTCCCTTTAGCATATTACTTTTGCACATTTATTAAAGTATAATTAGTTAAGATGACTGCCACTATTAGCAGACGTTTTGTGAGAAGTACCTCCAGAGAATAGAATACTAAGCAAACACGGGTGAAACACAATGGATAATGTGTTCTGGACCAATGCATTTATGATAAATTGATTGTATCTTTTAACGGAATGTATCTCAGTTGAATTCAGCTTTCTCTATGTCGGTTATGTCTACGTCACATTACAAGCGGGGACCGGCCGATATAGAGGGATAGATTGGACACCGTTGATAATTTAAGATCGGAGAGAAACATTTCAATCATATCCGAGAAGAAGTGGGCGGCTATTCTCCCTCTGTAGTCAGCTGGGTATTCGGACGGTTTCCGAAGGGTACTCGCCCGGTCACCCGGTGAAAACCCTTGGCGTCTTCTTTCTGGACACCGGTCGATATTCTAAAGGTACCCGGCAGACTACCGTACGATAAATGTCCCATTACCTTCCGTTATCTGGCCTGTTTGCAACAATCGTACGGTGACGCTAAAGTATACGTGCGATATCTGGTCGGCTGTCGGACGGTATTCGTATGGCATGCTATCCCATTTTCCGGCCGTTATTCACACCCCCTCTTTTGTTGGCATTTTTCCCTGCCTTCTTCTCCTCTGATTTCTCCCCCACCCCTCTTTTGCTTTCTGTTTTGGAAGGTATATTACACTCTGAAATCAAAGTTTTCCATAAAAGATTGTAAATGAAACTTGAAAACTTTTATTAACCTCCATGGACGTGTGTGAAAACTGAGAGAATATGTGTGTGTGTGTAATAGAGTTTCTAAATACCCGCCATCGGTTGCCCGTATAGGCGAGTCCTCAAGAAGAGTATTAGTCGTTCTAGATGTTGGAGGACAGCGCAAGATACAGATGGCAAGATGGTTTTACCTGCCGTAAGGTCTGTTTAATCATGAGTTGAGGCATTAATTATTGACATTTAAATCACAGCGGCGCCACTTTAACCTCTACCAACACGGTGCGAGTTATGTTTGGATTGATAGCCTTCTTGCAAATGTTCATTCAAACACACTTTGTCAAATTCCAAGCTATAATATGGTGATAGCAACCAAATCGAAATCGTTTGAATGTATTAAATCACATATGGTAACATAAACATTGTAATTGTTGTAGTTTGGGCTGTGGAGTTGTCTCCCTCTAACAGCCTTTCTAATTTGCTTGTTCTTTTGGTACAATGTGTACATTAAATGTGTACAATACCTATCTTTATACACTGTCAAATGTCATTCCGTGCACCTATTGCAAGTATTGAAAGTATCAAGACGGTGATGGGGTTTTCACAGCAATGTAAACACACATTTACTTGGATTGAAGTATTCAAATGAAGACAACAAATGAAAGCCATAACTCTTTTATTGTTTCATTTTCACACATGTTTTTAGAAACAAAATTTGTGCATTTATCGTAGTTGTACTTGATTAAGTTAGTGTTCATTTTGATACATCTTACTGGTGTTTGTCTTTGTTATTTTGCATTTTATTGCGTGATCCGTTTTGTATTTCTTTTGTGCATGTTAAATATATTGAGTGGTATTAACATAAGAAGTAACATCTATGTAATATGTAAAAATTTATATAAACATATTTCGCATTATAAAAATATATACTCTTATATCAAAAGTCAAATAAAAAGTGAAAATAAAACAACAAAATAAATCTTTTTAAAACAAATTGAAAGAAAAATAAAGCAAAAGAGTGGATATTAGATACTTAAACGTTGCTACTGTAGTTGTATGTAAAATCAACAAAAGTTGTATCCGATTGGTTGTTTTAAAAAATAGTGATAATATAACTTTACACTAAAAGGACATGTCAAACACTTAGAGATGTAGAGCATGGACCGGAGGCCTTCCTTAAAATTGAGCTAGTCCGTAAAAAAATAATTAAGGCTTGATAAACATAAGCGCTGTATTTATCAAAAATTATACTTTAAGATCGGATTCAGGTTATACCACTGATGTTACATGTATCCATTTTGTTCTAAAATACTCAAGTAAAAATATTTTCTGAAGGACGCCCGACATGGCAAAATTGAAAATGCCTGCAAGCCCGTAGTGACCCAAAAGCTAACTTATAAGTATCTAAAATCCCTACATATTTTTATCGTCGTGATATAGCGGAAAAACGAAAACTCAATAAACAAATTTATCTTTCATTTTTTATCATTGTTTGGATGTCGTTTAGGAATCAATTGCTTATATATCTATATTGTACTTTTATTATCGAATTTCCAATGTGTTTGTTTTAGAGTAAAGAAAAATTATTGTATATGTATTTTAGGTGTAACATTTGAATGTTACAAAAACATCGTAAAACTCGGTAGATTTTTTTAAACAGGCAAATAAAATTTATTCGATTCATGAGCATGTTTTTCGCTGTAACACATTAGCGTTCTTTCGTAAGTCTGGTAAATGATTTACTATCATAATCAAACTTAATTTCGTAAAATGATACAAAACATAGTGTTTAGATATGTATATATGTAATCAAATTAACGTAAACGTTGAAGCCAGTCCATTGGGTAAAAACAACAAAAGTGTAAAAATTATTTTTAAAAACAATGATAAAAAATATAAAACAACAACAACAACAACAACAACAACAGAATTTAGATTAGAAAACGCGGCACACCTTCATATTTATGCCATATCTTTTAAGACATATTGAAAAAGGTTCTACTTCAGAGACCATTATACCATGAGTACAAGTAAAAATGATAATTCATCTAACTTTCATAAGATAGCCAAAGGTACACTTTATAAGAACATTACATATAATATGTAAATCATTTTCTAATTTTTTTTTCAATTTTCGTTTTTTGTCAATTATCTGATGGTGTGCAGCTGTAACCCGTACTGCAACGAACCTCTCCACCTTTCAACCTGGACAAATGCATTTGCCATTTAAGGATATTTTATGGTAGTACAGACTAAATTGCATACATTGCAGGCCATGAGCAGACAATCAGCCTACACAGACGTGTCGTCTGCTTATGGTTCTACATTGGTCTCATACATCACTTGAAGATTATGGGTTAAGTTCTATTTAAGACAATATTAAAAAAACACACACACAAACAAACATAAGAAAATAATATGTTGGTAAAATGATAGAATAGCTTTATCTAACAAACAGTGTATAGTGAGGGTGCGTTTGCGGTTCAGAGATGTCAAATTAATTTCAAAATTATTATTTTCGTCGGAAGATTTTATTCAAAAAATAAGCAGTAATAATGTTAACACTGCTCTTGGTTGTTACAAATATAGTGAATGTCTAAAAGGATACTTAAACTGCAATTTACTTAAATTTCTGCTTAATTGATTACATAAATGTCACTATTTGCAAAACTACGATTGGACATTTCATTTATTATTAAAATCGAGTTCACAAAGTTCAACTTTTGTTACCAAAGAATGATATTATCTGATTTTAATGTTCTTTCTTAATCAGAATGTGTTGCACAATTTGTTGACGTAAATTAATATGCAGAATTCGGGGTATTTGCGAAATCAAACCTTTTCAAAGATTTCGTTTTAATAAAAAAGATGTAACAATCACCAATAAAATTCAGCTAAATATGAAACATCACAGATATTTTTTTCAAGTAACAGATACACTAATCAAATAATTATGCTAACAAATTAAAATAAAAAGGTAAACAAATGATATAAATGTATATTATCAATAATAAAATGGAAGACAGAGAAAACATAACTTGGTGATCTATAGAATTAAAATTTCACAGCAAACAGACCTACAAATAAAAACTTAACTATATTAAATTATATTTTTCAAGATAGGAAGAAAAAAAAGAAATAATTCATTATTACATATTATAAATGACCGTCTCCGATTAAGTATTTTATTCATTACTGATGTTTCATTCAAGAAAAAAGAAAAGGAGTAAGTTTAAAAAATATAAAAATATATATACAGGGTATTTACACATAATGACACAATATATCTCAGAAAAAAAGTTTTTTTCTTATCATAGAAAGGGAAGACGCGAGTTTTATAATGATTAGACTGTGGTTTTAGAGCATGTTACATGTATATGCTTATCACTTTAAGAAATAAGTGTTTAACATAAAATCATTTGTCATAAAAGTAACAGAATATAAACAAAGTAGTATGTTGACTTCCATACACAATACTAAGTCAATATAAATTTACTGATTGATAAAAAAACATCAGAAGCAAAATATAATTTAGGTAATTGACCAATTAGCAAGTTTGTTTTGGGGAAACTATAATGGACATCAAAAATTAAGGCTTTTGTTAAATAAATAAAAATAAACGACTTTCTGAGGCAAAATAGGCCTTTAATGAAAATCTGATATAAAAAGATTTTAAAAAGTTCAATATTGATTTCAAATTGAATCATCGAAGTCTTTTTTTTTAATTTACAATGTATCAGTAGTATATAGTTACGTATTCATGAAACCATTTACAAATCTATCAATCATGAATTGAAAACTGGAATAAACTATACATGAGCAAAGAAATATCAACAACAAATATAAAGAAGTGTAGACGTTTGAGTTGAGATGCTATTAAAGAAAAGTTAATTTTTCTTCCTTGTTCTTTGTCCATAAAAATAGATCCTCTAAAGATTTTAGCGTCAAATAAATGTGCATTACTGTTTAAAAATCTAAATGGAAAGAATTTTGTAGCATTATGTTCATCAATTTAAGAAATTAAACAATTAACAAAAGTGTTCAAAAGTTTCTCAATTTCAAACTATTTTATCACAGTAACTTAATAAATATAAATATTTCAAAAATGTTTATGCATAGTTTTCATTTTCAACCTTCTATGTTTGGCATATTAGGGGTGTGCGGCCTTTCCGATTGCCCATTTGAAGCCATTGCAGGAGTCAGTGTCCCTAGCGAAGCAACTGTTCCGCGGTCCGTATACAAATTTTCAGGTGCCGCCTGGCTGGGCGCACTCGGCACGGGAAGATTTGCAGTCATGTAAAGCGGTGGTGGTTGTACGGGTTTTGGATGGTTACTTCCTTCATCCATATCTGGGTCAAAGTCGATACCCTCCATTTTCAACATTTCTTTCTTTGATGGTTCAACACGAAGAGAGAATTTATCCCTTGGCACGTGATCAAAGAGTCCTATACTTCTAAACCTGCAACAAAAGTCCATATTACTCTCTGTAATATGCTGTAAGATACGATATACGCAACCAATGCTTTGTTGATTATGTTCATAAGAACCTGATCTAGAGGAAATAGTATTACACTAATGGAATCTAGATACGTTAGTTTTACGTCTCTCACAAAATTATTATAAAAATACCCGAGATTATACAAGCCATGATAAAAAAAAATCTATATACTTGAAGCAGAAAAAAATCGGGAAAATTTTTATCGAGAAAACGAAAAATCGTGACTTCACTTTAAAAGTAATTTCTGAGGAGCCTTCAGCTTGCTCAACATAAAATGATGTGTCTAGCTTCTCTTTTCTTAAACCATCAATTATCAATATTTGAGCTGCTGGCATGGCTCTGCTTGTAAAGACAAATCACTACTGGTTATAACAGGGTAGAGCTTAATTTTCATTGTAGTATATTTATACACAGGAGGATTAAAAAGTCAATTCTACTGTGTTAAAAAACATATAACTAAATCCAATCTGAACAGTGTTTGCATGTTGAAGGCAAAACTTCTGAAGTTACATGACCGTGTCAGATGCCATAGATTGACTAACTGGTTATATGTGTATATCTAAAACTCATACTTACTTGGAGAGCTTATACTTCTTCCACAGGAAGTAGCCTCCGACAGCGCCACCTGCTAAAACAAATACGACTACAAGAACAATAATGGCGATAATGTAACCTTCTGTTTTTTCGCTGCCATCGTCATCACTCTCGTTACATGATTCTGAAAAAGAATAATTAGATATATATAATTTTAAAATTGATGTTTAAAAACATTACACTATCATTTTCATTTCTTATAGCTTCATTTAATAGTGTCTTAAAAAAATTATCTACAACAAAAGCGTTTATATAGACATATACTTAACACGTAATCCATTAAGGTGAAAAAATATTCTCCAAACTTTTTATTCTGACAATTTGGAAAAAATTTCCTGTCATAAGAGAACAACCACTAGATCTTCACCTTTTAAGATAAAAATATTATAATATGACACCCCTATTTAGATTTTGAACAACATTCTCGAATAGTTTTCTATACATTTATGTTTCTTTCTACTTGTTAGTTTGGAATACAAGCACAAATGGCCACGTCAGACATTTATAAAAGAAAGTTACATTGAAGACGTCAGAAAAAGTTATCATAATGATGCTTTAGATAGAGTGAAAACACTTTCATTCAATTTATTTGAACCCTATATTACATGATAACAGAAGTATGACATGATAGTTGACACATCTGAGGGTGATTTGTTTTTGGTAATATGCTCATGAATATTTTACCTATGTTAGATCATGTCAATTAGAAATGATAAAAAAATAAGTCTAGTCAATCTACTTTTACTTTTCGGATAACTTTTTTTCATTATTAATTATATCTATTTAAGACACCAAAATACTTTTGAATAACAAATGCATAATTAGGCATTACAGTAACTGATTTTTCAGTTTAGTAAAATAAAGATATTAAAATTTACTTCATTTAACTGGCATAAGTCCAGTAAAAAAATTTTGTATACCATTTGATTATTTTTTTTACAGTTATTTTATAGGAATTCCGCAGTACATTGATTATATTAACAATAATTAAGGATTTCTTTGTCTGAATAAGTTGTAATATGATATATGTACATTTTACGACGAAATTAACTACAATTACCAGATAATTAAAAAATCAAGGTCAAGACAGATTGATCTAAAATACAATCGTCAACCACGATGTTTTAAGCTTTGGATGTTTCTATATCCAAATTCCTAATTTGATATTCGTCATCTTGATATTTGATATCAAAGCAACAAGTGTCATATAATTATGTAAATGACTCCTAAATATCAGCGTATTATCTTAATGTCACATAAATGTTACGTTAAATATTAAATAGATATCATGTTTTGATGCAATTGTCACAATGATATCATGTTATTATGACAATATAACACAGATATCACTTTTTTGTGAATGTCACAAAAATATCCCGTTATAATGTCAACATTACAAAAATAGTTCGTTATAGTGTCCATATCGCAAAAATATATCGTTATTATGCCAATGTAACATGTTACAATGTATCACGTCAGAATTTCAAATATATATCGTAATATTGTCAATGTCACAATGGAATCACATTCTTATTTCAAAACTTCAAATACTGTATATCTCGTTATATATTGCCATATCTAGTTATATTGTCAATATCACAAAGATATCACATTATCACGTCAATGTCACAATGGTAGCACCTTAATATGTCATTGTCACAATGATATCAGGTTATTAAATGTCAATGTTGCAATACCATAGCATCAAGATATAATTAATATCACAATATTTCATGTTATTATGTCATTATCACAACGATATCACGTTATTATTTCAATGTCTAAAATATATCACATTGTTATGTCAATGTCAAATGGGCAGGAATGATCACAA
Organism: Ruditapes philippinarum; assembly: GCF_026571515.1. Lineage (NCBI taxonomy): Eukaryota > Metazoa > Mollusca > Bivalvia > Venerida > Veneridae > Ruditapes > Ruditapes philippinarum. The sequence goes on from NW_026853822.1 coordinate 241,440, forward strand.
TTCAATTTTCGGAAACAAATCTCTACTAATAGACCGTATATGATAATTGAAACATTTCAAAATTAATTCACAAACCGGTTTCATTGTCACGTGTCCATTCATCTGTTTCCACGCCAACGTGACAGAGCTTGCACGAGTCATCCGACTTTTCCGTTCCATTTGTATAACATACGTCGTCGATCAGGCAGTAACCAGTTTCCAACGTCCAATCATAGACATTTGAAGAGACATCGCAATAAGAACAAGTTTCTCCTGTTTTGTTCACACCATTCAAATAACAGACACCATCGATTAGACAATAGTTTGGCTGAAAAGAAAGATAAGCACAGAGTCAATCGTTCAGTAATTTTAATATAACGCTTTAATAACTCAACTTTGTCAAACTTTCTTAAAATGCCACAGAATCTTAACTATAACTTGGATAAACTGACATTAAATAATCAAATAATAACACTTGACAAACAATATTTTGAGCCGCGCCATGACAAAACCAACAAATGCGTTTGCGAAAAGCATGGATCCAGACCAGCTTGCGTATCCGCACAGTCTGATCAGGATCCACGCTGTTCCCTGTCAGTTTCTCTACTTATAATAGGGTTTGTAAGCGAACATCATGGATCCTGATCAGACTCGCAAACGCATTGTGTTGTTTTTGTCATGGCACGGTTCAAATTACAATCTTATCAACAAAGCTTAATTTGAATAAATATAAAATTTATCAAAGAGAGAAGGAAGAAAAAATATTCTAATAAGCATTCCATATTGTATACTAACCATCATGTTCATCGACATTAAGTTAATTTACATCAATATTTATTGAAACAAAATAAAGTATCAATATGATTGTTTGCTAACCTAATATATTGTAAGGAAACAATCATGCATTTTAGAATTATACTACTACAGCTAGATTTACCGATAAAAATTCAGTCAAAACTGTATGCAATGAAATATCAAAATACTGGATAAAAAAGATAAACCACTATAATTTAGTGTTATAAGCTACAAACCCAATTTCGAAGAATGTTTAATTTAACAATATATGTAGTCAGTAGACGTGTTTTTTTTAAAAGGTATCTTAACATATTAAGGTTATATATTATGTGATCTCACAACCAGATATTTTATCAACAAAATCACAATGAACTGCTAAACATTCTTGAGACTCTTTCTTTTGGGACATTTCTATCATCATCATTATTATTTTCGCGTGATTCTTATTTCACTTACTTCCGTGAGATATTTCTAACAACTCTGTCAAAAGATGATACTCTGTTCAGATATATTTATGAAAGAAACTACTTACAGTCAGGGTTACTTGATTTGTTGTCGAATTAAATGACAGACACGTATTGTCTAAGACAGCAACATCTAGCGAACTTCCATACGTACTTCCGTCATTACTGGCAGATACTTGATAAGTTGTGACAGCGCTACTACTTCCGCTTCCGGTTGAGCGTCGTCTGCGGCTAGATGTCGGAATTGGGCATTCTGCTTCATAGTAAGATATTCTGATGAGATCGAAATATAGCGTCTCCTCTGATATTTCGTTACCAGGCAATGTTATCTGGGTGAAATTTAAAAAAAAACACGTTATGCAAAACTTGTATTATTTCGAACACATAAGACATATAAAATTATCAAAATCAAGTTAGAATAATATGCATTGGTGGTCAAACAGATAAACTTTTACAAGGTTTAATATAATGAGAAATTAATGAATTTTCATGGATAGTTAGGAGGAGGAAGAAGAAGACGAAGAACATTTATTTATCACTCAAACTACAAGTTTCTCATGATTAACATACATGTATATACACAAACTTACAATAGCATACTGTAGTACACAGTACAATGACATCCAAGATAACACGTGAAATAATGCACGAAGGGGCACCCCAGGTCTTACTCCACCAGTAAAGCAGGGACGTCGCCATATGACCTACACTGTGTCGGTGTGACATAAAACAAAATCAATCAAACAAACAAACAAGCATATATTCGAAGTCTATAGTTTTTATAAAATCCTTACCGTTATTGCAATTACTTTGCATTTGCCTGAACCTGAAAATCCAGCTAATGCCGACAGAGTGATTTTGGATGGTTTAGCATCAGGCGTGAACTCAGTTTCGACCTCCACAGAAAATATCAAATCAGGGATAGGTGGACTGACTTCATTAAAGCTGCAATCGTCGTCACTATACCCGGAGTTACACTGGCAACCTATTAAAACAAATACGGGGAGAAGGTTTCAATTTTCAAGTTTTGACCTTTTCTTTCAATATGGAAAAAGTTATATTCGAAGTTTAAGAAAATTTCGATATTAAAGTAAAACAAGTGAGCTGTCAGTCGTACAGGACCTGCACAACCATGTAGGGCGGCATGGGCAAAAGGCTACTCAAAAGGCTGATGAAGGGTAAGTAAGACTGTATCACGCTTGTGCATATATAACCGCTTATATTACAAGTAATAAAGATTTTGATAGCTTATATAGTCCTATATAAACGGTGGTTTAGAAGTATAACCTGAGCCGTAAGGCAGGGATTACATTGCAAGCAACTGTTTATATACTGTTTTATAACCTGCCAGATACTATTCTTGTGCTATTCTTTTGTAACGTAACTCTTTTGTAGATTCTGTAAATTTGAAATCAGACTGACCTTAAATATCCATGGAAACACGATTTTACATATTCGGCTTTAGCAATACATGTACAATCCATAAGAATACTACAAACTTGCAATATATTGACGATATAAAACTAGATGCAACTAGAGATCACATAGTATTTAGATAAATTCTTCTTACCCGATGCACCACAAGTTCCTTTGCCGCTACACTGGTTAGGGCAATTAAGTATTTTATCCTCTATATCTGACCTGTCTTCATCGGCTATCTCTTTCTAAACAATAACAAAACAAACAAAAATGTATTGAATAAGGTCATATATGTATTGTAAAAGTTGTGCAAAGTTTTGTTAGATGTGAGCAGCAAAATACTTCAACTGTTTTCAACATACATAATTCAAGATTTCAACTTCATGCACTTCGCGCATTCACGATTTCAACTTCAAGAAATCAACTTCAAGAATTCACGTTTTTAACTTTACGATGTCAACTTCGTGAATTCAAGATTTCATCTTCGTGAAGTTGTTATTGTGAAGTTCAAAGCATAAATTCATAAAGTTAACATCTTGAATTAACGAAGTTCAAATCGAGAAGTTCAAAACATGAATTCATGAAGTTTAAGCTGCGAAGTTGAAATCTAGAATTTGTGAAGTTGAAATGTCCCCACCGGTCTTTCATAAGAAACACCGGCACAAGCATGTATCATTTAAAGTGAATTGCTTGAACTACATTGGGAATATTTTCTATAAATATTTCAAATATTGATAAAATCATTACATATGTATCATATAGATATTCTTATAAAATATTGCTTGAAAAAAATATTGTAAAGTTCATGTGTTTTAGTATGAACATTTATATGATGATTAATAATATTTTATTTTTGAACATTTGAGCCGTGTCATGACTAAACCAACATAATGGGTTTGCGATCAGCATGGATACAGACCAGCCTGCGCATCCGCGCAGTCTGGTCAGGATCCATGCTATTCGCTATCAGTTTCTCTACTTGTAATAGAGTTGGTAAGCGAACAGCATGGATCCTGATCAGACTGCGCGGATCCAAGCTGGTCGCAAACCCATTATGTTGGTTTTGTCATGACGCGGATAATTTTATTATCTGCTATATAATTTCTTGCTATATCGGATCGTGTATCCCACACTTGACAGCAACATCCGTATATTATTCTTTCGTGGTTTAGTGTGTAATATATGATACAAAATACTATAAAGGTAATTATGTATATTTATTGCCGATCTACCAACTGTAGACCAATTCACTTTGAAACGCATTTGATATCTTAACAAATAAACAAACAAAATTAGAAATATTTTTATGTTTAAAGAAACATTTGACTGTACATACATTTTTTAAAACTTCGTTTTTCAAAACAGCCAAGGCTGCATTGCAAGCTGCCCATTCCCATGGTATACCGGCACACGTTTCCTGTAAGGAAAAGAAGAAGAAAAAACGTTCATTTCATTTTTATAGCTATAAAAAAATGATATGTACAAATGCAAACACTCATACAAGTACTAAAGATAGCTTTTACTTTTCTGTAAAAGACAAACTTATGGTCACCCTTCGATTATTTTAACGTCATGCAAGCCGTGCTTGTATTTATTTATTTTTTTTTATTTATTTATTTATTTATTTATTTATTTATTTATTTATTTATTTATTTATTTATTTATTTATTTATTTATTTATTGGTTTAGGCTTTATTTTTTATTTTGTAAGTATGATAATTTATTTAGGAAGAGCGCGATACGAGTGAATAGAATTTCCCTTATCCGAAACCATTCGCAAAATTCTTCTTAATTACTTTTTAATACATGACTTTCATTGTTTTCTATGCAATATAACCATATATATGTTTCGTTATATTACACAAGTGCAGTATGATAGCCGCGTTTGTTTAAAGCTGCATAATGTATTTTGCCGTCGGCCAAAAAACCAAGCATTATGCAGTTTCTTTAACCCTTTGAACAGTATTGTTGTAAATCTCAACAAATTTTGATCAAAGTTTAGGATTTTAAACGGAAAACCCCACGGTAACACTAAAGATCGTATAAGAATTTCAACATGCAAATAAAGCCTATAATCAGCTTGTGTATGAGCTACCTCACAGTGTTTTAGTTGCTATCCGGAACACAGCAAACATGAGATTTTCTAGTGCAAATACACTTTAACCGTTTAACTTCACGGTACACAAGGCCTGAGGCTCAGAAAAAAAGTAATCATCTCTTAAATAAGATTAAAGTTATATAAACATCCGTCACAATGCGGAAATACACTGTTATTGTTTGGTTTTATTAACCTGTCAATTACATACTGATTACACGGTCGATGCACACAGTATATTAATCTTCGGTAGATGTTCGGTAAGTTCCGTGAGATGTACGCTGTACGATGGAATTTAATTTAATTTGTATCTCTAAACTAAGTGTACTCAGCGTTATAGCGCAATAGGGTAAATCACGAGTTTATAATCTAAGTGCCACACGTGTTTTAAGTTCGAGGCCGCGTTGGTCCATGTTTTTTTTCTTATTAATACTTTCAACATTATTGAATCTATATATGATTATTTTATGTTGTTCGTTTTTTTATTATGTTTTACTTAATTTTGTTATGTATATACTCTTTTTAAATAACATGTTTTTTTTAAGAATTCATGTTTAAAATTAAAACGGATTAAAATCAATAAATGTCTTTTCAATGCCGTAAAACACACTACAAATCTGTTCCATTAAAATATACTGCAAAAATAAAGAAAGAGTACTAAAACAATGGCAACAGTAAGGATCGAACCACAGACCTCTCAATTATCAGGCATTCTCTTTACCGACTGTCCTATTGTGAATTAACGAAAACCTTTACATTAAGCTGGCGTGAATTTCAATCCATGACTAATATACTCCACATTAATTCTCGTAAACTACACGGACCAAACAGAAGTTGGATCGAATATTTAAATGATTCCTATGATGTATTCATAATTGACAGGTCAATAAAATCAGACTATAAATTAGGACTGCTACTTGTAGTCATGTTTGTTGATGCGGATAATCTGAAGGCGGAGTTTCTCATGCAAACTTAAATTGTACTTCCGATTTCGTCACAATGAGGTTGCCCATTTTTTATGATTATTAAATTCATTTTGATTGTCTGGACACCAAAATAAGTCATGGAGTCAATATAAAATCCAATTCATATAACGGACCATTTTGATTGAATTTAGCCAGAGGCTCACTTTTGAACTTTTGAACTATTTCCTTAACTGACAATTCATATCAGATTCTATATAAATATGATAGACTTTTTTTATATTTGTTAAATGATAAACCTTTTGATGTTTGTTAAATGTTGGCTTTTTGATACTTTTTAAATAATATACTTTTTAATATTTGTTAAATGTTGGCCTTTTGATACTCGTTCAATGATAAGAATATTGATATTTGTTAATTAGATCCGATCAGCAACAATAATAAATTTGTTCTATTCAAAAGGAAAAACCCTCAGAGTTTGTTGACAACTTAAATAAAACATGCATCAAATTGACATAGCTGTTCTTGAACGTGACGCACAATTACGTATTTTTGTTAAATACGTTTACATCAACCATATGCAGTTCCCCCAGAACTGGAAAAAATCTGATATAGAACAAAAATGTGTTTACTTTGCTTCAATTTTGCGGAATGTTCGAAAAGAATTAATTCTGTATTTTGTTTCCCTTATAAAAACAACAACCACAACAACAACAAGAGACGACAAGATACCTGTTTGTCCCGGGCACAAGCTTCTATCTTGTCACTGTGATCTTTAACTGCCTGTGTATCTACAAATACTTTGCCACAGACATTTGCCAACTGTCCTGTACAATTGACACGAGCTTCATCTCTTGTTACTGTGGGGCAATCATTCGTCGTTCTCTGCAAAAAGAATTACACTCATAAGTACAATGTAAATTTTTTTATTTCTTGTAAGTAAGTATTATAAAACTGATCTTTGTTGTGCTCACCTTTTTCCTTGTTACACTGGTTGATCGATATTCTTTCCATAGTTTCATACGGCGACTAATCTCTTGGCGGTCTAAATGGAAACCTTCGACCTCTTGCGCTCTTGTTGACCTTTTGCGGCGAGTTTGAGCATTTTCATATTCGTCAGCCCGATCATTGCACGTTCTCTTCTCATTGGTAGAACAGACTTGTTCATTTTCTGTGCAGGCACAATAGCTCTCATCGTCGCTTACATCTTCTAAACCTTCCAAATTGTTTTCGTCATCTAAAGCTTCCCCAGCCGGCACTCTGAAAAAATGTTTCCAGTCGGGTAGTAAAAGAACAGATATTATGCAAAAAAAGACATGAAAAACTATTTCACTTATACTGTATCGTTTAATACTTATCTTTAACATTAGTTACATTCTACATAGACGGGACAAATTTCATTGTTAAATATATAACATTTGATTCTATCTCAAAATGTATATAGCTTTAATTTATCAAGTTCAAAGAATGTTTCGTATATATATCAAGGTCACAAGGTCATTAAATAAGATTCTGTATAAAAGCAGAATTTAGAAGTCACACACAAATTAGGAAAGGGGGAAACAATAATAGCACAATGTTTACCTAAAGGACTCTGCAAACGCTGTCGGTTCATTAGATTGCCAGTTTTGTCCATCTAAAGTTACAGGCGTCTGTGTACCATCCCGGTGTTTTAAATCATTATATTCATCCCCATCAAGGTCACCACACAAACCTTGAGTATTTCGCACGTCAGATGGTGATGGGAAAATAATCACATTGACTACAGGCATACCCACCGTGCTTGGAGGCAATACAGAAATGGAAACGCTCGTACCATGGGCAAAATACACCTAGAACATCAAAATAACTTTAATCAATTATCGCAGAAATTATTTTGATTCTATATATCAATCATATACTACTACTACTACTACTGCTGCTGCTACTGCTACTACTGCTACTGATACTATTGCTACTGCTACTACCACTACTACTGCTACTGCTACTACTGCTACTACTGCTTCTGCTACTACTACTACTACTGCTACTACTACTACTACTACTACTACTACTACTACTACTACTGCTACTACTGCTACTGCTGCTGCTGCTTCTGCTGCTGCTGCTACTGCTGCTACTGCTACTGCTGCTACTGCTACTGCTACTACTGCTACTGATACTAATACTACTACTGCTACTGCTACTGTTACTGCTACTACTGCTACTGCTACTACTACTATTACTACTACTACTGCTACTACTACTACTGCTAGTACTGCTAATACTGCTACTGCTGCAACTACCACTACTACTGCTACTGCTTCTGCTGCTACTGCTATTACTTCAACTACTACTTCTACTACTGCTACTGCTACTACTGCTGCTACTGCTACTACTTCTGCTGCGACTGCTACTGCTACTACTGCTACTGCTACTACTACTACTACTACAACTACCACTAATACTGCTACTGCTTCTGCTGCTACTGCTTTTACTACAACTACTACTACATACTACTTCTACTACTGCTGCTGCTACTACTACTACTGCTGCTGCTGCTACTACTGCTGTTGATACTACTGCTACTGCTACTGCTGCTGATACTACTGCTACTGCTACTACTACTGCTAGTGCTACTGCTGCTGCTGCTGCTGCTGCTGCTACTGCTACTGCTACTGCTACAGCTACTGCTACTGCTACTGCTACTGCTACTGCTACTGCTACTGCTACTGCTACTACTACTACTACTACTACTACTACTACTACTACTACTACTACTACAACCATCACGTTCAGAGAAAGAAATGGAAGACCGATTTGAAAACAGGGCAAACCATTATTAGACGATAAGAAACTGCTTCTTGACCTGCACTTTGCACATGGGTAGAATATGTTGCCGCCAGCCGGCGAATGATTGTATGTCACACAATTGCCGTTAGTCAAGGTATTTGCTTTTATCTAAGTGTCATTTGTTCAAAATATTCCCTGGTCGTTTAGAATTTTAAAACGAATGCTCAGCTTCTTTTACTCAAATTTTAAGAATCTGATTATTGAGAAAGTGACACTAACTCAAAATTGGCCAATGGAAATCCTGACATTTGAGACAGAATAACAAAAGAAGTACCGGCCTAAATTTGTTTCAGGAAGCGGACTGGAAAATGATTCATTACTTTTCAAGAATTTCTTTCATAATCGAGCTGGAAATAGTATAAATGCAATTGATTATACATTTTAGCCGCGTCACGAAAAAACCAACGTAATGTGTTTGTGACCAGCATGGATCCAAACCAGCATGCGCATCTAAGCAGTCTGATCAGGATGCATGCTGTTCGCTTACAGACCCTATAACAAGTAAAGAAACTGATAGCGAACAGCATGGATCCTGATCAGTATGCGAGGATGCGCATGCTGGTCTGGATCCATGCTGGTCGTAACGTTGGTTTTGTCGTGACGCGGCTCATTTATCATTGTTTGACCTTATAATTTCATGAATCCATACGACGTCTTATTCTCAATACAATTATACGTACCATAAATGTTCCTTGGGACTCTTTCACTACATAAAGTGATTTTTTCTCTGTTCTCTGTAGGTATGAAGAAGTAAATGGTGGGGAACAGAAATTTACTGCAAAAACATCTTTACCATTCCTTATATATACTGCACAGACGCATTTCACGTTAGTCCAATCACCGCTACATGACTGTGTTGTTATTTGAACCTTTAATAACAATAAAGCATTATGAAACTGCGGTACATATATCATTAAAATAAAAGTCGAACTTTAATGACTGTGTCAGAAACAAATAATTGTACATGTAAATAATTGTTAACAACTATTAATATATCCGCATATCTTATCAAATTAGTTCGGTAAAGTAAAATTAAAAAAGATTTTATATAACATAAAACATGTACAATACCTCCGCCGATTTCTTTGTGTTCTTGTACATAAGAAAAGTTCCATCAATCGAATTAACGCTGTATGGTCTAAAGATTTAGAAAAAAGAGCAGTCACCATTTATAGCTATTAAATATCTTATGCGTAATAATATATTATTAAAAAATCATACAGAAATTTAGACAAATATCTCAGTTAAGAATTGAAAGAAATGAAACAGCACAGTACAGTACAGTTTCCAAACGGTAATCTGAAAGTCCGAGGTTCGGGAGACTTCACATGTTTCCTTTACTATAACATAACAAGCATGTTGTTATAACATCTGTTTTATTTAACGGCGTACTAACACAATTTGATTGTATATGGTGCCGAATGGATAATGATTCTGGCTAACCTCCGGTGTTAAAATCCTGCAGCAATATCAGGGATAAAAACTACCTCCATTGCTTGAGCCAAGAGTTTCATAGACTCCAGTTATTTGAATCCATTTATTCGTTTCTTACGATCATGCATGGATAAACAATGACTGCAATTCTAAAGCCTAAAACCTTATAGGCAACCCATCAGCTATAATGGGAACTATATTTAAACATTTGAGCCACGTCATGACAAAACCAACATATAGGGTTTGTGGCCAGCATGGATCCAGACCAGGCTGCGCGTCCGCGCAGTCTGATCAGGATCCATGATGTTTGCTATCAGTTTCTCTATTTGTAAAAGAGATGGTTAGCGAATAGCATGGATCCTGATCAGACTGCGTGGATGCGCAGGCTGGTCTGGATCCATGCTGGTCGCAAACCCATTACGTTGGTTTTGTCGTGACGCGGCTCATTTGATGATGTTGGAACTCATTATCACTGTCCTTGTACGGCATTTGTTAAATTGACCCTGTTATTAAGCTTCACCCACATATCTTCAAATTTGTGTCTATTCGGTCGTCTACCGCATGATGCGGAGTTTTCCTTCCCTATTTTCTTCACACTTATTGTTGTTCCTACTGATATAATTTTAGCTCTTCAATGGATATAATAATAGATACATGTCGCTGTTTTAGGATCATATAATAAATGTCAAGTATAATTAAAATAAATAAAGTAAGTATGCTTACAATTCGTCAAATGTTCCAAACCTTGGATCATTTGTAGCGTGACAGTGTGTGCCCTTCCAGAAAGGGTCATCCTCATTTACATTCAGCTAAATAATAGTAAAGGTCAAAAGTTAACAAATTAACTTAATAACTTACACTCCAATATAATTGTATTATGACTTGGCTACATATCCTTTACAATTTGAACCTAATTTTGTATTTGACCAGAGCGTCGCAACATATCATGTACAGGCGTTTTCGTGATTATGTTGTATCTCATGTACAGAATAAATCACAAATACTCAAATATTATGAACAGATTTTATGTCTTTGTTACATATCATGTACATATATTTATGTCATTGTTACATATCAAGTACAGATTATCATTTCTTTGTCAATTATCATGTTCAGTTTTTTACTACTTGTAAAATCTCATGTACAGATTGTATGCCTTACACATTATGTACAGATTTTATGTCTTTGCTACATATCATGAACATATTTGTATGCCTTAAATTGTGTTATATTATGTACAGATTTTATGCCTTTGTTATGCATCATGTACAGATTTTTATGTCTTTGTTACACATTATGTACAGATTTTATGTCTTTGCTACATATCATTTACAAATTTTATGCCTTTGTTACATATCATGTAAAGATGTTTTATTTCTTAATAACATACTATTAAAAATATATCATAATTACGTAATATTTATATTACAAATAGACATAAGTGAACGGTTCAATGCTCGTAAACTCATACAAATGAAAAAGCAAGAGTGCACGATAACTAAATTATACTAGCATAGGTTTGGACATACTTTACAAAACAAATTGAGCTGAAATATCTTACGCAAGCTTGCCTTAAAGTGTTTTTTTTTTAATTTTTTTTTATTGTTTTTTTTGAAACAATATCAAGTTGTTGTAACTTGTTTCATTCTGCCAAGTTTGTCTATGATACATGAAATTTTATAATTAATTCTTATAACTATATGTTTCATAAAGTCAATAACGCATCAATTTATGCAAATATAATTACCTTTTCTTTCTTTCCAGATAAAATAAAAGGGCAATTTGTTATAACGAATTTAGCTGAGTAGCTTTATCACTGTTAAATGAAGTTTGTAGAAGAAACAAGGTGCTTTTATATCAAATCAAATCAAGTCATCGCGTAAAACAAACTTTTAAATATATATTATGTCATGATAAAAACTTTATAAAACCAAAAATACCTCAATCTCCTCAGTGAAGGTACCTCTAAAGTAGCTTTCGACGGAACCGAAGGTTTCTATTTCCACACGTGCCTTAAACTGTGTTTTTCCAAGTACGTACTGTTCATCATCATTCCTCAATATAAACTTGATCGCTTTCTCTCCAATATCTTCATCCCCGCTGTGTTTCCCGTATATCCTAATACCACAAGTTTCTGCTGATCCCTTCACTGCCAGAGATGGCTCGCTGCACGAGTTGTCGTCATCTAATATTGTCGCTTTTATAATGATGTAACATTCGTCGTCTTCTTGACAAATTAACGGAAGATCAAAGTATGCCGTGATATTCGCATCATTGCCCCTTTTAATCTCGATTGTGGTGGATTCAGCCTGTAACAGTATGCACAGATGTTCAGAGAATTGTCTTAATCTTTAACCTATTGAATTTCATAGATTTACGTTTCATTTGACTATTTATGGAAGTGTTTATTATACCAAAAATATGGATATCAAATTGAAATCAATGCTTTAGCATTGTTAGAACAGCATTCGAAATGGACCACATGAAAAACACGTGTGTTGTAAATGACCACGCGTTGCAAATTTGATCGCAGGTAGGGTAGGACAGGTAAACGTGTCAATGATATGATTTCCAAAAACAGGGGTTGACACATTTAAAAAGATTTTCTGAACTGATAATATTAAAAAAATGCAAGATAACAAGAACGTTTGAAAATGAACATTTATATCAGTATTTTATTATAGCAATTGTATTACTGCGACATATAGGCTATATGAGTCGTGCAGGAGTTTTAGATTGCGCGGTGGCCGGTTCTAATCTGGATTGTAGAACCTTTTACATAAACGGGTCTAGTTTTGTCCTTAAAGTCTGATTTAAGACAAGGTAAGATATCCTGACATGGCTCAGCTGGAAACGACGGTACTATGAATGATATTTGTTATTTGGTATTTTGCAGAAAAGGAAATATATTTTTCCTAAAACGTTTTGCGATAATAATATGAATAAACAACACTTTTTTGTCCGTTGTAACAAAACTGACTCTAAAAACCCAACTTTTTCAAATTTTATGACGCAATACAGTACTGCGCACATCATTCGACTGTCCGTCTGTATGCCCGCAGATAATTCGTGACTGTGGGAAGACTTTCGTTAAAACTTCTTCGATCAAATTAGATGGTTTTGGTAGTTTTTAAGATTATTTTGCATGCAGAACCTTAACTAAGAAGTTTTGAAGTTATAAGAGAGCAATAATTCCTCCAAAAATTCCATGTCAGAGTTATATGCCATGACTTCGTTAGTTTTTATTTGTTTGGGTCGTCAGACCAAACAAATAATGGTAGCGAAATTTCAGAGCCTAATGCTGTTAATTGCAAATGCCTAAAGTAGTACACTTTTTTGAAGCGGTTACTTCCCTTTATATGTACACTAACGCCGAAAAATTCAGGGGAGATCAATGCGTAAAGTTTGTCAAATGACAGGCGCATGAATTTTCAAGCAAAGTAGTTCTCGAATGGTCGAAGATTTCTAATATTGTTTCATTCTTTATAGATATACATGCTTACAGTAAGCTCCATGATTATTTACATCTGTGTTAAACAACAGGTTTAGCGTCGAAATAATAAGAGTTACAAACCCTAAATTAGAATAATATGGTTTTCTTCAGGCCGTTAACATATAACTTCACTGTGGCCGAGGGAGGGGTTTGCACGCTCTCTTATGAATCGAGAGGTCTAGAGTTCAAATCCCAGTTGATGCAACTCATTTTTTTTTAAATTTTAAGTCAAATAAACAATGAATTGACTATCAGTGTTGCAATTAGTCTTATAGCCAATTTACTCCAGTTAAGACACTGAAAAGTATTGGTGGCACTTTACAAAAGCAAATTTGTTTATAATCTTACAACCTTCACCATTCTGACATTCTGAGACCAAAACAAATTCAGCGCCTTATGTGCTTTGATTTTAACTGATTTTGCTTGAAAAAAATCTTAACCAACTATTTGCTAAAATTCACAAGGGTCTTGATTCTGTCAACTTTATCTAAGAGTAACGGGCTTTGGAAAATTTCCTCCAATTACGATGTCAAATAAATGTATAAAATTTACATGCAAATATATTCAGTGGTTGTTAATATATATGATGTTGTGCAACAAGTTGTGTATAAATTTCTAAATAAAGTATTAACTGAAAAACATTTAAAAATGCATTGGCAGGTGTGGTGAATAGGCAAAATAGATTAAGGTTCAACGTATTAAATATCTGCAAGAAATTCTTTCAACTACCGCTGCCACCATCTCTACTATTATCATCATACCTACCTCTTTCACAACCACTTGATCAGTATACACATTTGTTTTTAAATTAGCCGAAAAAAATGCATAATTATGTCATAATGGTATTTACTTTTGTCAAAAAAGTTGTATTTGTTTTATAGAACTGTTTTTACTCAGAAGAAAACAGAAAAAACTCGTAGCAAGACAACCAGAAAGACAAACAAAAAGGACGCAGTAAATACATGTACTGACATATAATGCAATATACTACAAGCAAATATTCAAAGATTTCCATTCCTATTCAAATTAATTGACGTGTTAACTAGCAATAACACTGATTAGGTAAACATGCATGTTATGATGTATTTTGCGTATTAATATTGACCTGTTACGATTTCGCATAAAAAAATCGGTATCGATAACATTCGTAACATGAGATGCATCTTCACACATTTGTAAAACCAGTTACGAATGAGATCAAATTCGTTACAGGTGTTACAAATGTTATGATAAATAACAGCCGGACGGACAGATTAACAGAAAATAAAGATTTAGTGGTAATTCAATTGATAGATCCCTACTCTGATATTTTATTTGAATAACAATATTAGATTTAACCACAAACACTGACATGTGCTCTTTTGTTAACAAATACGTTTTGGTGAAATTTGAATTAGACACGTTAGAGTAATATATACCCATTGCTCCTGTAAGCCACATCAAAACATAATTATTGGCCACATGAAATCGCTTTTACCGTAGAAAAACAAAGTTGACCACAGTTTACTTAATGTGAACAATATGTATGGAACGCCGTGACTGTTTTATGCTATTAATGTTTTTGCTATCTTGTGAAATGATGTTATTATTTTGTCATTTTAGCATATTAACATGTGCAATTTACATCATATCTTGTCTAAAGACAATGCTGGCTTGTTCAAACAGCATGTTAACTTGTCAAATAATCATTATGACATGTGCAGACAACATGTTAACTTGTCAAAGTATCATGATGACTTGTGCAAACGACATGTTAACTTGTAAAAATATCACGGTGACTTGTGCAAACGACATGGTAACTTGTCAAAATTTCATGATGACTTGTGCAAACAGCATGTTAACTTGTCGAATTATCGTGATGACATGCTCATAATACCTTAACAAGTAAACATGTGTTTTGCACAAGTCATCATGATCTTGACAAATTTACATGTTGTCTGCACAAATCATCATGATAATTTGACAAGTTAACATGTCATTTGCACAAGTCATCATGATACATTGACAAGTTAGAATGGAGTTTGCACAAGTCATCACGATACCTTGACAAGTTAACATGCTGTTTGCACATGTCATCATGAAATTTTGACAAGTAAACATGTCGCTTTCACAAATCACCATGAAACTTGGACATGTTAGCATGTTGTTTGCACATGTTATCACGATGATTTGACAAGTTAACATACTGTTTGCACATTTCATCATGAAATTTTGACAAGTTAGCATATCATTTTCACAAGTTATCATTATACTTGGACAAGTTTACATGTCGTTTGCACAAGTCATCATACGGAAGCTTGTATGTACCCCCGCTATGAAGACATGAAGTCGTCTCCCTCGACTTATAGAACACAACAAGTCGTCAAAATCACGACGACAAGTTTATATATACAATGTCATTTTGACAAAATATATGTCATCATGTCGAGATACGGCATCCCGACTTTCAAACATAAATATACTTGTCGGCTTGAAGTAACATGTATGTCGACCTCCATGTTATTTCCATGCGTCAAATATATTAATGTATGAAAGTCGGGATGCCGTATCGCGACATGATGACCTATATTTTGTCAAATGACATGGTATATATAATCTTGTGGTCGTAATTATGACGACTTGTTGTGTTATATAAGTCGAGGGAGACGACTTCATGTCTTCATAGCGGGGGTGCATACAAGCTTCCGAATCATCATGATACTTGGACAAGTTTACATGCTGTATGCACATGTCATAACGATAATTCGACAAGTTAACATGCTGTTTACACATGTCATCATGAAAGTTTGACATGTTAGCATGGCATTTGCACAAGTTATCATAATACTTTGACAAGTTAACATGTTGTCTTTACAAGTCATTATGGTAATTTGACATGTTAACATGCTGTTTGCACAAGTTAGCATGATACTTTGACAAGTTTACATGCTGTTTGTACATGTCATCACGATAATTCGACAAGTTAACATGTCGTTTGCACAAATCATCATTATACTTTGACAAGTTAACATGGCGTTTGCACAAGCCATCATGACACTTTGACAAGTTAACATGCTGTTTGCACATGTCATCAAGTTAACATGTCGTTTGCACAAGTCATCATTACATTTTGACAAGTTACCATGTCGTTTGCACAAGTCATCATTATACTTTGACAAGTTAACACGTTGTTTGCACAAGTCATCACGATACTTTTACCAGTAAGCATGTTGTCTGCACATGTCATCATAATAATTTGACAAGTTAACATGCTGTTTGTACAAGTCAGCATGTTCCTTTGACAAGACATGATGTAAATTGCACATGTTAAAATGCTCAAACGACAAAATAATGTCATGGTTTCACAAGATAACAAAAAAATTGATTACATGAGACAGTTACGGCGTTCCATAAATAAGAAAAAAACAATAAAATAAAATGTTTACCTGAACAGGGTCTTCAGCATCAGAAACTGTAGTATAAACCAAATCACCATTTAAGCTGTACACGTCGATTACACATACGTACTGAAATTAAAATTGATAACATACAGTGTTAGATTGAAATGCATTTTAGCATAAAAAAGTCTTATAAAGGCAATACAATCACTTCCAATAAACACTCGAAACAATGTACGGAAGGGTTTTTATGTCATCCGTAACAAGTTATGAATCTGAGTTACTTAATGCAGTCGCGTAGCAAGCAAGGGGATTCGTAATCACTTTAAAAAAACGAAACGAACTTTTTAAATAAAAAACAACAGAAAAACATCAAATGGAAAAGACAAAAATTACAATGATGAATGAAACGAACACCAAAAATTGGAATTTGTTTCCTTACATATTGCAAGGACGATAAAAATAAATGAGCAGCGTCACGAAAAAAACCAACATAGTGGGTTTGCGACCAGCATGGATCCAGACCAGCCTGTGCATCCGCGCAGTCTGATCAGGATCCATGCTGTTCGCTTACAAACCCTATAACAAGTAGAGAAACTGAGAGCGAACCGCATGGATCCTGATCAGACTGCGCGGATGCGCAGGCTGGTCTGGATCCATGCTGGTCGCAAACGCATTATTTTGGTTTTGTCATGACACGGCTCAAATATGTCTCCGTTCAGTAACATAATTGATTCGACAAACAATATATAATCAAATTTTAGCGTTGGTAAAAGTCCTCACTTCTTTTAAATCAGTTCCAAATGCAGTCCGTACAATAAACATGCATACCACATTAACGCAAATCGAAGTGAAAATTTAACTTAAAAAACTCGTTCAACAGATTAAACTGTCATAGTGGACACAGATAAAGTTTAATGAGTCTGGGAAGGTATGAAGTCAATCAGTTTTGAAATATTCACACACCTCTAAGTCTAAAGCATATTGTCCATGTAAGTCAAAGCGATCAACAGGGACTTGATACCCTCTAGCTTCAGCAGCTGTCAATCTGTTGGTTTTATATAACTCATATCCATCGCCATTCCTGCAAAGAACAATTTAAAGTCGTTAATTCAGACCTGCAGTACAAAGCGTAAAGAAGATATCAAAGTTAATTATATGTACATATTTTCTACTTATAATACTGCACGTTTTTGTAACGTCGCTTTCCATTGGATAATCGTGACGTTTATATAATTTTATATAAACGGCTGCTGTTGATTCATGAAGAAATCTTACTGTTTTCTCTTAAAAATGATGCTTGCTGTATTATAAATTCGTTATAAAGATTGTTGAGGGGTTATATGACCGTATATAAACGGCTGTTTGCAATATAACCCTCGCCTAGCGGCTCGGATCATATTTACAGATAGCCGTTTATATAGAGCCATGTAACCTGTCAACAATCTTTAAAACTAATAATATAATGTATGCATGACATGCACCGATAAAACCCGACAGAAAAAAATCACCAGTGATATAACGCTAAAGCTTAATATATAGTTAAAATTGGACTGGACAAGATATATGACAAGTAAAATGGTTTCCTGCGGTGAACATTTTAATGATATAAAGATATTTCATTTAACTATTTTCAACATTATTTGGGGGGGGGGGGGGGGGGGGGTAAATAAACGTTTGTATCAGGAATATAGTTTACAATAATCGATCAATATAGAAGAAGGTATTTGGAAACAGGTGAACGTTGAAGAACATATAACAATTATTTCTTTTTAAGAAAATGATTAAATAGGCCTACCATTTTATGAATAATTCCGAGCAAAAAATAAATTAAGTAAACACACAAGTTTACGCAGAAAATATCTCTATCTATTATGGCAGATGCCACTACGAATATCTTAATTTTGTAGATTTTCAGTTTAAACAATTTATTGTTTGTAAAATTTGAGATAGATATTAAGGAAACATTGATAATTTTCAAACACATCATTCAAGTTTTTCCACCTTATGGTAAAATAATTATAGAAAATTAGAAATATCGCGTAATAGTTTTTTGTTCTCAATTAGGTATAATTCGGACTAATTCCCTACAGGTGAATCCGTAACGTACCGGCTAACGGTATTTAGCTGGGTTTTCGAAAAGGTCAATTAACCAATTACATGAATTATATACGGTTTACAGATCACATGCTCCTCCAAGTACCGAAAACAGGTCACGTGCTCCTCCATGCCTCAAAAGTTAAACGCGTACCAATACCCTGGGAATAAAGGGGTTATCAAAAGAGTTTTTTGATCTATCACCGCAGATTTTACTAGATCGAGTCACATCAGGTGCTTTTGTGTCTCGTACAATCTTAGTCCAAAACAAGGTTCAGATCAAGATGCTCTTGTTATAATATAACTGCTATTGTTTGCAAGTTAGTATGGAATGCCGTTAGGGCCATCGCCTATGAATGTGTTGATCTAAAACACGAAAGTCGATAGTACGATGGTGAAAACGCGAAATCACGAAACTACGATGGTGAAAACGCGAAAGCACGATGATGAAAACGCGATAGTACGATGATGAAAACGCGACAGTACGATACTACGATGATGAAAACGCGATAAACTATCGTGTTTTCACCATCGTACTGTCGCGTTTTCACCATCGTAGTTTCGTGATTTCGCGTTTTCATCATCGTACTGTCGAGTATCGCGTTTCAGATCAAACCATTCATACGCGATGGCCCTAACGGCATTCCGGAATGCCGTTAGGGCCATCGCCTATGAATGTGTTAATCTGAAACGCGATAGTCGATAGTACGATGGTGAAAACACGAAATCACGAAACTACGATGGTGAAAATGCGATAGTACGATGATGAAAACGCGATAGTACGATGATGAAAACGCGATAGTACGATGATGAAAACACGACAGAACGATGGTGAAAACGCGATAGTACGATGATGAAAACACGACAGTACGATGATTAAAACGCGATAGTACGATGGTGAAAACGCGATAGTACGATGATGAAAACACGACAGTACGATGATGAAAACGCTAAATCACGAAACTACGATGGTGAAAACGCGACAGTACGGTGATGAAAACACGACAGTACGATGATGAAAACGCGAAATCACGAAACTAAGATGGTGAAAACGCGACAGTACGATGGTGAAAACACGATAGTTTATCGCGTTTTCATCATCGTAGTATCGTACTGTCGCGTTTTTATCATCGTACTTTCGCGTTTTCATCATCGTGCTTTCGCGTTTTCACCATCGTAGTTTCGTGATTTCGCGTTTTCACCATCGTACTATCGACTATAGCGTTTCAGATCAACACATTCATAGGCAATGGCCCTAACGGCATTCCGTAAGTTAGTTGTTAATACACAGATCAACAAATTAATGACATCTCATTCGTATGAAAAGGTCATTGAAGGGCGCCATTGCATTTTGCCATGTAAATGATTCCCGAAAGGACGTCCAAAACGGCAAAAATTGAAAATATTGCTAACTCGGTTAGGTCAAGTTTTGTTTTTTCATGGACAATTTTGGAAAGTACAAGCTAATGTCCATGCCCCCTAGCACCATCTTGATGAAAATTCATCAAGTTTGAGAAATATTAATCTGTTACATGCCACACTTGATTCCTTTTTTACATACACAACCCTTTCAATATTATAATACATAATGAAAAAGGTGTTTTTCCTCTTATTCTAATGCCCTCGATTTTATTCATGCAATCTATGAACCTTAATGTTAATTTAGAAAAGCACCAAGCACAGAAAATTATATAGATAGATAAATATGTCATTGACAAATACATATATTGGTACATGGTCATAAATACAAAACATATAATATAAACTACAGACCTTCCATCATAGACCATCCCACTTTAATTATCGAGCGGTTATATAATATGCTAATCAATATAAAACTAAATTTTTATTGTCGCAGAAAAGAGTTTTGTACATACCACGAGATCTCATATTCAAAGTCGTCTGGTATTTCACAGTCACATGACAATGCAAGCTTTCGCTTACCATCCTCCTCTACAACAAAGGAATGTATTTCAGGAGACAGTTCAGGTCCTTCCCAGGCTGAAATAATTGAATATTTTGTTGACCACATATAAATAATGTTAAAACTGTCGAAAAAAGTGCTTTAAATGTTTTAAAATTACATTTTTGATGTCACATGCATTGCCTGTAACCGTCGCTTTTCATTGCTAGATTTACAAACACTATAACTTCTTTTAGAACTGTTCAAGCGCAGACGGAAAAGCGACATTTATAAACAGGTAACCATCTTCAGTTTATACGACAAAAATTCTTCGTTATTATCAAAAAACTTATTGGCAAAATTTAAAAGCAAATATACATAGTCTAAAATAGAAAGTCATATTCAACAGCAAGAAAAAAGTCGTATAATTTCAGAATATTATTAACGCATACTACAATGTTATATTATATAATCTACTGTTCATCTCGAAATAATGTTTAAAAGAAACTGTTTTAAATATTGTTTGCAGGTCTTGCTGAATCGTCACTTGTTTAAAAATCAGCACTGACATGAATCTGTCTAAAACAAACATTCAACAGTAAGTAATATGGACTTGTATAAAACTAATATATGACCAACTATATACTATCCATCGAAATGATGGAAAAACACGATTAGTCTGTACCGAACAAAAAGCCTCTACATTTTTACTCGAAATTCATTTAGTATTTTACCAGTGGCATGAATCTATTTTTTTTGTAAACCTTTTTAAAATCTATATTACAGTTATAATATAATGATTGCGAAATTTCTGCATAAATTGATTACGTTTGTATCTAGATAATAAAAAATCATATCTGTGTCTTTGTGAGCACAAACATTAAACACCTTGATAATATTATTGCCGTAATTCGATCAATACGAAAACATACTGATGAATTTCGGAATACTGAGACTAAGTGAAAAGTCAATCATAATTATGATACAGCGCTTAACAAATGGAAACATTTTTTTCTCAAAATCTTGATTGTAATGAGTCTATTACTTACGCGGGCCTTGGTAGTCCGGCATTTCCGTCGAGTCATCCGATGAAGTCGAAGTTGGTCCTATATAATCTAAAGAAAATATAAATAGCAAAATTTTGTTTATGTCTCAATCAAGTCAGTTTTATTTAATTATAGAGCTCCGATCTTGTGAATTTTACACATGATGTAATAAACTTACTCTGGCATTAGGAATATTTTAAAGAACTTTAAAAATAAGGGCATCAGGTTGACTAATCTATTGTGACCGGTAGCGCACACTAAGTTGTATTATGGTTAGCGATTATCTTCCGATCAAATGATGAATGTTTTGCTGTTGGTATAATACCGCAATCTTTGAAAAAAGTACAAACTCAGGACCAATTTATATAGCCTGTTCGTGGACGTCTGTGATTGAGACAATTGAAATGATATAAATATTTGATAATTAATTATAAAATATTTCTCAATTTAATCAATCAAATCATCTTATATTTTTTAAGTTGTCAAAAATGGCATTATGTGTTATAAGTTGCTAATGTGTCGGTTTCTCATGTTGATCCCACATTCGAGTACTACTGACGGTTCAGAACAATATTATTATTTTGGCATGAACATTGCTTATCCACGATCTTGTTGCTGGTGTTGGTGATCTTTATTGACAGGGAAAAAAAACATTTATCGTCAAAATCGAGCTTAGAAAACTGTGAACTTGTGTTTTAACCATTTAATACTTAATTCCACGTGTCCAATTCAAATTTTCTTGGACTGTCTTCTATCAAATTTAAGTATCAAACTGCAAATTAAAAGTTTGCCAGGCAAAAATTTAAAGCCTGCACCCAGACAGAACTGACAGGTGTGATAATTCTATAATTGATAGCAGAAACTTAACATTTACGTTTACAGCAAGGTAAGTGATAACAATTACCTGTATCAGTACTCTCCATAGAATCTGTAGATCCGGTAAAATCGTCATCTGATGAAGTAATAAACGTGTGATAATACTTTACAAATTCATCAAATTCTTAAAATTTGTTATTTAAGGTGATGCCTTCAACCAAACAGATTATGCTTATATATCCATACTATGGATGAATTAATGCACTACAAAACATTGCACTCTTACACTTTACACAAATTATTAATACGAGCCATTTATTCCATTTAGACTGCTTTCGGAACAGTTTAGCTTTTACTCATCATCAACTTACTAGATAACGCAAAAGGTTAAAGTGAAATGAATGATTATTATCTCAGTAGAATATCATATGGCACCAATTAAATGGAATGAGAGAAATAGGATAATGTTAAAAATGGTGGTAAAGCTGGACATTTTATTGCTTTGATTTGAAAGAAACAAACTTGATATAAGGTGAAGGAGACATTGTTGAATATAACACAAAGAGCATCACCAGGATATCTCGATTTTAACAAGCGATGCTAAGGTACAGCTTAAGAAATTTCCATCAATCATTATACATTTTAGCGAATCACATGTGTAAGAAAATTAAAATAAATGAAAAACTGAAAATAGATAATACATTTTAGTAATTCATTTAATAAAAATAGCATTCTCGGACTTTTAAATGATTAATATTTATAACACTTAGACGATTGGTTACAAAAACAACATTGTGATTTACTGTGATGGCATCATCCAATAAACGCGTCAAAAAAAAAGGAATGTTTCCCGGGAACACCTACGTTTTTATACACTATTCTAACACGACCCGCATTTTTCCCTATTGTACATAGAAAAACAGTAAGTGTGTGTTATTATGCAACAGATGCACAGTTTGACGTTCTATATTTAGACATGTGACGTAATCATTATACACGTCACACATGTGACGTAATCATTATACACGTGCCGTAACCACTAAAAATCCGACGCGGTGAAAATAAGTACGGAAACAAATCAGGCACAAATTTGCTTAACTATCAAGTACAGCAGCATTTATTTGTTGATGTCGTGTTAGAATAGAAATAATATATCCAAATCAGTGATTTTATCGCTTGATAACATCACTGTTTGTCGTTCGGATGCGCATCATTATATCACTCGGGCTCGTGATATAATTCCTCGCATTCGAACTCCAAACAGTGATGTTATTGAGCGATAAAATTACTGTTTAGGATATATTATTTCTTAAGTAACGTACAGAGAAGAGCTGAAAAGTTGCAACTGAACTGACTGTAAAATTGATGGAAATGCTGTTACTTCTACTCAAATGCAGAACTTGTAAACAGTACTTCCAGCGCTTTGATTCCGACTTTATGAATGAACATTTCGTGTTTGAATTCGTTTCTTTGCTCTTTTACAATTTAATGTTTAATCAAATCAAATATGATAATGCATATTCCTAAATAAAAGCAATGACCATATTTGAATTTAGATTGACCGCGTTAAAATTATTGATGAATGGTTGCAAAACGAATGCATTGCATCATTTCGACAATAAATTCCCTTATGATGATTTATAAGTAAAGTAAATGGGAATAGTGAAAAATGGGAATAAACACTGCATACCTGTTTCAGTCATAGGAGGCGTGGGCATTGTTGAATCATAACTGTTATCCGCTGAAAAAATAATGAAAATGATGTTTAGAATTAAAGAGAATACACACTTAATTGTTCAGTTCATTGAATCATAAAGAAATGGTGCTTATAAATGAACAACAATTAACATTTAGACCACCTATATTCATGAACTCTTGTTGTTGTTAAACATCGTCACAACCAATGAATAATTATTACCTACGAATGTGTTTGGTAAACATTTGAATAAACAGAGGGAATTTTATCACGCCAATCACCTGCTTAGAACGTCATTTTGATCACTAAGTTATTTGTCTGAATGAGATATTCCACATTGCGGCAGCTATTGCATTAAAGTTATCACGTCGCCCTATGACCTTAACTTTGTCGGTGTGACGTAAAATCCAATCAAACAAAACATTAGTGCTCAAGTAAATTTAAAGATCACGTCAGCATTTTGTATTTATTTATAAATATAATACAACAGAACGCATGATTATAATCACACCACCATACTCAATTCATTCATTAATTTGAAAATCAAATACAAAATACTGACACCTGCAAAACAGGTGATGGTCATTATCAAAATATTAATAAATGCAATGATTCTATATTGCCTTACTTGAAAAAGCATCACTTGAGCCTGTCAGATAGTCATCAACTGGAATATAAAATCAAAATTGAGCCGCGTCATGACAAAACCAACATAATGGGTTTTCGACCAGCATGGATGCATGCATCCGCGCAGTATGATCAGGATCCATGCCGTTCGCTTACATACTCTATAACAAGTAGGGATTGTCGTGACGCCGCTCATATTTTTAACTGATTATTTAAAAGGTATTACCAATTCTAAGTATTTAAAGATGTTTGCTACATATATGAGTTTGTTACAGAATTTTTTTAATGGTTTGTTATAAATTCTTTTAAATAATAGTTATTGTATATAATTATGACAGCTTCTTTATTTAATCCTACTAGACTATTCTGTATCAATTGATTATGGACCAAATAAGGCTAACATTCCCGGTAGATAGTACCACTCGGATACCTTTAACACTCATACATACCAGGTATGTATTATTTTTCTGCTAAGCTACTATTATGTTAATAGTTATGCTTCACTCTGAGTTTTGAACCGTCCCGATTCCAATACCTAGTTACTAAAATTAGGCAACCTGAATCTTATCCCCGTTGTAACCAGAATACAATATTTTTTAAAATCAGAATTCTTAAACTCAAGAAAAGATTACTCTTAAAATAATGATGCTAGATATATGTTCACCGTCAAACATGATGTGAGTGGTCATATTTAAGTCTTTCTGTTGCCATAGCAACCACATTTTTCAACATAAGAAGAAATATCAGATGTATAATTATAATAATGACAATACTTCTGTAAACAACTGATCGAAAGCTGCCCGCCGCAATTTAGAAATCCAGTATCCATTATTTTCATTCAGAACACATGTGTAACGAATTGTGCATATAATAACTTTTCAATTTATATGTACATGTATGCCATTTATGAAAATATATATACATCAAGTGCATATAAAGACAAAAAATTCATAATTCTTTGCAATCTTAAGTATCCTTTATAAAATAGAATAAAACAGAACGTCAAACTCACAGTCACTTTCATCCATATAATAGTCTGACGAAATGTCCATATAGTCGCTGGTACTCGTTGGGTGAATTCCAGCTAAATTAAATAAAAAGTGAATTTCGTTACTTATTTCGTTAATTTGTGCATTTTTGTTTTTTACTTTTTTTTGCAAAAGACAAAAATCATCACACAACAGTATTCTTTTTCAGTGTCTACAAAGAAGCTTTTAATATTTTAATTACGGAAGTGTTTATCAGCATTGGTACATATCAGAGTATGCATTTCATAGGGCTTCCATGGCCGAGTACTTATTGTCTTTGACTTTGTCTGCCTCTCACCGCTGTAGGTTGGGAACCACGCTAGCGTGTTAAAAGTCTCTGTGCTAGATTCACCATACACTTACTAATCCTCTTTCTTTTCACGACCATTTAATGATTTTAGTATTGATCATATGATCTGTTGTAATTGCGTTATATACCTCAAATAAACAGATAACATACGTTTAAGTAATATTAACAACGACAGTGCATGCTATTCATTATGAAACATGCAAAGAAACAACTTGTCAGTGAAAACATGACATGTTTATCGTTATAAAAGCACACCTATCCAAAGGGGCAGATAATCTTTAAAATATTTTGTGCAAGGTAATGCGTCTTTTTCTCAGAAGCTATCAAAAGTTTTCACTTGATACTGTACCATATATACATTCTTACAATTAAAATGTCACCGGTTAATACTAAAATTTATTTTGATTATGCCTTCATGAAATCCCAAAATCTGTCAAAGCTATTCGCTTCAGACTTGGTAAAGTTTTAAACAAGAATGCATTTCGAAAGGAGATATAGCACAACATTTCTTTCACTTAGTAGTGTCCCCTTTTTGTCCTTGAATTCCTTCGTTCTCTTATTATTCAGGTACATTTCTCAATAAAGTTACGTAGGTTTTCTTTTTAAACTTTGGTTACTTGTTCACTTCCAAACTTGAAAAGCATTTCGTAGAAGAAGATAATCTTAAAAGCCATTTTTGGTTAACTGTAAGCTTAGTTAATACCAATAAAATGTTGTACATGACTATTTTAGTACTGATTGAATGTAACGTGTAATGTAGAAAACATATAAATGTACACATAAAATAGTTATACTCGTTATGTTTCAATACAATTATTTAACATGTCTATGTATTCAACAGATTAACTGAGCTCTCTCGTAAATGACACAAATCATGTTAAAACAATTGAGCTGCGTTACGACAAAACCAACATAGTGAGTTTGCGACCAGCATGGATCCAGACCTGCTTGCGCATCCGCGCAGTCTGCTCAGGATCCATGCTGTTCGCTTACAAACCCTATAGCAATTAGAGAAACTGATAGCGAACAGCATGAATCCTGATCAGACTGCGCGGATGCGCAGGCTTGTCTAGATCCATGCTAGTCGCAAACCCATTATGTTGGTTTTGTCGTGACGCGGCCCAATTCTATTTCAAGTATTTCATGACAACAGTTACATTTCAGAAAATTAGAATAGTCCCTTCATCAGATTTCTTTTAATAATCCACTGATCTGTGGTGGCAGTTCAAGTTATTATTCTTAAATATCAAATTTGAAATGACTGACATTTCAGATAAGCAACATATACATGTTTAATGCAATCGTATTTTACTAAAAATCAGTGTCCGAGTATCCGTTGCCATACGAATCCGTGTAAGAATCTGAATAATTTTAAATAAAGCAATACAAAACTAATGTTACTTTCTTTGAGAATTTATGCAGACAAAACATTTGTTGACAAACGTTTAATTGTGTAAGATTTACGAATAACATTAAACTAGGACAATCACTAAAGATGTTTCATAACACTACTCGCAACATTTTTATTTGCAGACTAATAGTTTAAATATCTGTAGTTGACCTATATTTTATGATGTTTCATCTGTGTGCCAATAACAATTACAATTAATTGCTACTTGCACTTAAACAAACATTTGCTTCTTTAAGCAAAACAGAGATTTGAATACTTACATTCACTTCCCGAGTAACTATCAAACCATTCTGTGTAAGAGTCGTCATAATCGGAAGTATCTGACGGATTCATTCCTCCTAGAAGTTACAATTAATTAAAAAAAGCTAATACGTATAATGCTACATATATAGAAACAATCCTAAAGTTTTACTTGGACTGAAAAATCATCGACTGAATACAAATCAATGGAATATTATGTACTCGTTACATTTTTACATGTTTGAAAAGTTCTCCAAATTTCAATCTTGAATTTACATAAATGAGATTTGACAAATAAAGTTCTCTCCTAAACAGATTTCTTTCAATATGAGCACTCGATTTAAACATATTTATACATTTGAGTGACATTTCAATCTGGTTTATATTTAACAGAAATATGGAACCGACACAGTCTTCATGTTCAACTCATTGTGTATGTTTTTATTCTACAAGGTAACTTATTGATTATCAAATATCAATCCATTTAATAGTTTATAAACATAGTTAATGGAAATAAATACGCCTGGAATAAGTTTTATATATAAGTGCAATGATTTGCGTTTATTCTTTAACTATAATGTGATATTATATATTTTCTCTCAAATGTTCGTTTGAATTTCTATAACAGATAAAGTAACAATAGCAAGCATTACAATTCTTCGTATATTTGTTTCTGTACAAAAATTATTTGCGCATTAAATTTGGGTTTTATGAGAAGACTGATGAAACAAAGGATCATCTCGAAACTGTTTCAAAACTTTAATTCATTGCGCACTTAATTTTGATGACTTCCATAGTCGCTGACAATTATTAAATGGATGTTCAAAAATGGTTGCCTTAAATTCAGTTTTTGTAAATAATTGTGAAACACATGGCTTAAGACATAATAAAACAATAATACAGATAATAATAAACAAAAAATAAACAACAATAACAACAACGAGTATCTTAACAGTTAAATCTATGAACTTGCAAATTTTAAATGTACCTTCAACGGTAACCACTGCATTACTAAAGTTCACATGTGCGTTCAAACGTTCCTCTATTTGGTAAGTACTCGAAGGGTTGTCTTGTACACGACCAAATACGTCTGCATAGGTACTACCCTCACTGATCGAGAAAACAACAAAGCATGATACACGTATATATAAAAATATCTGTATTATGAAAAGTATAAAAATGTTCGGCGATAAAATGTCAAACATTTTGAATATACATCTGCATATATTTTAGAGGATCCATAACTGAACAAGTAGACTTCAGAACATTAAAATGTTTTATTATTTTCAAAAGACGTAATGCAAATATTCATCTGATCTGTTTAAATGAAATATCTTAATATGTCACTGAAGCTTGAATTGTGCAATTCAATCTGAAAAAGCAGGAACCAGTAGCGTGTTGTTCATTACAAAGAAGAATCATACAAAAAGGAAAGCAAAACTTATCAATATTTTTCAATACACCCAAGAAACGTGTTGTTTTATGTTGTAAGTTTACGTACATTCTGACTGGTTTAAGAGTATAAACCTCAAATAAGTTATCGGATAAAAAGAAATTTGGTATGATTTATTAAAGACATGTTCGCTTCGAATATAGATGTTATTATTTTATTTCTTCTTTTCACCAGTGGTATAAATTGCCACTTTATAAAGAGATAAACACATCCGATATACCTTGAAATATACAAATATCCATTACATTAAAAGAAAACGGCTTTGATGTTCATGCTTTTGCATCACTTAATTCCGTTCAAATAACTTTGATAACTTACTGAAATCCCATAATGTGTATATCCATCATCAAATCGCCAATAACCTCATAAAGCTGAAATGTAAACAAAAAAGGGAGTATGTATTAATAATAAAGTTTGGTATTTATGTTTGCAAGCAGTAATAAGTTGGAACAGACTGATGCAATTGCATGGTAGCCCGTAACATGTTGTTTATACCATCAACTCAAAATATGTTAACATTAACATGTGACACATTAGAGTTGTTCCATTGCAAGCCAGTTAAGTATTGAGCGACCTTTATATTAAAATGAGCAAACTTGGCAACGTGAAATGAACAGGAAGTTGTGCAGACTGCCTAATAAAGAAGGACACAATACTACGGCTTTCTATCAAAATTATACAAACATACAAACCAATATTTTCTGTATAATGTTCGCATGTCAATTAATATATTTACCTTTGCCTCAACAGTTTGTTTTAAATTTCCAGATTCTATCGTATTCGGATCACCCAACGCGATATTCCATGGAACCTGGGATAGCTGTACTGTTAAAGTAACATAAATGTCTGAAAATGAAAATTAATATTTTCATTATTCAATGTTCTTACGAATAAGTTGTTATCATGACCTTCTCTTGAAAGTCATAATTATTTTGTAACAATGTTTGTACATTATCTTTAATTATGCACTGTCTGTTATATTTTAAACATGAAGTTATTATAGGCTTATAAGTCCAATAGAACTTATCACTCAGCCTTTTGTGAAAGAAAAAAAACAACGTGAATCATTTTGTACAGGATTCTTTAAACAATGTATTTGCACAATTTTTGCGATTTTGTTTTAAAAATAAAACTTTATAAAAATAAATGAAGAAATGCTAATATCAAATAATATCAATGATTTTTTACTAATGAATACAACTTTGGTACATTTGTATTAAGGGACTATCATCATAAAGTGCGGTGTCATGACAAAACTAACATAATGTGTTTGCGACCAGCATGTATCCAGACCAGCCTGCGCATACGCGCAGTCTAATAAGGATCCATGCTGTTCGCTTGCATACTCTATAACAAGTAGAGAAACTGATAGCAAACAGCTGATCAGACTGCGCGGATGCGCAGGCTGGTCTGAATACATACTGGTCGCAAACGCATTATGTTCGTTTTGTCGTAACACGGCTCATATGTTTTTAACTTTTGACTGATTATTAAAAAGGTATTACCGAAAATAGGTATTTAAAGATGTTGACCACTTATATGAGTTTCGTTTCAGAACTTTTTTGTTATATCTTGTTAAAAATTCTTTTAAATAATGGTTATTTTATATAATAATGACAGCTTCTTTATTTTATCCTACTAGATTATTCTGTATTATTTGATTATGGACCAAGTAAGGCTAACATTCCCGGTAGATAGTACCACTAGAATACCTCTAACACGCATACATACGAGGTATGTATTATTAAGCTGTTAAACTACTATTATTTCAATAGATATCCTTTACTCAGAGTGTTGAACCGTCCATTCAAAGTTTGTGAAAATAAGGCAACCTGAAACTGATCTTTTAACATCCCACGTTGTAACCAGAATTAAAAAAACATTTTTTTTTAAAAACAGAATTCTTAAACTAAAGAGGAGGTAACTATTAGAAAAATTATGCTAGACGTATGTACATCGTCAAATATGATGTGAGTGGTGACAAGAAAGCAATTAT
This sequence comes from Ruditapes philippinarum, assembly GCF_026571515.1. Taxonomy (NCBI): domain Eukaryota; kingdom Metazoa; phylum Mollusca; class Bivalvia; order Venerida; family Veneridae; genus Ruditapes; species Ruditapes philippinarum. Next base: position 272,874 of record NW_026853822.1, read on the forward strand.
CCTTAGTTTAAAGTTGATTCCTTTTATATATATAGGAACAAAGAAGAAAATAAAAGAAAATTATGACAATTTTAAAAAAGGAAAAAATCCAAATTCAAAATGAAAATGACCATGGACACCCTGGTGCAAGACTTATAAATCAAATCACATGAATAGTAGGAGTATATGATGGACATTGACTGAAATCTGAAGTAAATCCATGAACAAATAAGAAATTATTGAAAAAAGGGGAAAGTCTAAGTTTAGTGGGGAGATAATTTTGAAAATGCGGACGGTAAATCTATAAACCACGTCAAATTATTATAATGCGGAGTTTGAAATTTTAAGTAAACCATGTAAGAAAGGAAGAAAACATATTGATTTCTAGACAAAAAATATAAGGTCAAGGAAAACAGAATTTTGGAAATATAGTCAAGCTAGAGTATTGGATCTTCTCATACAAGATTCGATTGATAATTAGGAACAGATGCTTGAAGTTTGAAGCAGATATCTTTTACAAAATAGAAGGTTTAAAAAAACAAACAAAATTTTGTATGAAAATTCCAAGTTAAGGGATGATAAATCTAATAAGTATAGGTGTTAGAATTATGAACCGTTGTACATATGGGTGATGATAAAAACATATATTTAAAGTTTGAACTTGATACAAAAAGAAATAAAAAAAAAGTTAATATATAAAATAAAACTTTTTTTTTCATGAAAAGTTTGAGTTCATAGGGGTAAATCTAATAATTTTGGTGCTAGAGTTGTTAACCTTAATACTCATAATATCCATACTGTCATATATCCATACTTTTAAGGTTATAAAAATATTATCAGTACTTCTTCAGTTATAAATATTGTTATATTTGTCATATATGAGGTCTATCTGTTGCCATAGCAACCAAATTTTTCAAAATAAGAAGAGACATAAGATGAATAATGATAATGACAATACTTTTGTAAACAAGTGATTGATAGCTGCCCGCGGACATTTAGAAATCCAGTATCCATTATTTTCATTCAGAACACTTGTTTAATGAATTGTGAATATAATAACTTTTAAATGTATATGTACATGTATGCCATTTATGAAAATATATATACATGAAGTGCATATAAAGACGAAAATTTCATAATTCTACGCAATCTTAAGTATCCTTTATAATAAAAAATAAAACAGAACGTCAAACTCACAGTCACTTTCATCCATATAATAGTCTGACGAATCTTCAAAACTGTCCATATAGTCGCTGGTACTCGTTGGATGAATTCCAGCTAAATTAAATAAAAAGTGAAACTTATTTCGTTATTTTGTGCATTATTGTTTTTGATTTTGCAGAAGACAAAAATCAACACACAACAGTATTCTTTGTCAGTGTCTACAAAGAAGCTTTTAATATTCTTGTTACGGAAGTGTTTATCAGCATTGGTACATATCAGAGTATGCATTTCATAGGGCGTCCATGGCCGAGTACTTATTGTCTTTGACTTTGTCTGCCTCTCACCGCTGTAGGTTCGCGAACCACGCTAGCGTGTTTAAAGTCTCTGTGATAGGTTCACCAAAAACTTACTATATCTCTTTCTTTTCACGACCATTTAATGATTTTAGTATTCATCATATGATCTGTTGTAATTGCAATATATACCTCAAATAAACAGATAACATACGTTTAAGTAAAATTAACAACGAGAGTGCTTATTATTCATTATGAAACATGCAAAGAAACAATTTGTTTCAGTGAAAACCTGACATGTTTATCGTTGTTAAAGTACACCGTTACCATAGGGCAGATAATGTTTAAAATATTTTGTGCAAGGTAATGTCCCTTTTTCTCAGACGCTATCATATGTTTTCACTTGAGTATATAAATCCTTACATTTAAAATGTCACCGTTTGGGAGAGGCAGTTAATACTAAGTTCATTTTGATTATGCCTTCATGAAATCTCAAAATCTACCAAAGCTATTCGCTTCAGACTTGGAAAGGTTTTAAACTAGAATGCATTTCGAAAGGAAATATAACACAACATTTCTTTCACTCAGTATTGTCCCCTTTTTGTCCTTGAATTCCTTAGTTTTCTACTTATTCATTCTTAATAAAGTAACATATGTATTCCTTTTAAACTTTGGGTACTTGTTCACTTCCAAACTTGAAGTCATTTCGTAGAAGAAGATAATCTTAAAAGCCAATTTTGGTTAAGTGTAAGCTTAGTTAATACCAATAAAATGTTGTACATGACTATTTAAGTACTGATTGAATGCAACGTGTTATGAAGAAAACATATAAATGTACATATAAAATAGTTATACTAGTTATGTTTCAATACAATTATTTTACATATCTATGTATTCAACAGATTAACTGAAATCTCTCGTAAATGACACAAATTATGTTAAAACAATTGAGCCGCGTTACGACAAAACAAACATAGTGAGTTTGCGACCAGCATGGATCCAGACCAGCTTGCGCATCCGCGCAGTCTGCTCAGGATCCATGCTGTTCGCTTACAAACCCTATAGCAATTAGAGAAACTGATAGCGAACAGCATGAATCCTGATCAGACTGCGCGGATGCGCAGGCTTGTCTGGATCCATGCTAGTCGCAAACCCATTATGTTGGTTTTGTCGTGACGCGGCTCAATTCTATTTCAAGTATTTCATGACAACAGTTACATTTCAGAAAATTAGAATAGTCCCTTCATCAAATTTCTTTTAATTATCAACTGATCTGTGTAATTATAATGATTTTTGATTTCTTAAAGATCAAATTTGAAATGACTGACATTTAAGATAAGCAACATCTACATGTTTAATGCAATCGTATTTTACTAAAAATCAGTGTCCGAGTATCCGTTGCCATACGAATCCGTGTAAGAATCTGAATAATCTTAAATAAAGCAATACAAAACTAATATTACTTGCTTTGGGAATTTATGCAGAAAAAAACATTTGTAGACAAACGTTAATTTGTGTTAGATTTACGAATAACATTAAACCAGGACAATCACTAAAGATGTTTCATACCACTACTCGCAACATTTTTATTTGGAGACTAATGGTTTAAATATCTGTAGTTGACCTATATTTTATGATGCTTCATCTGTGTGACAATAACAATTTCAATTAATTGCCACTTGTACTTAAACAAACATTTGCTTCTTTAAGCAAAACAGAGATTTGAATACTTACATTCACTTCCCGAGTAACTATCAAACCATTCTGTGTAAGAGTCGTCATAATCGGAAGTATCTGACGGATTCATCCCTCCTAAAAGTTACAATTAAAATAAACGTGCTAATACGTGAAATGTTACATATATAGAAACAATCCTAAAGTTTTACTTGGACTGAAAAATCATCGACTGAATATAAATCAATGGAATATTATGTGCTCGTTACATTTTCACATGTTTGAAAAGTTCTCCAAATTTCAATCTTGAATTTACATAAATGAGATTTGACAAATAAAGTTCTCTCCTAAATAGATTTCTTTCAAAATGACCACTCGATTTAAACATATTTATACATTTGAGTGACATTTCAATCTGGTTTATATTTAACAGAAATATGGAACCGACACAGTCTTCATGTTCAACTCATTGTGTATGTTTTTGTTCTACAAGGTAACTTATTGATTATCAAATATCATTCCATTTAATAGTTTATAAACATCGTAAATGGAAATAAATACGCCTGGAATAAGTTTTATATATAAGTGCAATGATTTGCGTTTATTCTTTAACTATAATGTGATATTATATATTTTCTCTCAAATGTTCGTTTGAATTTCTATAACAGATAAAGTAACAATAGCAAGCATTACAATTCTTCGTATATTTGTTTCTGTACAAAAATTATTTGCGCATTAAATTTGGGTTTTATGAGAAGACTGATGAAACAAAGGATCATCTCGAAACTGTTTCAAAACTTTAATTCATTGCGCACTTAATTTTGATGACTTCCATAGTCGCTGACAATTATTAAATGGATGTTCAAAAATGGTTGCCTTAAATTCAGTTTTTGTAAATAATTGTGAAACACATGGCTTAAGACATAATAAAACAATAATACAGATAATAATAAACAAAAAATAAACAACAATAACAACAACGAGTATCTTAACAGTTAAATCTATGAACTTGCAAATTTTAAATGTACCTTCAACGGTAACCACTGCATTACTAAAGTTCACATGTGCGTTCAAACGTTCCTCTATTTGGTAAGTACTCGAAGGGTTGTCTTGTACACGACCAAATACGTCTGCATAGGTACTACCCTCACTGATCGAGAAAACAACAAAGCATGATACACGTATATATAAAAATATCTGTATTATGAAAAGTATAAAAATGTTCGGCGATAAAATGTCAAACATTTTGAATATACATCTGCATATATTTTAGAGGATCCATAACTGAACAAGTAGACTTCAGAACATTAAAATGTTTTATTATTTTCAAAAGACGTAATGCAAATATTCATCTGATCTGTTTAAATGAAATATCTTAATATGTCACTGAAGCTTGAATTGTGCAATTCAATCTGAAAAAGCAGGAACCAGTAGCGTGTTGTTCATTACAAAGAAGAATCATACAAAAAGGAAAGCAAAACTTATCAATATTTTTCAATACACCCAAGAAACGTGTTGTTTTATGTTGTAAGTTTACGTACATTCTGACGGGTTTAAGAGTATAAACCTCAAATAAGTTATCGGATAAAAAGAAATTTGGTATGATTTATTAAAGACATGTTCGCTTCGAATATAGATGTTATTATTTTATTTCTTCTTTTCATCAGTGGTATAAATTGCCACTTTATAAAGAGATAAACACATCCGATATACCTTGAAATATACAAATATCCATTACATTAAAAGAAAACGGCTTTGATGTTCATGCTTTTGCATCACTTAATTCCGTTCAAATAACTTTGATAACTTACTGAAATCCCATAATGTGTATATCCATCATCAAATCGCCAATAACCTCATAAAGCTGAAATGTAAACAAAAAAGGGAGTATGTATTAATAATAAAGTTTGGTATTTATGTTTGCAAGCAGTAATAAGTTGGAACAGACTGATGCAATTGCATGGTAGCCCGTAACATGTTGTTTATACCATCAACTCAAAATATGTTAACATTAACATGTGACACATTAGAGTTGTTCCATTGCAAGCCAGTTAAGTATTGAGCGACCTTTATATTAAAATGAGCAAACTTGGCAACGTGAAATGAACAGGAAGTTGTGCAGACTGCCTAATAAAGAAGGACACAATACTACGGCTTTCTATCAAAATTATACAAACATACAAACCAATATTTTCTGTATAATGTTCGCATGTCAATTAATATATTTACCTTTGCCTCAACAGTTTGTTTTAAATTTCCAGATTCTATCGTATTCGGATCACCCAACGCGATATTCCATGGAACCTGGGATAGCTGTACTGTTAAAGTAACATAAATGTCTGAAAATGAAAATTAATATTTTCATTATTCAATGTTCTTACGAATAAGTTGTTATCATGACCTTCTCTTGAAAGTCATAATTATTTTGTAACAATGTTTGTACATTATCGTTAATTGTCTGTTATATTTTAAACATGAAGTTATTATAGGCTTATAAGTCCAATAGAACTTATCACTCAGCCTTTTGTGAAAGAAAAAAAAACAACGTGAATCATTTTGTACAGGATTCTTTAAACAATGTATTTGCACAATTTTTGCGATTTTGTTTTAAAAATAAAACTTTATAAAAATAAATGAAGAAATGCTAATATCAAATAATATCAATGATTTTTTACTAATGAATACATCTTTGGTACATTTGTATTAAGGGACTATCATCATAAAGTGCGGTGTCATGACAAAACTAACATAATGTATTTGCGACCAGCATATATCCAGACCAGCCTGCGCATACGCGCAGTCTAATAAGGATCCATGCTGTTCGCTTGCATACTCTATAAACAAGTAGAGAAACTGATAGCAAACAGCTGATCAGACTGCGCGGATGCGCAGGCTGGTCTGAATACATACTGGTCGCAAACGCATTATGTTCGTTTTTTGTCGTAACACGGCTCATATGTTTTTAACTTTTGACTGATTATTAAAAAGTATTACCGATAAATAGGTATTTAAAGATGTTGACCACTTATATGAGTTTTCGTTTCAGAACTTTTTTATTATATCTTGTTAAAAATTCTTTTAAATAATGGTTATTTTATATAATAATGACAGCTTCTTTATTTTATCCTACTAGATTATTCTGTATTATTTGATTATGGACCAAGTAAGGCTAACATTCCCGGTAGATAGTACCACTAGAATACTCTAACACGCATACATACGAGGTATGTATTATTAAGCTGTTAAACTACTATTATTTCAATAGATATCCTTTACTCAAAGTGTTGAACCGTCCATTCAAAGTTTGTGAAAATTAGGCAACCTGAAACTGATCTTTTAACATCCCACGTTGTAACCAGAATTAAAAAAACATTTTTTTTTTAAAAACAGAATTCTTAAACTAAAGAGGAGGTAACTATTAGAAAAAATTATGCTAGACGTATGTACATCGTCAAATATGATGTGAGTGGTGACAAGAAAGCAATTATCCTTAGTTTTAAAGTTGATTCCTTTTATATATATAGGAACAAAGAAGAAAATAAAAGAAAATTATGACAATTTTAAAAAAGGAAAAAAAACAAATTCAAAATGAAAATGACCATGGACACCCTGGTGCAAGACTTATAAATCAAATCACATGAATAGTAGGAGTATATGAATGGACATTGACTGAAATCTGAAGTAAATCCATGAACAAATAAGAAATTATTGAAAAAGGGGAAAGTCTAAGTTTAGTGGGGAGATAATTTTGAAAATGCGGACGGTAAATCTATAAACCACGTCAAATTATTATAATGCGGAGTTTGAAATTTTAAGTAAACCATGTAAGAAAGGAAGAAAACATATTGATTTCTAGACAAAAAATATAAGGTCAAGGAAAACAGAATTTTGGAAATTAAGTCAAGCTAGAGTATTGGATCTTCTCATACAAGATTCGATTGATAATTAGGAACAGATGCCTGAAGTTTGAAGCAGATATCTTTTACAAAATAGAAGGTTTAAAAAAACAAACAAAATTTTGTATGAAAAATTCCAAGTTAAGGGATGATAAATCTAATAAGTATAGGTGTTAGAATTATGAAACCGTTGTACATATGGGTGATGATAAAAAACATATATTTAAAGTTTGAACTTGATACAAAAAGAAATAAAAAAAAAAGTTAATATATAAAAATAAAACTTTTTTTTTCATGAAAAGTTTGAGTTCATAGGGTAAATCTAATAATTTTGGTGCTAGAGTTGTTAACCTTAATACTCATAATATCCATACTGTCATATATCCATACTTTTAAGGTTATAAAAATATTATCAGTACTTCTTCAGTTATAAATATTGTTATATTTGTCATATATGAGGTCTATCTGTTGCCATAGCAACCAAATTTTTCAAAATAAGAAGAGACATAAGATGAATAATGATAATGACAATACTTCTGTAAACAAGTGATTGAGAGCTGCCCGCCGACTTTTAGAAATCCAGTATCTATTATTTTCATTCAGAACACATGTGTAACGAATTGTGCATATAATAACTTTTCAATTTATATGTACATGTATGCCATTTATGAAAATATATATACATCAAGTGCATATAAAGAACAAAAAATTCATAATTCTTCGCAATCTTAAGTATCTTTTAAAATAAAGAATAAAACAGGACGTCAAACTCACAGTCACTTTCATCCATATAATAGTCTGACGAATCTTCAAAACTGTCCATATAGTCGCTGGTACTCGTTGGGTGAATTCCAGCTAAATTAAATAAAAAGTGAAACTTATTTCGTTATTTTGTGCATTATTGTTTTTGATTTTGCAGAAGACAAAAATCAACACACAACAGTATTCTTTGTCAGTGTCTACAAAGAAGCTTTTAATATTCTTGTTACGGAAGTGTTTATCATTGGTACATATCAGAGTATGCATTTCATAGGGCGTCCTCCATGGCCGAGTACTTATTGTGTTTGACTTTAAACAACATGCCTCTCACCGTTGTAGGTTTGAGCCACGCTAGCGTGTTTAAAGTCTCTGTGACTGGTTCACCAAACACTTACTATATCTCTTTCTTTTCACGACCATTTAATGATTTTAGTACTCATCATATGATCTGTTATAATTGCAATATATACCTCAAATAAACAGATACTTTTAAGTAATATTTACAACGAGAGTGCCTATCATTCATTATGAAACATGCAAAGAAACAATTTGTGTCAGTGAAAACCTGACATGTTTATCGTTATAAAAGCACACCGTTACCAAAGGGCAGATAATGATTAAAATATTTTGTGCAAGGTAATGTCCCTTTTTCTCAGAAGCTATCACATGTTTTCACTTGAGTATATAAATCCTTACATTTAAAATGTCACCGTTTGGGAGAGGCAGTTAATACTAAAGTTCATTTTGTTTATGCCTTCATGAAATCCCAAAATCTACCAAAGCTATTCGCTTCAGACTTGGAAAGGTTTTTAACTAGAATGCATTTCGAAAGGAGATATAACACAACATTTCTTTCACTCAGTATTGTCCCCTTTTTGTCCTTGAATTCCTTTGTTCTCTACTTATTCAGGTACATTTCTCAATAAAGTAACATATGTATTCCTTTTAAACTTTGGGTACTTGTTCACTTCCAAACTTGACACGCATTTCGTAGAAGATAATCTTAAAAGCCATTTTTGGTTAACTGTAAGCTTAGTTAATACCAATAAGTTGTTGTACATGACTATTTAAGTACTGATTGAACGTAACGTGTTATGTAGAAAACATATAAATGTACACATAAAATATTTATACTCGTTATGTTTCAAAATAGATAAATACAGAATCCCTAAAGAAAGCCCAACACAATTATTTTACATGTTTATGTATTCAACAATAATAGAATATTCCGTTCATCAAGTTTCTTTTAATTATCAACTGGTCTGTGGTGGCAGTTCAAGTTATTATAATGATTCAGATTTCTAAAGGATCAAATTTAAAATGACTGACATTTAAGATAAGCAACATCTACATGTTTAATGCATTTGTATTTTACTAAAAATCAGTGTCCGAGTATCCGTTGCCATATGAATCTGTGTAAGAATCTGAATAATCTTAAATAAAGCAATACAAAACTAATGTTACTTGCTTTGAGAATTTATGAAGAAAAAATATTTGTAGACAAAAGTTTAATTGTGTAAGATTAACGAATAACAGAACATTTATAACATTAAACTAGGACAATCACTAAAGATGTGTCATACCATTACTCGCAACAGTTTTATTTGCAGACTTATTGTTTAAATATATGTAGTTGACCTATATTGTATGATGTTTCATCTGTGTGCCAATAACAATTACAATTAATTGCCACTTGCACTTAAACAAACATTTGCTTCTTTAAGCAAAACAGAGATTTGAATACTTACATTCACTTCCAGAGTAACTATCAAACCATTCTGTGTTAGAGTCGTCATAATCAGAAGTATCTGACGGATTCATTCCTCCTAAAAGTTACAATGAAATAAACATGCTAATACGTGTAATGTTACATTTATAGAAACAATCCTAGATTTTTTACTTGGACTAAGAAATCATCGACTGAATACAAAGCAATGGATATTATGTGCTCGTTACATTTTTACATGTTTGAAAAGTTCTCCAAATTTCAATCTTGAATTTAAATTTATGAGATTTGACAAATAAAGTTCTCTCCTAAATAGATTTCTTTCAAAATGAGCACTCGATTTAAACATATTGATCACATTTGAGTGACATTTCAATCTGGTTTATATTTAACAGAAATATGGAACCGACACAGTCTTCATGTTCAACTCGATGTGTATGTTTCCTCTACTGATTATCAAATATCATTCCATTTAATAGTTTATAAACATAGTAAATGAAAAAAAATACGCCTGAAATAAGTTTTATATACAAATGCAATAATTAAGAAAATGTGTTTATTCTTCAACTATAATGTGATACTATATATTTTCTATCTAATGTTCGTTTGAATTTCTATAACAGATAAAGCATTATAATTCTTCGTATATTTGTTTCTGTACAAACATTATTTGTGCATTAAATTTGGGTTTTATGTGAAGACTGATGAAACAAAGGATCATCTCGAAAATGTTTCAAATTTTCCATTCATTGTGTTTTTATGTTTTTATGATCATTTTATTAACATGTCATTTATAACGGCAATTAAAGAAGAATAATGACGTAAATTTATTTGAAACCAATTCTAAATATAATGTTAGTAGAAACATACATGAAGACATGTACATGTATATTATGCTTTCATAGAATAGAATAGAATAGGGAAAAAAACAGAATGAATCATGGGCCTTTATATGCATATTATCACATAATAATGATATTGTACAAGATGTACAAAACATATTAACATACCTAAAGTTTAATTACGATTAGCAAACACAATTAAGGAAAGCTTTTGCTACAATCAAACAACTAAAGCATATTACTAGTAAATGACAAATTTGAATAAAGATGATGAATTTACAGATCTGTTATAAACCTATGAAATGTCACCCTTACGATCTAATAAATAGAGAGGGATACTTTACCAACAATTGCTATTTTTAGCAATCAGTTCTCGTTTTATTTTAACTTGTCAAAGTTTTGCTCTAACTTTAGTTTAAACATAATAATTCCCCGAATATACTCATATGGGTATGTACATACGGAAGCTGATCAGGGCGGTATATACATTTACAATACAAATCACACGTTCTTGTATTTACGGAAAGGATTAGAATGAAAAACTAAGTCTTACAAAATTATAATTGTAAAAACACTTTCTGAAAATGAATTAAATAAAGTTATTGTATAAATTTTCAATTGTGCACGGATTTTTTTTTTGACGTTCACATAAAATAAACAGAAATAAAACCTAAAAAATGTTTCATAAAATTATGTTCAATTCATAATATAGTTTCTCTACAACGCACCTGTTGGTATTATTTTTTATTCAATCCGATATTCTTTACAATTACCACCTGAATAAGTTTAATTTAATTATAACTACATGTATAATTACTTGCTTTTTTGTTATTAAATACAAATAATATCATATATTGCGCATCAAATGTATATCTGGAATTTTATATTTACAGATAAACTAACAATAGATTTCATCACAAAACTTTGTATATTTGTTCATTTCATAAAAAGTGCACTTTCAGTTTAGGATTTTATGTGCAGATAAATAAAATGAAGTGAATGAAGTACCATCTAAAATGTTCCAAACACTTCGTAAATGTAACGAACTGTAGCTCATTGTACACCATATTTCTTTTATAAATTTCTATAAACGGTTGCATAATCGTGGGCATTGTTCAGAAGAATGTGACCATAAATTTACCAATAGTAACAATAATAATAATAAAACCCGACAATAATAATGATAATAATAGTAAAGACAACAACAACATAAAGACAGATAATAACAGTTGAGTCTATGTAGTTACCAAATTTTAAATTTACCTTCAACAGTGATATTAACATTGCTGAAGTACCCGTCCGCTTTCAAACCTTCCTCTACTTCAATAACTCTCCCGGGTGTGTCCGGTGCTTGGACTAAGCCTTCTACATAAGTACTTCCAGGACTGAGCGAGAAAACAAAATAACGTTAAACACATACATGTAATTATATATAAAATATAAGAAGCATGACAAAATTTAATCTTCATACTTATAGCATATAAAACTTAAGGGACCAAATTACTATCGGATAGTAAAAGAGCTTTCCTGTATACCAGACTTGTATAATGAAACTGTGTTCCCAGAATGACGTAATTTCGCCATTATGAGTTAAGTTGAAAGTCAGCGCTATGGTTAGAAATAGAAAAACATGAAATAAAGTTAACTATCTGAGATATGATAGAATATGGTGAAATATGGAAGAAATAAATAAATATCAAGAATGTGTTTGCGTTCCAGATCTGAATAGTCTTATCTCGGGTACTCCCAAGGGGCGGCAACTTGCCTCGTACAGCCCAATGAACGAGTACCCTCCGTGCGGATTGTCCGATCAAATTGCAACACATGAAGTGTTAGAAAGAAAAATCTGGAAACAAAGTGATCCCTCGGAAGCATTAATCACAACAAAATAACATAAGAATTGCAGACTCGGTTTGATTGAGTCTGTACATGAGGGATAATGAATAAGTGCAACATCCCTAACGCCCCCCCTAGCACCGGCTTGAGCGGTACTCAATTCTAAAACACTTTTGGCTGGCATCAATGATCCAAAGGGACCAGAAAAAATAACAACACTGAAGTGAAGTACGGGGCAACTTTTTACGGCTGCCACACGGCACTTGACACCTGCTGTTGTGAAGTACAAAATTCTGGAAACAAAGTGATCCCTCGGAAGCATTTATCACAACAAAATAACATAAGAATTGCAGACTCGGTTTCATTAAGTCTGTACATGTCAGAAATCTGAAATGTTGCAATAGGTTCTTCAGCGCAAAACAGACTGAGAAGAATATTTCAAATCAATGAATGAAGTATTACTTTAATATTGTTTTTTTTTTTTAAATTATTACATTAAATGTACTTAAATATATGATTGAAACATCAGTCACATTTAATTATTATCATTCACTTTTTTCGTAATGTTAATTTTCCATAGGCCTCTGGGATTTATCCTTATTGTTAATGCAAGTGAACCACGTGACTATGAAATTTGGTCACGTGGTCTATTTTCAACCCAAAATAAAAGGGCCGCCATTTTTTTCTCGATTCATTCTTATTTTCGAAGTTCTTTAGAGTAACTATGACATCCATACAATTTAGTTGTTTGCACCCTTGATTGCTTTCCACGTTTAAAATATATTTTTGTTGAATAGTAAGAAAGGCAAAAAGTAATCATCCGTTTTCATCGGAAATAATTGCAACGGGAATAACAATGTGTCAAATTGGAACAAGCAGACGATTAAAGCATGCATTCTCTTGATTTTTTTTACAGTTAGATTTAGTTGGCAATTTCAGCAATTTCAGACCATCACCATCACAGTTTTTGTTCGGGGTAATAAATTACATAACACGTGGATTTGTTAGTTACAGAAAAAAAACATCCCTCGTAAAAATAATGTTACCCGAAGCGTTATATTTCCTCGGAATAATTTAAATTCTGTTTTCCATAAACCCATGTGTTATTAATATACTGATTAAAAATGAGTAAACTTCTAAAAACAGGTTTTTTCTACACATAGTTTTAGAAAGCACAACAAAGTATATTTGCAAGACGTCATTTATTATGTCACCTGTTGTTAATGTGTTTACTATCTATATGTTATAAGTACATAAACTGAATAATACGAATTTGGGTAATAAAAACACAAATTTAAAACAGTATAAAACATATGCTATAACAAGCATATACAAATTTTCACAAGCGGTAAAAGGTTCCACATTCTAAAGAAATACATATTTGTATAATCCGTATATCTTAAATTTGCAAATATCCTCACATATCAAAAGTGCGCTGTTTAAAATGCAATGCTTCAGTTCATCAGCATTTAAGAAATATAATAACTTACAAGAATCTAGTAATATATATTTCCATCACTAAATTGCCAATCGCTCCACCAAGCTGAAATGTTTAAACATTGGTTAGAAAAAGACATGGATTGGGATTCATTTTAGCTACCAGCGATAAAATTAAATACTTATATCGAGCATATTTATGTCAGGCTGATTATGCAAAAAGATTATTTTACATACTTTGTTTTATTTTTAGTGGAATTTGTCGAATTTTTTTATAATCATTAAACGGATAACTAAAATACAATAGTTCTCACACCTTGCACAAGATTGAGCAAAACTTTTCATCTTTAAAAGAAAGCATAGGAAAAAAATGACACCAATGTACAAGAGACAAGAAGTATCTTTAAAAAATATATTTGGCTGAGGTTAATGTAAATGTTTTACTTGCTATCAACACTTCAGAGTTTTGTTTGAATGAAATACTATTATCGATGAAATAATAACTTTTATTTCTTGTGCCAATGCAAAGTTGTGATCACATACAGTTATACATGGCTCTCAGAAGTGTTAGACCAACAAATTGTACTACGAGTTGATAAATTGTTCATTTTATGTATTTCCCCCTCTATGACGTAAAAGCAGTATTCTGAGTCAGAATAAGTGCGTTAGGACATGATGATGGCCTATCACAGAGATATTTTATTTGATCTCTGAAACCAAACAGGTTCCATGAAGAAAACAAGAATTTATATCTTGTTTATAGTAACCGAAATAAGCATAGTAACCTTTGCCAGAACAGTTTGTTCTAATTCTTGATATTCTTGCGTTAGGGGATCGCCTAATTCGTTTACCCATAGAACATCTGGAAGCTGCGCGGTAAAAAATATATAAACGTCTGAAAATAAAAATATAACGTTGTTAGCTTAAAAAGCACTGGTAAAAAAAAATGCACTGTTGAGAAAACACGATTGGATAGAACATATACGTGAATCGTGTTGTACAAAATTACAACAATTACAAATTTGGACCTGCTCCAAAAACGGAAAAAATAACTCAAATATTACAAATAAATATACACAATCGATATTGTTCGACTTAACATGCTACCAAAATACATGTTTGTGACACCTGAATAAAAGAACACAAGAATTTTCTTTCGTTTAAAGGTTACTTCATGTGAACAACCTTGCAATAAAATAGAATAAAATAGAATGAAGTTAAAAATTTAAGCATGACACGCACTTTTCTCTATTAACATGGAAGATCCTAATGTTATTTTTGTTGAATATCTATGTTTCGACATTTGACAAAACCATTAAAAATACGATGCACTGAAAAAATTTCGGACACAAATAAGGCACAATTTAGTTTGATATTATTTACTGCAGCTTTTATTTGTTGATTCGGTCATGTCAGAGTTAAGATAATATATCCACAGCAGTGATTTAATGGCTTAATAAAATAATTCTCGTGATATAATTCCGAAATCTTATGTAGTGATAAAATCACTGTTTTTGGATACATCATTTATTTAGTACTAGTAACTAACGCTTGAAATCAAGATATGTGTTAGCAATTTGTTGATTTATAGTGCATCTGTTTTTGAATAGCATATAGATAGATCGTATACAGATATATGTGGACATTGAATGGTTATTACTTAATGCACGAAACAATAAATAATATATCCTTTATATAAAGTTATACATGTAATAATATCATTGTAATTTAAGTGATGACGCATGCATGTACTATATTCTATATCTCGTTACCTTGCATTTCACCGCTGTCATACATAGTAGATGAGCCGTAATCGTATGTCTGTGAGGGGTCGATATCTGAAATTATCATTTTTTTCAGAGACAATAAGACAACTTCTAGCCGATGCAACTCCTGCAACCTGCAAACTTGTTACGTCAATATACAATGTAACACATAAAATGATAATAACTTTTTTTTTGATAATAAAACTACTAGACGCACTTAATTCAAGGCTGTGTCAGGTTGTTATCACTTTTATTCCATTAGTTTATTGTATAAATACGGAAAGACAAATGCATGTCATATTCTTTTTATCGCATAAACCGAATGTGTCTTTAGAAATGTTAAAAACATTTTATAGCTGTACTCGGCCACATAAATACTTATTGAATGATAGAAAGTTATTAGGAAAAATAAATTAGCAAATGAAATAACTTTTCTCGTTGTATTCTTATTGTTTCATTTTGGTTTGTCTATTTACTTGATTGATTCACTCAACACCATGTTTCCAAATTAAATATCGTCTCGTGTACACTTATTTTCTAACAAAACTCAAAATAAAGACTTGAAATGTGCCGTGTCCTTAAATTTGATTGAGGTATTACAAAACTAACTGCACTATGATGGTATAACAATCAGGGTACAGTGGTGACGTCACAAACATACATCATTATCAGATGACCATTATGTTGTGTTATTATGGCCGCTCAAATATAGAAAAAGTGTCTCAATGTTGTCTAATACAAGTTGCAGCAGATAAATGAACATTGTTCGAACTAAACTTTAACTAATTTCGCATGTCCCTATGGCTGACAGCATCTAACATTCCTTAAATTTATTTGAGAGCCAAACTGACCATCCGACTAAACATCTCCATTCTCCCAGACAAAAACAGCATCTAGAGTGTCAATTTCAAACTAACAAAACAAGATACTATCCGTGGCAAACAGATCTGAACAATAAGCATTAAGCTGTCTTTAATGCCCATTTACAAACATACTATGTCTTAATAGGACACAAAGGACGTGGCATAATTACTACCCGAACCAAGGCCAAGTCAATATCAAATAAAGAGTATCCAAAACTAAACAGTAAACAATGACTAGGAAAAAAGTTTATCACGGGTACAAACAACAACTACATTATGTCTTGAAGATATGAACATTAAGAGGAGCAGACACTGACAAAAACAACATCAAACAGCCGACTATTTTTAAAAAAAATAAGAACTCCCCCCTGATGTGTACAGATGATGATTTGGCGATGAAGATATTAATAACTTATGTATAAAACACATGTCTCTTCGCTGCAAGCTCGAGCCACTTAATATATCAAAATTATTTCAAATTTAGATAAAGACCACAAAAGTCAAAGTCTCTCACCGATATATGAGTATATACAGAAACAATTTAAAATATGTAACAAAATTGACTTTATACAAATCTTTCAACTAAATTCATTTTAAACTATTGCAAATAGTTTTTATTTTCAAAAATTATTTTTTGTCTGCACAGGAAGATGTTGTGTCTGCATTTGTCTCAATATTTTTCCAAAATATGTTCGGCATTGTCATACAAACACATATACATTGTAACTCGAATCTGTACAACAAACCAGTATAAAATAAGTATCACAATTCAGTAAAAACGCATTAAGAAAGATATTGTGATATTATGATTTTTAAATATCAGGAAAATATTTCATGATATGTAGCTTCATACCCTATAAGTTTGAAAATGACACATAAAATTGACTCGCTACCCTGTGTAACTGAACCCCCTTTTTATCAGAGTTCTGATAACCTCAGGATTTTAGGCTGATTTTGCACGTGTGTGTACATGATGATTTTCATATAGTACCTTAACGTTTTATTAAGAATTTTGCTTTCTCTAATCATAACTATGAGAATAAAATACCAATTAATGTATATTAGTTTGTGATTTTGCTAAATTCAAGGTCACAGAGTGAACCTTTCATTATTTGACAGAACCCTACCCTTCCTGGTTGACTAAGCATGGAAAAAATGGCCCAGACTCACTTATCTTGATTATAAACAGTTTTGCTTCGTGTAATAACCGTTATTAAAATAATGACACCTATTACCACATTAGTTAGATTTCTCAGGAGACTGAACGTTCTTCACCTTCAAACAGCGCCGTTAGAGGTCATTATTTATTTGTGCCCACAAGGTAGGCCGTATAGCGTAACAAAGGCGATATTTCTAATTATATGTCTGTCATGCTGTGTCCCCCCTGCTCATTGCATACTCCTTTACGTTAAACATATAATGATGTAATCGTAAACCTTATTTTCACATGATTTTCAACATAAATTGATGCATAAGTATTGAAAATGTTTGTCCGTTTGTCTATACACTAATGAAAATTTGTGACGTCACAGTATAAACAATAAAAAATGGGATTTAACTCACTACAGTGTTGGAGCATAGCAGAAATCGGCATTTCGCTAGATTTTTAGCATTTAATCATTCAAGCGCCTTGTCTGGAATAAAGCTTTTCGTGTCGTGCTCCAATACTTCTTCTAAGTCTCACTCATAAACATGTACGTGTATTATCTTTGTGTTATTTTGGTATTATTAGTGTAATATAATGTATTCAAATTTACAACGTATATATATATAGATCTGAACTGACAGTAACTTATCAAAGGCTTTGAAATCCACTAGATACTAGTTATTTAACTGTTATGCGTTGATTATTTTTTCTGTGATTTAAGTGAAAACATTACCTTTGTAACTTTGGTGACAGTATTATTATTTTTATTGTTATTCCCATCCTTACATAGAATGGGATATGAAATTCGATTTAGGTTGAATTGACACTGCGCATGAATATGCAAATAAATACTTATGTTTATATATAAAATGGCTTGACAAAACTAGTGCGCCGTGTTTTATGTGATAAAGTCGATTATGGCATGACGTTTTTGAATTGACAATTTCGTTAACGCCGTAATTCGTTTAATACAATATTCATCAATAAAATGCCTGACAGATAAATATGTACATGTTATAACGGCATTAATATAAGTTTAAGTTTGACAAAATAACTTATTTTGTTGGTATATCTATACATAATTATTCCTTCTATAAATACCTTTCACGGGAATCACTATAAAAAACATATATTTATGTTATAATTAGTTATTAAGGCTTTAAATCGATTCGAGACATCAAATTTGCATCATGTCATATGTTAAAAGAAATAGGTAGCAAAGTTGACAAACCTAATAATGTAATGTAAGCTTCAATAAAAAGATCTAATTCAAGCAGCATTTGTTCCAAAGATACTTGATCTGTATTGTCCATCACACCATAAAGGTAAGCTACGACGTTGCCATTTCCGTTTCTAGAATATAGTTTAGAAAAAAAGTTACCTCAACAAAATACAACTTTATACACAATCGTGCTACATATTTACATATAATCAAATCATCAATGTATTTGAAAAGTTGCTGAAAATAGGCTTAAGGTATGAAATGTTTAACCGTTATTGGGGAAATATAAAACATTTTCAATGAAAAATATTTTTAAAAAATCCTTTTAAATAAATAAAAGAATACAATAATCAAACACAGATTTTCGTTTTTTACACTGAAATGTTAAAAACTATAATATACTTCAAAACATACATATATAATCTTGTCTGTCACAATAAATATGCATATATTATAGCAAAACATTCACTCACTCAAAATATGTTACATCTATAGACACTATAACACTGCCCAAATTGCTGTTGATCTACAACATGAAATACATTTGAAATGTTAATGAACTTAAATGTTGCAGATGTTTATCTTTTAAGTTATAAAGATTTGTAACAGGTCGTATGCCCCTATTTAAACGATACTTCGGATTTATTACCCGAGCCGCTACTATTATCAAAAGAAAAGCGACTTTACAAACGTGCAGTATTTCAAAATATGGCGTGCATATGGGTATTCGGAAAATTCTATTTTTATTAAAATAGTAGCAAATTGTGAACATAATGTTACAGAAATTTATTGACTGTTTTTATTTTTTATTGAAATTTGATAAGTTTTAGAATTTGGTTTCTTAAAAAAACGGGAAAGTGCATAAGTGGCATAATTTTGATTTTTTAACACCATTTTGCTGTCTATTAACGTAAACATTTATCAATAACAGTTGTAATTGTCGCATCTTTGATCAACAAAAGTGATCGGTACTGCATAATTCTGACACAACCTCAATATGAATTTCGGTTTGAATAATATTCAAGTAACCAAAGACAAAAGCGCATTAACAAATGGCACAATTTTACATCTTCTATTTATATCAATCCACTGTTCACACAAAATCTAAGTCTGACAATGATTAAATTGCAGTTAGACGTATGTAAATCATCGTGTAGTCAAACATTTTTGCAAGCTTTAGAACCAAATGTGTCAATATCAATATGTTGCTTAAACAAGAATAAAATGTTTTAAATTGGTTAACAATTAGGGAGTGGGCAACTAAGGTGATGCGGGAGGAGCGAAATATCACGAATATTAACAAACCAGTAGTGAGACGGGTACCTAGGAATGCAAGACAATTTTGCTTGGTTATAAGACTGATTAGAAGATACAGTAAAAAACATTTTTTTATAAATAAATTCCGTACACAGGTACATGTCAAATCCCATTACTCACCGATACATGTGGTTCATGTATCGTTTTGTATTTTTACTTGCTTCATTAGTACGCAAATAGTGAAAACATTTTTTTTATACAAACTGTCTTTAAAGTTTTTTTATTTAATTCAATGTAAATTCTTAAAACCGCACGGAAATGTGATTTTTAATTGTATAATATTGTCATTCGTTTGACATATGATGCAAAATTGATCATTGAGATATTCACGGAGTTCTGTTATAGTTTTATTTCAGGTCATACAATTATTTTATTTTACCTCGGTTATAACGTTGTCTCTCACATCCATAAACTCTTGTGAATCCATGTTTAAAAGGTTATCGTTCCAAAGCGTAACAAGTGTAACACTTCCCTCAAAGTGATCAGCTTGAATAGAATAAAAAATATACGTTATATAACATACTATGACAAATGGTTAATTCTGGCATAGAAAACATAAAAAAACATATTTAAAGAATTGATTATTGTGCTTTTTTGCAGTTGCATATGGGGCAATTTGTCTCAAATCATTTTCTAACGCGCTGTAAATCACATGAGGTTCAATGGAGTAATAAGCATTATGATAACATCTAACAATTCATCCTTCGTCTGTTAATAGACATATCTCATATTTTATGTTCTTTAGCGATTTTGTTTATTGAATTATCTTCCATATATTTCAATATTTGAGCCGCGTCACGACAAAACCAATAAAGTATGTTTGCGACCACTATGGATCAAGACAAGCCTGCGCATCCGCGCAGTCTGATCAGGTAGAAAAATGATAGCGAACAGCATGGATCCTGATCGGACTGCGATCAGTTCATGCTTTAAAATAACTAATAATAAAAATTCATTATTAGATAATACGTAAATTGATACCTTCATTCATTCCATCACCAGACGAAATTTCTATTTCATAATCTGTGATATAAATGAAAAAAAAAACATGTTACACCGTAAAAAGTATTTTACAAAATCGAGTCTCTAAAAATCATTAAAATACATACGTTACTAAATAATCAGTTTCCATATATTTATTACTATAAATATTCATAATCACTGATCATTTTATATTGTCATTCATTAATATTGTATGATTTAAGTGTTTAATTATTTCATTTCTTTGTCTTTACCAAATACAGAGCTTAGTAAACAATAGTAAATACCGTCTTTCATTATTGTAACCCATTCGAATAAAAGCATATCATTCAATCCGTTTTCAAGATCATGCACGTCAAAAACACCTTCCACTTCTTTAAAAATTCCATTGAATTCAATAATTACTTTGTCGTCCTCTATTGAGTGTCTGAAGAAAGTAGGATGCCGTGTCATTATTTATTGAACTTAGCAAAAAGTATCAACTAATTGATTCTGATTATCTAAAATATCTTACAATAAAACATGATTTATTAACAAACGTTTCTTTGTTTCGATATTGAAGTAAGTGCCATGCAGGAATTACCGTATTTTATTTGTAAAAAGCTATTTCACAAATAACATTATATGAACGTAATTCGTAATATACTGTTATAAATGATTTGATTGAGGAGTCGTGTTAAATTGAACATTATTGAAGATTTAACGTGTTTACTAGTTTATTTATGTAAGTGTAGTTTTATGTACTTTTTAATTTAATTTACATCAAGTGAAGGAAATATAATAATCAATGTTTTCGTACGTAAATTGAACAATTTCAGTCTCATGTAAGTACTCTGTGAAAGCTTCGTGAACCTGAAATATAAAGTATCAGTCTTGGCACATTAAGTAAGAACCTGCTGGCGTAATAAATGTTGAATTTTATAGATTATTAAACATTATTTATATTATTATTATTACAGGTTTAAGTGAAACTTTCATTTTAATGTAATGAGAAAGCCTTTTCTTACTTTCAAGTGAAAACAGAATTTATAAACTTATTTTCAGATATATCTTAAATATATTTGTTACATAATTACGCAACGATGCTTTCATATATAAAGCTTTTTTGAAAATTTACGATTATTTATTATTAAAAGTTAATTTCAAAAGCAATAAAACTTATTTATGCCATTACTTAAATGTGTTATCCTTAAACTTATATTCTTAACAAACTTAAGCTAGCTCATCAGTTCCTGACTAACTAGTACTTATGTCTTACGAAATTAACACAACAGGGTAAAATTGATCCGCTGATCCTTAGTATCAATGGCAGACATTTAACCACTTAAAGACGTTTTCCAGGCATATAGGCAAAGTTAAAAATTTTCAAAAGAATTTCTTTAAACTTGGCATAATATTAAAATATGATGACAAAAATATTTTAAACAGGAAAAACATTGGGGTCACCGTTCTAATTTTCGAGTTATTTGCCCTTGAATTGGACTTTTCGTTAAATTCAATGTCAGAAAATTTAATTTACAATGAAGCGAAACAATACAATTTTGTCATCTTATTTTCATGAAGCTTTCTTTCGTCTTTGTCAATATGCTAAATTTTAAGAACAAATTTAGAGTGGGTAGGTTTTTTCCCCATTTCTCATAACACGGCATTTTTTCTTAAAAATTGGCCTTTTTTCAAGAATTTAAAGTACCTTTATTTTCCATTGGGAAAAAATTAACAGGAACGATGTAAGGAATTGCATGTAATTGTGTGTTGTATTCAACAATAAAAAGAAGAAATATCCAAAAGTAGTAAAATTCATTATCATATGTATAAGTGATCTGCTCTTGAAATGACTTCAAATTAGTAAAAACAAAGTCTTATTCAGGGGCAGATAATTCAAAAAACGAGATCGATGACCCCAATTTTGTCACTTAAAATGTTTCTGTTATCATATTCTAACAACATGCCAAGTTTCAGAAAATTCTATAAAAACAGTTTTCATTTTTGACTACTTCATCTATCATGGCTTTACAATAAGGCCGATTATTTTGGAATGTTTCAGGTCTCAAAAATTTTACCTGTTGTCCTATAGAGAGAGCTAAATTATTTGAATAAGAACTTGAACGGTCCAAAAGTGCGTTGTCCCAAATTTCGGTGGCCAATTTCGCAGTTCCGTTGAAGAAATAGTCTTAAAATAAAATGTAAATGTTTTAAACATAATGCAGTTGAAGCCGACAAATCTAAAGTAAATAATTCTAAATCAGTTATGAAAAGCTAATACTATTGCTTTGATCCGTACATTTGAATAGTTAAATTTCAACTCATGGTCATATGTTATTCTATTTCTTGTAAAAAGACCCTGCAGGGTTATGAAGTTGAATGTACAATGTATTCTTATTAACAATAAGTCCGAGCCAATCCACATGTAAAACATACAAATAAGTCTTAAAACAAGTCATTTAATGTCATTTTTATGGTAGTAAAATATCTTTTAATTACTTACATTTACCATCATTTTCTGCGGAAGAACCTTAAATACAAAATTCGTAATATTACCTGAATATTCGGTTATAATTAAAGCATATAATAAAATTTCGGTTTGTAGAAAATGTCTCTTTTAAAAGTCCTTCTACATAAAGAAAAAGGTATTATACATTGAATGAATTAAATAATACTTTTACGCATCAGCATTTATCTGCCTGAAGGATTTTACCAGTCGTTTGATATTAAATGAAACTTTGATTTAAATACAGATAATTTAACAAACAAAATCTGCTTAAATGAATACCTTCCCCAAACTCTGCTGTCACTTCAGGACTGCAAGCTGTATAAAACAAAAAAAAATAGTCACATTATATAATTATCTACTGATTAATTTTGTATGTGGATCATCGTAATTTTATAAGAAGGGGATAATTTGATGTATGTGAATTCAAGACTTACGAACATAAAGAATATAAAAAATAGATATGTTTTGTTCATCGACGAACAATTGGACAACGCATCAAACATCTTACTATAAGAGAAAAGAGCGTACTGTATGTTTTGTGCATTAATGTAATTGTTAAAAAATAGATATCGAAAATATACCGATAGG
Source organism: Ruditapes philippinarum (assembly GCF_026571515.1). Lineage (NCBI taxonomy): Eukaryota > Metazoa > Mollusca > Bivalvia > Venerida > Veneridae > Ruditapes > Ruditapes philippinarum. The sequence continues at coordinate 296,855 of NW_026853822.1, forward strand.
ATTGATCCGTTCAGATATATATTGAGATGTCGGCATATTAAGAAAATCAGTGCAAAGTTTAATTACAAATACACATTCAGTTACCGCACGAAACAGGCATTCAATCACTGAAAGGATATAAACATGAGGCAGGACACATTCTTACTTTCGACAGTGGCGACTTCGACAGTGTCCAATGACTCTAAAAGATCTTTCGCTACCGGATTGATATCCATGCCAGGTGGTATGTCTAGAGCCATCAGGTAATTTGCAAATACCACACCACTTAAAGGTCAAAAGAAATTGTTATATCGATAAAAAGAACAAATGTTTGAATTCTTAAACAATGAACAAATAACGTGAATAAAATTAATCAAATATCAGCAGAACTTCAAGCCGAAGACTTTTTTTATTTATCTGTTAATCCTGTGTGTATTTGGTTTTTGTTTGCTTGCTTTTTTTGCTTTTTTCGTTTTTTATTGTGAGTGTTTTTCTTTTTATATACAAAATTAGTTGGAACATATTTCTATTTAGCCAATTTACAAGCATTTATCATTTTGCATCACAATATATATGGATTGAAAAACAAGCATAACACTTATATTAATTCCATTCCATGATGGTTTACAGAATTAAATGACTGTATACCGTTAGCTACAAAGTATCATTGAATCAAATAACCCATTTGAGACCAGTCTGACGCATGAAGTTACCCGTATATTTAAATATTACAAATATTACAATGCAACTTTTCCATATGGATATATTTTTATATAAAACAATACGGAATAAGACAAACCTATCTTCAAATAATGCCAGTACGACAAACCCACTGAATTCTACGTTATCTAAAGATGGGTCGTTACCTTTTGATACAATCTATCAAGGAAAATAAAAAATAAAATAATACATTAAATAAATATTTAATAGATATAAATTTTCATGAATATTATGATGGAATAACTGTTTAAAACCTGAAATTTGGACAAGTCAAAGTGATTCGCAACCGTCCATTCGTTTTCTTTATTCTAAATATTATCACCAGCGCCAAAATAAGTACATAGATTTTTGTCAAAAACTCTCATCTGTAAAACACGACTTATGAAGCCGAACTATATATTTCAAATTCCAACTATCAATTTTGTTAAAAGTCACGTAAAGCCTGAGAAACGAATAAATTGTAACCACACGTTTAAAATGGTTCAAGTGAGTGTAAGATGCTTACTTATTGTAAAAAGTAACGCTAAGTTTGAAAACAATGTGTCATTAACTACAAAGTAATATTTTACTTCCATACAAAATATTACATCTTTATAAATGCACTTATTGCCAAAAAGAAGAAGATGGTTCAGTAAATTTGCTTAGAAATAGCTTTTTGGAAACAATAAAAATTGATTCAAAACAAATAGCTTTCGACAAATAAAATCAGCAGCATTTTGGAAGCATAATGGATCTTTAGAAGAAGACCGTTGGGGCAAGTGAATGATATCTAATAAATATCTTTTAATAAAAATGCATTTTATATATGGAAATGATAAAAATGTGTAAAGTTTGCGTTTTACCTCAATATTTAGATTTGCTATGAAATTATTGAATTCATCGGAGTTTTTATCACTAAACGCTGGTTTCCAAATTACATCCGTTGTCCAAAAAGTAAGATTGCCACAAAGAAGAACAGACTCTGTAAAAACATATAATACTTAATTACAAATGATCTTAAAATGCAATAAAAGCTAAGCATTTGAGGGAAATAAACTAAATATACTGCATGCATTTAGCAAGATCTTAAAAGAGAAAATAAATGGATCTAATTGTTGTACATTGTCTGAGGCGCTTACAGAAATTATGATCACAAAGTAGAAAAATATCGATTTTTCCCCGATTATTACATTTTTCATTCATGATCGTGAAAAGAAGAATTACACGTCTTAAGGTGCCTTTCGGCAGGTGAGAAGTGAAGAATTTTAGCATTTAACCATTCAAGCGCCTTATCCGGTATCTAAAATAACTATATTGCTTTTAGTGTGCTGCTCAAACACATGTTTTCAGTCTCACTCAAAATAAATGTGCGACTCATAAATCGTCTTTTCAGTTCCATTTACGAGGGGTGTTCAAATATAAATGCAACTGAGTGTTTAACAAACAGTGCCAAATTATCTTAATCCTTCAAAATACTCACAACAATGTGATATACAAAAATTTAGCATTTTGATTTAATTTTTGAATAAGCTTTCATAATCTTTTCGAGGTTTACTGTTTAGACACGGGAATATAGCCAAACCGAGATTTTTACACGTTCGAAATTTTCTTCCAGTAGGGTGTTTTTGAGTCTGGGAAATAGGAAAAAAGTCACAAGGGGCAAGATTTGGCGAATAAGGAGGTAGAGGAAGCTCGACAACCTTTTCCTGTTTCAGATATTCCCGTACAATGGCCGATTTGTAAAACGAAGCATTGTCACGCAACAACCTGACACCACAGAGACGAGTTGCTGGCCGACGGTTTTTGAAATATTTCTTTAATTTATGAAGGACATTGCCTTTGTGAAATGTGGCACTTACAAATTTACCCCTCGTATCAATAAATAGAATAATTATTAAACTTAAGGTAATGATGGCAGCAGTTTTCGTAGAGGAAAGTAGGCACCAATCCCATCAATGTTACATTTTTTGCATTTTTTTTATGAACGTCTTTTTATATTAAATATTTTGAAATGGTTATTTCTTTTTCGAAGAATGTAGTAACGGTACAACGTATTTGTTAGTTATTTTAACTTATAATTCATTGTATTTCAAGTTCATGTTTGTAAATATTTACCTGTCGGATTGTTACCATCATTTCCTGAAAGTGAATTGTAATACAATATGTTTTAAATATTGTCTGTATAACTTTCTACAACATATTTGAACGTTCATGTACATTTAAGTGAATAAGTCTTCAAATGGCACATTTCCAAAAAGTTATCAATTATTGATAAAAACGATAGAAATGTATCATTTGGATATTCTTTTTGAAGTAATAGATTGATTTAGAATTAGCATTTATATGAGCGCGCCATGACAAAACCAACGTAATGCGTTTGCGACCAGCATGGGTCCAGACCAACCTGCGCATCCGTGCAGTCTGGTCAGGATCAATGCTGTTCGCTTTCAGTTTCCTTTTGCAATTGAACATCATGGATCCTGACCAGACTGCGCGGACGCGCAGGCTAGTCTGGATCTTTGCTGGTTGCGTTACGTTGCTTTTGTCATGGCGCATTCATATGATGTTTAATTATATTTTGTTCTAGAACATTTTATTATCTGCTATATCGTAAATGTATATTTGTAATATTTCATCAATTGTAAGCATTTCAAAACGAGGATACTTTCCAAAATCTTAACTATTCAGACAAAACACACGTGTTTTTATATTAAAATAATTAAAAATTTGTAAAATATAATATAACAGTAATTTTAAGTATGTTATTTTTGTCTTTAATGTTGAAATAAAATACAATAAAACGCTATTTTAAAATGAATCATAACAGTCTGCTGCAGCTTACACTTGTAAGATAAACAGCCTTTCGACTCAAAGTCTTTAAGGGGATCAATTGTTTTACAGAAAATAAAAACACAGTCAAACAAAGTCACGGATCATTATCCTTTTAAGCATCCGTAAATGTGAAGTAAGACAGTAAAAAATTTGGGAACAAAGTGATCCCTCGGAAGCATTAATTACAACAAAATTACAAGAGAATTGCAGACACGGTTTGATTGAGTCTGTACATGAGGGATAATGAATACGTGCAACATCCCTCACGCCCCCTAGCACCGGCTTGAGCGGTACTCAATTCTCGACACTTAATAGTGCTGACATCAATGTAAAACAAAGTAAAGTAAGACAAGTAATACATTTTCCTTAAGAAAAAAAAAGAATTTTCCCAAGGAATAAAAAACCAGATATAAGTAGATATTTGTAATTTTGTAATTTTATTTCTACTTAACATAAGATTGATTCATGTTTTGGTATCCTTACGTTTATTATATTTAGGTTACCTATCTTCAGAGAGCGTTCGTCGCAGTTTTTGTTCAACTGTCATATCTTGAAATCGTGAAAATTGCGTTCACATTTTTGGTTTCCCAACGGGTGGACAAAAGAATGTCTTACCAATTTTATATTCTATTCCCGAAGTTAGTACAATTTCAACCGACACTTTTCACAGTTATCGTAGAAGATTCGTTATGTTGATTTAACCAGGGATACAGATGTTTTTTCTGCTCATAAACGCACTATAACATTTTTTATGAAATATGTTGTTTTTGTAGAAATATATTTCTCATTCCCCAATAATGTCTCCAGTAGATCTGGTGTCGAAACCGAGAAAAAAATTAAAATTACTTCCCACATCACTCTTTTGGAAAACAGTGGCAGGATCAAGGGAAAATTACATTACAATTAACATAATCGACACCTACTGAATTGTCAATGCTTTTTAGAGGCGTATATGTTTGGTATTGGCATGTAATCATATAAAAAATATGGAACTATTGTGTATGAACGTGGCAGGAATGACTGCATCTAACACATATATACATTTGTGTTTTACCTGGCATATATTAATTAACAGGGTAATCTATGCTACCGCTACTGACTGGGCTTCCTTCAATGGCTTCAATGATTATTTTAAATATATTCAATCATATGGAGAAATGGAGAAACCCCGCCTAGTTACTACATTTCGAAGATTACAAACTCTGACCAATGGAAATTAGTGTCGTATAATAGTGTAAAACTATGAATGATTATGCAAACGGTATAATATTTTAAACATTTAACCGATGATGCACCATGAGCAGGCACTTGTTTCGTTCACGATAGTTCCTGTTCACATTGCATAAAGGTAATAGAAAAAGTCGTCCTAATACTTTTTGGGCGCCCGTAAACATTAAAGTTTAAATGGTCAATTTAAATCGTATTCTATTTCCTAAATCAAATTCTGTGTATTTCGTCAAGCTGAAAAAGTATCATACTGTAGTTACCTTCTGTCCATACTCTAACAGCAATAAAGTATCCACTGTACTCCAAGTCTTCTTGAAGCTGTGTCTCATCTATATCACCCATTTCGGTTGTGTTCAATTTGACTTCTCCTTTAACGATATTTGGATCGTTATTCCCATTAGCGTCCGACCCTGGACTGCATTTTGTAAAGACACGCGTATAGGATTGTTAAAGGTTTGAATGACAAGTAGAAAGGAAACATACAAAATGTTACTGAACCAAAAAAAAAACTTTCGAAATCCTTGTTACACACATGCATGTGTTAATTTTTTGAGCAACAAAGGTATGCTAAAATTGTTCTTATTCACATACAGGCGGGAGTGGTACAAATGAACGATGATTTTTGGAAGAAAATGTCAACTTATTTTAATCTAATTCGATAATAAATGTTCTCTAAGTCGGCTTGAACCCATAAAAATATAAGTTATATATATACTCTTACTTCCTTCAAAACTTAAAATAAATTATAAAGCAAAAATATACAATTAAACATTATGAATTAGTGGAATATCTCCTTGTTCTTTCAATCATTTACATAGCAAACCTTCCAAATGAATAAAGTTTTTTGAGCATGATATTGACAGCATTTAACACACTTTTAAATTCCTTCCAATTGTCATTTTCTTCCAAATGAGGCGAGTTTACGTGTCAGGCATTATATATTTATTTCTTTAATCTGCTTAACAAATAATCATAGGATATATCTCTACCTATCAATTTTAGTTCTTGCTTACGATAGATGCAACATACGTTATTCCCTCGTGAAAAAAATTACCTATAACATAAAGAGAATATAATATGCTTGTAAGTAACATATGCTCGTATCATTTTTGTTACATACAACAACGGCAAATGAAAAAAACAAACTTTTTCTATTTTTTTTTAATTTTGTGAATTTAATATGAAACTAAATATATAGGTAGATTTATTTTACAACATGTATCTAAACAAGAAACCAAATGAGTTACGTACAAGAACCAGAAGTCGTAGAATAATTCCTCTGGGAAGTTGGTTACTGATATAACCTGTAATATGCAGAAAAGATTACAAGTATTTTAGTATGACTTCAATAATAAGAATCCCTCTGCATTAAAATACTTTCTAAACAGTTTAAGGCAGAGAAATATTAATAGTATTAGAACATGATTTATAAATACTAGATAAGATATTTTATTCATTTCAAAACCTGAAGGCATTCAAAACTTAAGCGGGTGACTATACCTCAGATATAAAAGTTGTTTTCAATGTCTCAAATTCCATAGTGCTAGAGTCATCAAGAGCGGCACTCCAAGTATCGTCTGGAAATTGGACTTCGATATAACTATATTGTGCTGTCAAGTAGAAATATGTATCTTTTTAATATACATTCGGTCCCTATATCTTATCATGTCAAATGTAAATGTATAAAAGTTATTACTTATTCTTAAATCAAAGCACTTGTAATTAAAGATTAAAACTGTTGCGAGAAATATGTTTAACAGTTTTTGTATAAAGTCATTTCAATTGCATCTCTGTGGATATATTGGAAAATATCCGTACCTGTTCCTCCTCCGTCATCGTTGTTATAGGAATCTGTAAGATATTTTATATTTGATAACACTCGTAATGCATTAGAACCTGTTATTAAACGTCCTGTTTTAAAGTATAGTTTAATAATGTATATATAATTTAAACCAACATATTGAAAAACCGTTAACTTAAAAATAATGCTATGATCATAGTTAAAAAAACACACAAAACATTTCGTAAACATTTGGGTAAGATAATCTTGTTTTACTATTAACTATTAATTCATAGGCAGGATCGCTTATAATTTGAAACCCACATTATTGAATATTTTACATATTTGAAAGTAAGAAAATTAAATGTTTGAACTTACCGTCCGTCCAAACTCTTGCATCTACAAAATTTGGGCTGTCTATCAAGTCCGTTTGTACCGCTGACTCATCAATACCCTCAGTATCGGTTGTATCTACTTTCAGTTCTCCTTTTACGGTGTCTCCATTAATGTCAGTTCCTTGACTGCAATTTATAACATAGTTGTAGTAGGTTTATTTCCTTTTTGAAACCATATTAGTAGAATAACAATAAACTTACTATAGTTGTTTAGAAATGAAAATCTAGATATTCTAAAAGTTATGTAAAATTAAGTATAAGTAGGAAAATAACAAAAGACTATCTGAAAGAGAAATGCGAGTTTACTTTATTTGCGAGCGATCAGACCTGTTCTTTATAATCAAAAAACATTACGCACATTCAACTTGCTACTTGTTAACAATGTTAACTATATCATCGAAAATACGGCTACGATAAAGATTACTCAACTCATTGCCTCATTGTAAAAGAAATGCTTAAGCTTATATCTTGGTTTAATTTTCTTAATATCTAGTCAACATAATTTTTGGTGGTTTTAAAAGTTCAAGGATAATAGAAAAAATATGAAAATTTTGTCCTGTCCGTCCTTGTATATGACCAAATAATTACATGTACATCTGTATTGTAAATATAACTGAATTACCTGAATTATTTGATATAAAAAATCGGTTTTTCATATTTACCTTTTTTATATTGATTGTTAGCAATATACCATGTAAACCTTAGAATTTAAATATTTGTTGCTACATTACGATATTTAAAGACATTCGCTGGACAAAATATTAACAAATATCACGATGATTGAAACAAAAATCCTCAAAATATGTTTCGAAGGATTTAAATTGTTGCAAAACATCACAGCTAAAAGATAGGTACAACAGAGTTACAATCTTACTTTCCTCCCTTTTTTATTGAGCTACAAGTATGTCAACAAATGTCGAATTGAAAAGTTTGCATGTACATTATATATAATTTTAAATCAGAATTAGTTCCCTTGTAACGTTAATCGGTCAATCATTTTTATGATAGGCAATATGAATTTTAGAATACAGAATACATAGGTGTAAAAGAAAGTAGCAATTCACGTTTTCTTGCAAATAGAATGTTTTTTTTCCTTTTGCAAAAACTAGTATAGAAAAGAACATTACTTTTTGTAACTTGTACGCTTTTTATCATTATATCACAATATGAACGAGCGTACGTGTATCTAATAAAAAAATTTGAGAGAAAAAAAGAAAATAAATTTTATAAAAAAGAACTTGAACTCACTAAAACCAAACGTCGTAGAACTTTGCTTTTGGAATGCTTGTTGCCGATTCTACCTGTAAATTGTAGAAACCACCGAAACATTTTAAAGTACTTTTTTCAATAACAAAGATACGTTTAAGATAACAAATTTAAAAGCAAAATTGCAGATTTATTCACTTTATGCGTAATCTATTTTAGTTTGATTGCAATGAAAGGTATTACATATAGAAACACTCATAAATACGTTCCTGAAAACAAACATCCAGTACAAAGCAGTGAGCGTAAAGTGAAACGCTCAATGAGACGGGATTTGGAACCACGCGGCAAGGAATCCTTTTTGTAACTAGTCCGACAGGGATAATCACTTGGCTATGCCGCCAATATTTTTTTTGAATTCAAGTTAAGACATTTCTAAAAAATAACGATGTTTCTTATATAATCTTAAAAATATGGCAAATCCAAGATATTGTTTCATTGTAAAAGAAAAGCTAAATTAATTGTGTATATTAAGTGTGACCGTACGTTATCAAGAAAAGAATCCTTCAAGGTTTGAAATTCGGTACTGCCGGAGTCATCATAATTCGGGTCCCACGTAACACCAGCGAATTGGACTTCAATATAACTGTATTGCCCTGTAGAACATATATTATTGTTCATAATATTTCACATAAGATTATTTCGATCACTTAGCTTTTATCAATATGTACTAAATTCAGGTTATTAACGGTTTAAAATTAATTAAAATTAATTATTATATTTGATTATGACTATAATTCAAAACAGTAAACTATCTTATCGTTTGAAATGCAAATGTGTTGAAATGTATATAATATCTATTTTACTTGCCTCCATGTGGACCAGTATCTGTTTCCATTGACCGGCTCACTTGACCTAGAAAAGATAAAAATGTACCATAAAAATGCACCACCCATTTTCTTTAAGTATACTGTGCTCCTCTTGGTCAAAGGTTATTAACGCTTTGAAAACAAGGAAGAAACAAACAATGATCTTAAAATACAAAAAAGTCATCATTTGTAACATGTAGGTATTTCACAAGTGAACAATAAAATATTTAATGAAAATCAAATTGTAGCTCATAAGAAGGCCATTTTGAAAACAATATGTCATCATTTAAATCGCGATATCTGGTGTTACACTCTATTTTTTCATGTTTAAAAAAAAATTACTAGATAACATATTGCTCCATTTAAAAGATTTAAAACTTAGCAACTGAAAAATACTTTTTAATAAACAATAAAATTTATAAAATGATGATTGTTTCAGACGTATGTACACATTTTAATTGACTATATAGTGTGGCTTTTTGCAGGAATATGTTAAATATTATTCTGTTTTGCGTAAAAATCAACTTATGCACGAAAAACGTTGTATAGGTGTATGACTTAAACATGTCAATGTTGACCAATTTAATTCTAGTCACAAGTTCACAACGACATATGCCATTACCTTGAAATATTAATAAATGATGACGCGAAATTGGTGATGTTAAGTACATGAAATAATATTTGTAAAAAAAGATGCTCCCCCATATGGCTAATTCCGGAGACGAGGGTATACACACATTGTAAAATAACATACATGTACGAGTCAGTGACAGAGTGTCAGAACAATTCTATACATAATGCTATTTTATTTTTACTTACTTATAGCCAGCAGAAAGATGAGGCCGATGGTCCCATCCATCATTGTTGACATATGAAGGTATTTCTTGAATACCTGAAAAGAAAAATAATCAAAGCAATAAAGAAAACAATATTATATTCGTGTGCATATTTTTTGCATATCAGACTGGTGTGCTTTACGCATCTGGCTATGGTTGGGGTGCCAGATGAGTCGCTTGCTATACAATGGCAGCTTAGAATAGTTATGAATGAAGTTGAAATTTCATACGCTGTTGTAAAGAAAATAATTACGGGTGCAATGACATAAATTTCCATGGTCATTTTTTATAATGGTGAAAATTTTAATATACTGGCATATAATAGAATATGCAAGAAAAATATTAGACATATGTTTGCGGTTCGGATCGGAAATATCTGTAACTCGGGAACCGATCCATTTGCCCGTCCCCTCGAGACCGAAATTCCTATCTGATCCGCAACATATGACATATATTATTCTTGTACACTACATTTTTCCCGATTTTTCATTGAATTACTCCATAAGTATATGGTGCATAAGACCATTAAGAACGGACGTTTACTGTTTTGAATTAGATGTAACGATTTTTTTCTATGGGCATATTTAAGTCAGACCGACTTGTGATTATTTTGTTTGTGCACCGTTCTTGTTGACATGCGTGCTTTCCCTTGTTATCTATTTACACTTTATAACCTTAAGCCTTTCCGAATTATGTTATGCGGCTGAATTGTTTTAAATTATTTTCAATGGCTCACCTGTCAATTATTATACATCATGCTTTTTATAGTAGCATTATTAAAAATTCCTTATTTACTAACTTATCGTGAATAAGTGCTTTGCATTATATGCAAGTTGCTGACGGGATAAACGATATAATAAATGTTGCTGATATTGATATTAACTTCAGATGGCGCCGCAAAACATGCATTTTCAAATGCGACGCTACATTCGGTAATGTTCTGTCTTTTTTGTACAATGAGTCAATCCGAGCGCACGTGTGGTATATTTTTATATTAAACGGAACATGCCTGTACATAAATAATAGCAAATAACATACAAACGGAATATTTATTATATATTGTTTGATTTTATCAACCACAGATTGTACAGTCTGTGCACACAGCATTATAAATCTTCAATAAATTATCGGTAAAGAGCGGTTACTTTAAAATAATTAAAATAATTACACTGAACCATTGAACTTTTATTACTGATTTATTTATTTATTTATTTATTTATTTATTTATTTATTTATCCATTCATTCATTCATTCATTCAGTCAGTCAGTCAGTCAGTAAGTCAGCTAGTTTGTTCGTTCGTTCGTTCTTTCACTCGTTCATTCATTCATTCATTCATTCATTCATTCTATTTATTGGCTCCACCATCTTGTCTGCATGCAAGCAAAAAAATCGACTATTTCCATTTAATATATGCACAAATGAAAAATTACTGCCTGGATCGAACCACAAACCTCTCTCATATTAGGCAAATTCATAACCAGCTGTGCGTTTGCCGATATGTATGGATTTGGTATAATTTTAACTATTGTGACTTTTCAAAACATTAGTTTATATTTTCAATATTTATTCTCGTGAATTTTACGAAGTGGAATCGAGCTATAATGTATTCATAATTGACAGATCAATAAAATACTAGTTTTTGATAGACAATTTTTATAAATGTTCGATAAATTTCATGAGATGTCCGATGTAAGATGTAATAAATTCAATTTGTTTCTACGAAATAATATTAATACTGACCATAATAGCGCAATAGGGTAAACTGCAGGTTAAAACTGCAGGTTATCCTACATATTGTAAGATCGAGACTGCGTATGTTTTTTTCTTATTTGTAACCATTTTCAACATTACTGAAGCTATGATTTTTTATGTGATTCTTTTTTTAAATATGCTTTTCATTTATGTTGGTTAAGACTATACTCTTTTTTATATAATATATTTTAAGAATTAATATTTAAAATTAAATCAGATTAACCTTTCTTCAGTGCCGTAAAATACAACACTAAACGAGACAAATCAGTGTTTCTAAGTTGTTTTACATCCGTGTAGACACTTTTGCAAGCATTTTGTCATTTTCATTACAACATAAGTCAAACATAGAGAAAATGTCTAAAAACAATGGCAATAGTATGGATCGAACCAAAGACCTCTCATATATGAGATAATCACCTAGCCGACTGTGCTAATGGGGATGTGTACATTACGCTAGAGTGACTTTTCCAAACAACAGTTTTATACTGATATTAATTCTCGTAAACTATACGGACAGAACCGAGGAGGGATCGAATATTTAAATTAGTGCTATAATGTATTCATAATTTAAAATATTATATTGAATTGAAATATTCATAATTGACAGGTCAATAAAATCAGACTGTACCTTAAACCGATTGTCAAGTTCAACCTACCATAACATGTGTACATAGTATAATTACATTTTAATGAGTGTCAGTACGTAAATAGAAAAGCTATAGAAAAAAAAAAATTGTTGGAGCGTTTGGGCCAAAAATTAGTTCAAAACGGTCGTGTATAGAATAGGTTATTTCAATTGTAATTTGATAAAAGAATATGGAAACAATTCAAAATAACTGCCGCTAATTGCCTCATGTAATTAACAGGGTTGAAACATCGGGAATTGTAAAGAAAATCACACAACTATTTGCTGTAGTGAAAGAAATATAATAAAATCTTAGGTTAAGGATAATTTATGTTGCCTTATTTTATTTTCATTAAACTATTATTATAGTAAAGTATACTTTTAAAATAAATGCACGTAATATTTTTATGCTATAAAAACCTTAATATCATCCCATAAGTGTTAACTCTTCTCAACCATGTATTTATCAGATCTTAAACATTGATTTGTTCCAAACTTCTAAAAAGATAAGAAGCAACCATATTTCCATTCCTTCGTATTTCAAAGATATTTTTAAGAGACTAAGATAAATAAAATTAAACTATATGAACAGAAAAATACATGGAGTACAGGTCACAATATAAGTAATAAGTATAAGATATTAAATAAAAGTAAGACATACTGACCATAGAAAGTTATTATCAATAATGATTAAAACCTCAATTTATTGATAAAACGTATAACATTTATTTATATTATGTTTTTAAAACTATGTTGATAAATATTATAGCGGCAGTTTGCGGCTTCACTATAGTGTAAATCAAATACTTCAGGTAACATTTCCTGCCACAGCTTTTGAAGGGTTTGCGACCAGCATGGATCAAGACCAGCGTGCGCATCCGTGCAGTCTGATCAGGTTCCATGCTGTTCGCTATCAGTTTCTCTACTTGTAATAGGGTTTGTAAGCGAACAGCATGGATCATGATCAGACTGTGCGGATGCGCAGGCTGGTCTGGATCCATGCTGGTCGCAAACGCACTATGTTGGTTTTGTCGTGACGTGGCTCAAATAATTTAAAGTTCAAAGTTCTTTATCAGACATATAGTAAGCCCTTAATTTATTAAATCCTCATTCAGCTTAGTGTAATGTTAACAATTCTTTACCAGCACCTTTCTTGCATAAAGGAATATGTCTGATTTCGGTACTATCACGTTTTGTTAGTTGTTTTCCCTCCTTCATACTATTAACATGGGAAATTGACGGGGAGAAATTTTTACATGACACCCTGAGCCGTGCGTATTCAAAATCTATTCACATATCTATTTCAATATATGAATATCTATAGAATTCCATAATTATTTCTTAACGTGATCATAAATTAAACAGATTTATCGTTTAAAATCACCATTAGATATTTCTTATTGATTTTACGACTCAAGCAAGATACCGAAATCGATTGCTTTGTTGATTTATATTTAGTTCTACCTTAAATTTGAATACCATGTTTATTTAATCAAGTGTTGTTTGAAAAAGCCACACAACGTTAATTTGAGTATTAAATTAACTTAGTAAGTTTTTTTTTTCTTTATGAATTTACATCATGAAGTTAGTGTACATTACTAGGTACAATACTGAAGTAATTGTACACTACTGGGTACAATACTGAATTAGACGAGTACACAGCTGCCAAATGAAGATTGGACGATGTCGATTTTGCAAATGTGTATGAGGCCGGTAAAATCAGTATTGTTCTTAGAATTATATATTGAACGTTTTTTACACAAAGCATTTTTTCATGTAAACAGAGTTTTTTTTTTCTTCCATAACAGAAAATATTTGATACTCTGAAATGAAAACGAGGCTAAATGGAGTATGATGTGCAATATATATTTAGACTCAAAAATTGAAAAGGGGGCTAAATGGAGTATAATGTGCAATATATATTTGGACTTGAGGCTTTATGTGGTACGATATGCATTTGATATGGATTTGTTTTGGATTCTTGACATGGAAACGATGCTAATTTGATAAGTTTGAATCCGAACGCTATTGGTCCATTGGTTATATTAAACAAACTGTGAAAATAAATAGTTTTCTTTTTCATTTCAAATCTTATCGTGTTTAATACAGCTTCTGATATCCTTCTTTTCAGCTCAACTTGCAAAGTTTCAAAGTTCCAAAAGAAATGCACTTGCTAGTATAAAAGGATATTACAAATGTTGAATGACGTGACGTCACACTTTTATATTTAAATACATATCTTGATGCAAACAATACACATGCACATTCAAGCATTTCTTCCAAAATTCACACGAATAAGAGGTATGACGTCGATATAGTGACATATTGGCACTCAATGATAATTTCAAAGATTAAATAACAATCTTCTTTCTTTTTTTTCTTTTTGCTCTGTTTTTTTTGCTTTAAAATAAGTATTGACATACCGTTAAATACTGCATTATAGCTTTGTAAGTGTCCAATTAAAGATATACAACAGCGATTCAAGTTACTATACAATTATCCAAATAAGACCCCTTATATAGATCTATATATGGAAACCTTGTGTAATTATCTTATTGTATGACTGAAAGAAAATGTTTAATGAACTTGAATTTCTAACTATCAAAGGCCTGGTGAGATTTTCTACTTTAATTGTATGTCAGGATGGTCCAAAAAAAACATATATAAGTCCTATTTATATATTTTAAAAAAATTAGGAAAATACATTTTAGCGAGATACTTTAAAGAATTTATGATAGTACATTACTTAAAGCACAAGAAATATCCGCTCAACAACAGGAAAAGTTTTGAAAATGCAAAAAAAAGCAGACCAATTCTTGCTTTAATTTTAACTTTTCACTACTGGTCAACAAGACGGATATATCCCTCCGACACTAAATATACTTAGTACTATCTATTGGACAGCAAGACGGAAATATCTGTCTAACCCAAGTACTATTGTATTTAGCAGCAAGCCGGAAATATCTTCAAACTCAAGCACTGATTGCAAAATGGGTATATCAGTTCTACCCAAGTACGGTCTATTCAACAACAGATTTTGCCATTTTTTTTAGTTAGGGAAGTGGGGTCAAGTTGGAATTATATATCATTTATTGAAAACATGTAGCTAAACTCCGTACAACTATATATGTTATAAATGTTGTTTTTTCCTCCACTGAGGTCCAAATATATCCATATATTTTGTCAAAGAGGTATTGAAACCATGCTTTGATTTAATACAACAATAGGCCTTAAATAAAGTCCCGAGTTTCGGGCAACCCAACTCTTTCTAGCAAAGTCCGTGTGGATATCCCATAGATAGTGTATTGAGCCGAGTCACGCATCTAAAAATGAACATATTACTGCACGCTGTACAATTGCAACTACATAAACAATGGTGGTCTTATATGCAACTTTTTTTGTATGATAAATGTAAATGTTTGTTTTGTTGTTTTTTTTTCGATTTCAGTGAAATATAAATTATACTAAACATAATGGAATTCTATAATTCTATACATTTACACTCACAGTTACGGCTTGAGAGAATATATAAAATGTTATCATGCTTCGCGGAAAATATTCAATATTTCACTTAAACAAGAAAATACCCTCTTAATATGTGAAGAAAAAAGAATAGTGCAGATACAGAGAAGATCCCCGATATTTAAGTATAGGTTAGTTTTTAATAATATGTATTAACAAAAATAATTGGTCGCCTGCCTGCATTTTATTAAACATTAACCTATTTAATGATCAACATTATTTTTTTCACAAAAACAAGGCATTTCTCTAAATCACTGATAGCTCCGCCCTTTCGCTCTACAAGATGTCTACACCTTGTCAAGTTCTAACATTTCACATTTAGATAAGCTAAATAAATGACCCTTTCAACATATAATCAGGCATATTTTTACTGAAATGTCACAGAATTTATACCTTTATGTACAGTAATTACATGTAGGTAAAAACAATGGAGTTAATGAAATGTGTACATCCTTTTAAATAAATGGAAAATGTGAGAAAAATACATTAGAGATTATTAATTATTTGTAAAACAGTTTACAGGTGGAGGGGTCAGTTTACAATGAGTTTTCCAGCCAAAAATGTAATCATTGTATTCTTAATTTCATTGTATTGTTAATGCAGTTCATTCCTATCAAGTGAAAGAAAATAATTTTTTGGTTACTTTTTCTAGAAAATATAAAGTTAAAACAGTCAGAAATTTATAACAGACATTTTTCTTAGAGTTAAAATATAAATAAGTTACTATGTAATCATTTGTCTCTGCGTGCCCCACATGTATTATCTATGTAATAAATCAGTTGATTGTATCCTCACATTTAGAAAGCCTAATTATTTTTACGTTGGCATTGTTTTGCTAACCTTTATATTTTCCAATTCAGAGTGCAAACCACACCTCTAACTCCTCCCTAATATAATGCATTATTGAAATTTGTTAGACTGGTTAGACGACAGATTAAGTAAATTTTATTTAGTTAGTACACATTAACCAAAGTTAGACTTAGCAGAAATTTGAAAAATTCTACAATGTGATTAGACAAAAAATAATGTTGATCATTAATATAAATTTCTGAAGCATACATGCAGTTTCCTTTTCATTCTTAAAAGTCCATGAGGCGAACATATACAAAACTTTATGACAAACAGTTAATACACGTTACAATAATTTCATTATAGCAAAACGTATTTTTTCAACCTTTATCACCTTTAACAAATGTGACAAAATTCGAACAATATTTCAGATTACATCATTCCAGCTCTAAAGTAAATCTTTCAACGAAACGAAACATAAAGGTGGCTGACTGGGAATAACATTATATACGTAAAAGGCGGGAAAATGTTGTTTACAACTGATTATTGTATATAGATAGCCATTTTATGATTTATCAGATTTATTTTCATTACATTAGTGTTCAATGTGTTTATTCTTCATGTGTTTGGGTGACAAGTACTTTCAATAGGTCGGCTGTAGTCATATACTTTATATCCAAATTCTGTAGTACATATATCCCTATAAAAAATTGATTATTTACATTGTATTTTATTAACATTGACGCATAAATCGGTGGAGTATTGGAAAAGTCAATACTAAATAAGTTTATTTAAGAAAAAAAAAACGTTAAAAACACATGATCCGTATACAGGCCTCGTAAAATAGGTGACAAGATTAATAAAAAAATTCAATAGACGCTTTATGACTATTATATAAAAAATAAGGCTTTTGATAAATGTTTTAAAACAACTATTAAAAAAAATAATGTTTCGTGTATTGATAAGTTGATCAATACCCGTTTATTTTGATAAAATACATACACACATTTCTGTCTTATTCAAATGATAATTTAGATTTTATTTTATACATCTCAACGATTTAAAACATTAAGCAGCAGACATTTAATTTCAAAAGAAATCTGAACAAGAAGGGATCCCTCGAGTGCAATGAGTGCAATTTAAAAGAAGCAACTCAAAACAAATAAAGCAATGATTTTTTATGTTTCAGTATACCTGTTCAATTCAAGTGCACCCCACCCCAACACTCCTCCCCCACCCCTATAGCACCCCTATAGCACCGGCTTATATATAATAAGCAAAAACCTTATTGTACATGTAATAATAAAAAGTGTCACATCTTAATTTATCGGACAAATCTTTTCATACAGCAGCAGTAATTCATGGCGGATATTTAAGTTTTTTTTCTATGAATAAAACATTTATTTTTGACGAGTGGTATGCATATAAACTTGAATTTTCTGTTTATCAGAATTTTTTTTTTCTCTTTTTTGTGTACATTACAATTTTAAAGACTTCCCCTGAAATCTTGTGTATTGGCTGAATTTAGGAGAATATTGTCCGGCAAAACATGAGTGAAAATACGGAAAATGCGTTTCACTGCAGTGAAAAATAATGTTTTTCAGTAAAACTGCGAAAAATGAAAAATTCGCATTTTATTTCATTAATATTTCTCAATATATATTTCATTTAGGAAAGTAAATTATTGCAGTATAATTTTATGTTTTTTAAAATATGATTAATGCAAATTAAAATTGATACAAATATTGAACTCGAAAAGGTACTTACTTTAATTCTGTACTTGCATTAAGTTTATTCAAAATATAATGTTGCTTTCCATTTATTTAAAATTGTGTTTACCTTCCAAAATGATTTTATCCTAAAATATGATCAATGTAAATTTCATAAAGCAAAGAAAATAAAATGAGCCGCATCACGACAAAATCAACATAGTGGGTTTGCGACCAGCATGGATCCAGACCAGCCTGCGCATCCGCGCAGTCTGATCAGGATCCATGCTGTTCGCTTACAGACCCTATAACAAGTAAAGAAACTGATAGCGAACAGCATGGATCCTGATCAGACTGCGCGGATGCACAGACTGGTCTTGATCCATGCTTGTCGCAAACCCATTATGTTGGTTTTGTCGTGACGCGGCTCAAATCAAGATCAGTTGATCATGGTCCTCTTCTGCTTTTACTTTGTGAACACTGAACACGGAACCTGTATGTAAAAGTCGTTTGTACAACAAATGTTCATATTATTGCGAATAATCTAGTTTACGTGAAATAATTTCATATTGATATTGATATCAATATTAAACGACTCAAGGAAAGTATTATAAGCTGGCGAGCGTTTCAGTATTATTCCGTAAGTTTAGCGCACTTTTTTACGCAAATTTGGACTTACGCAAAACGTAAATTTATGTTAGTTGCGTTTCACTAAACAGAACGTGCAATTTACGCCAGCAATAAGTGAGTGTAACTTTACGTTTAAACCAAATACGTAAGTTCTGCTGGCGCAAAGAGTAAGGTTCAAACTCGAGTTACGATAAAATAAGTACGTTAGTGAAAGGCACCCCATGTCTGTGGTGAATGTACTGTAAATCGGAATGGCTGAAATATAATTTCTTTCCGGTATACCATTTTTTTTATCATATTGTGTATATTATGGTAGAAACATATTCAGCATAGTATAAATAAAATCCTTCATTGAAAAATGTCTGTTAGGTCTGCGCAGTTGTGTAAATTGAAGTTAAACGAGAAGTTTACATCACGAAATTCCATTTATGTAACATGTCTGCATGTATACATAGAGGCTATTCTTGATGATCCAGCATCCAATCAAGGCTTCGCTATAAAGTATGGACCCGGACAAGTCACCAGTCATTATTTAGATATTTTATTTTGAAGTACGAAGTGGTGCCAATTTACTTTTGTGCAATTTTCACAGAGTATTAGCCGAAGAAATTAATTTTTAACCTTATGTATATCACTGTGCATTATTATTATTGTTATTATTATTATTATTTGTTAGATTTTGTAACGGGTCTGCCGATTTTCATGCCTTATCAGCAGAATATATAAAAATAAACTGTTAAAGATTCTTTGGAAACCAGAACTACGTCCGCACAGCACGATTCAAACCATCTCAAAAGATAAAAAAAAAACTTTAAAAAGAAGAAAATATATTCAAATTTCCTTATAACGAAATTGTTGTATAGTTTCTGGAGATAAATAAATAAATAGATAGAAAGACAATCAGGTGTTGTATGTTGTATGACATTGCAGCGCGCCAGCTCATACATCAAAAGGTTTTGCCAATGCAAAATTATGTCCCTTTAAATGGAAACGACGTGTTTTGCGCAGAACTTTATTTCAGCCTGGTTCCAAGATTTAGTTCTCAATAAACTACCTCCATCACATGAAATAAGACAGTTGTACAGCCCATTATTTGTATACGGAGTAAAAAGGTTTTGCAACAAAACAAGAAATCTAAAATGGACCCAAAAGTGTAAAGCTGATGTATATGAAAGTTGTACGTACTTATTGACTAGCGAAATATATCCTGCCATTCCGCAATAAATCATGCTGTTATTCTAAAGTGCATAAGACTGCTATGCAGCCGAATTCAAATTATTCATATTTTCTGAAAATAGTGGTTTCTTCAAAATAAATTTTCTGTCTTTTCATTAACGCTTAACATGTGTTTATGATATTGCGAATCGTATTCTCATAAATATTTCTGTCACGTCAAAACAAAGTTATGCGTATTAACGTATTCGCTGTTTTCACGTAATCGGAAAAGCTATTGTAACGTTTATATTACTACAAGCATTGAACATACACAATTTCATAAACATTCCTATTTTACTATGTTATGTGAAATTAATTTATTGCATGTTATTGTATACATATACATAGCATAAGCATTATTAATCAAAGCTGAAACAAAATCATAGTTTTTAATTTACCTTTTTTTTTAAATCCTTACACGTCAAGTCTCCAATCCAACTGAACGCAAATCAATAGCTTTTAAAATATATATATAGATAAAGCATTTAACAATTACTACGTCATAAGCATTCGGTCTATAAGTAGGTCATATCTTTATTTCAGAAAAACAAAATTTATGTAATTTGACACTACAATTAAAACTCGTATACAACAATAGGTTGAACTTATGTGGATTTGAAAAACAATACTGTTCTATTGAATATATTCGTCATTGACTGTATGTTGAATTCTTTTTTTCTTTTTTTTACAACAAACTTCTAATATTTTAAATACACTGTGTGTTTTGCATATGCATATGGCTTAATGGTCTGTATTTTGACATTGTTTGATAATCTTTCAGTATTGAGCCGCGGCCTAGCGGTCAGTGTGGTAGCTCTCAACCCAGGAATCATGGGTTCAAGCCCTACTCGGGTCACAACCCTGTTTCTTCTTGTAATACGAGTACTGGTTAGCTCCAGGAGAGGAATAGAGAGTGATTGATATGAGCTGAGGGAAGTTATCGGAAAAGGGAATCACACTCTTCAACAATGGACAGTAGGGTCGATAATTCAAATTTGAACTTCACTTCAATACAAAATAGTATGTAGCTAAGTTGAGTTTTTTTAGCTTAAATATATTCAAAATACCCTTCTTGTTATGTAGTTAGCAAAAAATGTATTTTACTACTATCAATGAACATTATAAATCAAACTGAGCATGCAACATTTTCAATTTTGCCGTTTAAGGCATCTTAAAAATTTACATTTTAACAAGTTTGTGTACGTTTTAAAAAAAGACACAGACACTTGCACGCACGCACGCCACACATGCACGTACACACACACCAACGCGCACACACACACACACACACACACACGCACGCACGCACGCACGCACGCACGCACGCACGCACGCTCACACACTCACACAAACACGCATGAATGCATGCACGTACACGCGCGCTCGCACACTTACACGTGCAGAAACACGCACGCATGCAAGCAATATACACATATTTCACAAGAATACTGTAACTTTATTTGACAATCTGAAAACATCAATTAAAGCCAAATATTGCGTGTCATTCTAATCGAGTTAAAAGTCAACCAGTTTTAGAACGAAGCCCACGAGTTTGACCTATAATATCATGATTGTCTATATTGAACAGCTAATTACTTAAATACTAACAATCCCAGTGCCCATAGTATAATAGTAACTGTGGGCAAAAAGCAAACAAACATTGATTTTCAGCTATCCAAATTGAAAAAATACATTTCGGATTAACTTCAATGATATCATTGATTTAATAATTGGGTACCTCCCATGGTGTTATGAATTCCGTTAAAACGCGGGTAATTCATTAGTTGATGACAAATGATTTAGTTGCAAATTCAATTGACTGTGCGCGCATTCTATTGTTTTAAACAGGTATTGTTAAATAATGTTTCAATTTTCAAAAAAAAACGTGTTTGATTGTATCTCGTTTAAGGTGAGATAGGTACGAAACGTTTGTCTGCAGCAAAAGATAAAAAAATAACTATGGAAGTTTGGAAATACAAACTAAATTAAATTACATGTAAAATATACATATATAAATATATATAAATATATAATATGTTAACCTCGATACTCCGATTTATCACACTTTGCGATTTGCGACTCCGTAAAAATGGTATTGCACGGCCGTGCATATATTTTGACGTGACGTAATAAACTTATACAACCATAGTGTAAAGACGCGCTAGGTGTTAGCGTTATACTATAGGCACGTCAATGAAAAATGACTCTTATTTTACTCTAAACGGTCTTTACTTTGGGTATGAGATAAATAGAATATTAAATTCGTGTAAGTTCATTACTGAATTTATTGCACTCATTGAATAAAATAATATTACTAGTATGCTCGCCAGAGGCTCGCATAATATAATTTTATTCGACTCGTGCAATAAATTCAGTATTGAACTTACACTCATTCAATATCCTCTATTCATTTATTTATTAATTTAAATCTTATTTCATACGAATATATAGCTTATAAAGCTTTAAAAATACCTATATAACAAAAAAACAATAGGATTGATAAATCTATATTTAATAACTCTTAAATGTTATTGCATGAAAGTAAAACTGAAAAATGAAACTATAGTTATGTTTCATAGAAAAAGAGATTTTTTTTTCGTCTGAAGGTGTAAAAAGGTTGAGTAATCTCCTATTATCGTACGATGGTATTAGATATTCACAATATAAAAATATATACAATTAACATGTTTTATCAACAAAAACTCAGTTCCATGGTGCATTGTCACCGAATTTGAACCATAAAAATCTTTAAGCTTTATATAGTAAATAGTATAAGTTAAACACGAACCTGTCTGTATCAGATTACATATTATACTAGTTTTCAAGGGTGATATCAGCTTTCCTTATTCCATATTAAGATTATATTGATAGTTAAAAACGTACCATTGTTATTTTTTAAGCGAACGTCAGATAATCGCAGTCTATTTACTTAACCTTTGTCACCACACAGTCTGCTTTACGACTAACAATATTCAAAAATCTGTTGAACCAGTTTTTTATTATTGTTCTGCTTTAGAATATTATTTAGGTAGTCATGTCTTGAAATGAAAACGAGAGGTTTTCTATATCGACAATCATAGTGCAGTTGAGGGCGCTTGGTACACAAATAGAATCGGCAATAGCGTTTATTCAACAAACTTCTGAGAATAACGTCTAATTTACGCAAAGAGTACAAAACTCTTTGAGTTCTGTTGAAATTCCTAAGTGCAAGTATCAGAAAACTTTTCGGGTATTTGCTTTCAGAAGTTCTATTTGTTGATCTCCCTGTACAGTTCAAATTTGAACAACCTATTGAAGCGATAGAATAGCCCACTGATGTAGTTTTCTATAGAAGAATAAAATTAATATCTACGTCATACACAATACACCTAATATATATATAGGTTAATGTATTTATTATCTTCTCAATATCATAAAGGCCTTTTTGAGCCATTGTTCATATATTCACGATTTTGGAATGCATACCGCCAAAACAAATAGCTGTAGCGCTATGCCGACCGAATTAATGCCAAGGTCATCGCATAGATTTTGAAATAAAAAAAACAAACATTTAATGGTTAAATCGTATAGTTAAATTTCTGATATTCTAATATACAGTTTAATTTATCATATTTTCATATTATTATTACTCTGTTACATTTAGCGCTTGTTCAACATTAATGTATGGAAATTAATATAGTTTGAAAAAAAAGAATAATTGTGCATAATACATGAAACGTATTACATGTTATAAGCAAAATATAAGTGAACTTATGTTTTTTTTTATATCTACCCCGAAAGTGTTATTTGCGTTATTTCGATATATTTAACATGATATATCGAGATTTACAGGAACCTATTGCTGTCTTGATTTTTTTTGCTTGAGCTACTTAACTTGTTAACTTGAAATTGATTTCACCATTCAAAACATTGCGTGTCGTTTTTATGTAAAGCAATGTCAGTTTTTTTTAACAAAGACTTTTATTTTTCTAAAAACCCTTTCAACCGCAAATCAATTGAAAAAATAATTCTTAAGGTTTTAAACTATGTTTTTTGCAGCCTATTTTATTTTGATTTTAATATTTCTTTTAATATATTCATAAATAGAATATATCTGCAAAAATCTGCACGATTTGGCAGGTATAAATATCAGCACTTAGTAATGGTTTAATGATCAAAAATGTATTTAATAGCATTTAATACAGGATAACCATTTATGATAAGGACCGCGACTCCGCGAGATTATTCTTTCAAACTTTCAAAAAATGGGATAATTTTGTAAAAGAAAATTGAAGTTAATTACCAAATCGTAAAAATTGACAGACGCACGGACGAACTGACAAAATATATTTCCTTAAATATCAAATATCAAAATTAGCGTCAAAAAAAAAAAAAAAAACATTTCGAAAAGAATGATCTTAAAGTTAAATACAGAACATAACATAACATAAACTTTATTAGACAGGCACAGATAACAAGGTGACATTTTGTAATTACATGTGTATCAATATTAAATGGGTAATACAAATACATTGTTCTAAATAACTGCTATGATAATACTTTGTCAGGTAGTGATGTAATCACGAGGTACATACGGTCTACGGAAAGTTGGTGGTCACATTCAGCTACCCGCACGAAAATGGAATAATGCACGGAGAGACAACTCAGACCGTCAAAAACTGTTTTGTCGCATATGGCAAAAATAAAGATTTTTTGAACCAAGTACTTTTAAGATCAAATAACACTATACTTCAAAATTTTTTGTTGGGGTATATTTATAGGGATAGTTTTTAAAACGGCAGTAAAAATTTACACTTTACATTGTTGTTCTAATCGTACCTGTATGCGCGCATATTTCATTATTCAGCAATTTATTTAGCTATAATCGTTTTTTAAATGGAGTTGAAAGCATGTATTATGTTATAATTATAAAGAGAGCGACGATGCCGTTATGTAAAATTATCGCATGGTGCGGTGACTTGTCTTTGATCTTCCTCGGCTATTATACACCAGTAACATGCTTTATTGACAATGACACACAGATAACGCATATTTCATATTTCTTTAGAAAACTGTGCGATATTTCGTTATTTTAGTACGCTTAATTCATCGTAGACACAAACACAAGGGTGTTTGGTGCGTTTGTATTTTGAAATTTTTGAATATGAACATTTTTATGACACAAACTGTTTAAAGTTTCAGATTTCTAGCGTCTGATTAAAATGAAGCTCATCAAACAAAAGAAAATATGTTTGTCATTAGTGATACGTATAAATGTTTTATTTTGCATGATATTATTATTAGACCATTACTTGATTTTTTTAATGTTTTACGTTCAATGATAATGGTTACAGATTTATACACAGATGTTCTATTATCAAGTTGCAAACATGTCATTCACTTCTTCCGTCATGCATTTTCTTCTATAAAACATAGGTTTTATATATTTCATATACCTAAAGGAATAAACACATTGTTATAGTAAATTGCTGTGATATGTGAAATTTTTTTGATATGTCCTTACAAAGTCATGTCCATTTTAATAATACATTACGCTGGAATTAAAATGGACAATCGTAATACCTGACGTGAACTTTTTAATTCATAGCCTAATGTGACCTCACGTTGTGTTATAAAAAAAAAAAACTTTTCGATCTATCATCCTGGAAGTAAATATCAGCCGGTCAATATTGTTTTGCAATATTCCCAAGGGGAGAGTAATCTAAATAGATTTAATAACAAAGCGTTATGTTCTAGTTCTAATTACCTCCCCTGGCCGCTTTGCTCATATGTGCCGCCAGCAAAATACTGTCTATGAAACCCAATCTCAGGATCATGTACTACGACTGTTTCGTCTTTAAGCCAGGATACATACCCCTCCTTTATTGGCGTCCGCTCCGAAGTGCTACGCCCTTTGTTATGTGAAAGTACAATCACAGTTCGGCCATTTCCATTGATCAGTCATAGCCGAGGATGTTCCTATTGGTAAAAGAGTTATCATCTGAAAACTTTTTTTCATGAAATATTTAGTTGTCTTAAAAGTAATAATGTGAGCTTCTTTATAAATCATAAAAATAGGAAAGCTTAGAGCTAAGCTATTTTTGGGCCACTGACGTTGTTTGAAATAAGCAGGGATGTTCACTGTCACAGACCTTATTCCTTCCCTTAAGTGTCATTTCCCTTTAGTCTAATGACGCTGTTTGCATTTAGGAGGGGAGTTAATTCTAGCAGACCATTTTTCCTTAAGAGTTCTTTCCCTTTGGGCAAATGACACCATTTCCAAAAACCAACGATCATAATTCTTTTTCCTAAGAGTTATATTCCTTTGAGCAACTGACGCTATTTGCAATAAGCAGGTGAGTTCACTATAGAAACCTAAATTTGTCCCTTAGAATTATTACCTTTAGGCCACTGACGTCACTTGCAATAAGCAAAGGACTTTGTTCCAGCAGACCTAATATTTAACCCAAGTCATTTCCCTTTTGGCACCAACACCATTTGGAAAAAGCAAGGGTGTTTACTTCGACAATCATTATTTTGTTCTTCAGAGTTATTTCCCTTTGGTCCACTGACACCATTTGCAGTAAGCAGGGGACTTCACTCTTACAGACCGTATCTTGATCCTGAGAGTTATTTCCATTTGCGTCAAAGACGCCATTTGCAACAAGCAGGGCTGGTTCCCACGGAAAATAGTCTTTTCATTTTGAAGTTATTGTCTTCAGATCTTTCAAAAATATTATGACGCAAATTCTTTCTTTTAATTTGGTTTTAAGCAAACAAACACTTAATACAAGCTTAAAAAATATGAAGCTAGGCAAAAATAGTTTCAAAATCAGACAATTTGGAATCAACAGAACTGCTTTTGTAATATTTGTTGTAATATAGCTGTTCCATAAATATGCATAATACAGCATCAAATCTATTTGTTAGGATTATGTCTATTCTAGACTATAACACAGTTATACAATCTTTCGATAGCTTTTAAGAGAATAGCTTAATAAAATTTCATTGTAAGTAAAATCTCAGCAAAATTGATATAGATTTATTATGATGTGCCTTTTTATGCCCCCCCCCCCTTCGAAGAAGAGGGGGTATATTGTTTTGCTAATGTCGGTCTGTCTGTAGGTCTGTCTGTCTGTCGGTCCGTCGGTCTGTCGGTCTGTCCGTCGGTAGACCACATGGTTTCCGCAGATTATCTTGAAAAGTATGTATCACAAAGTCTTCATATTTCACATAGTGATTGGTCATCACTAGAAGATGACCCCTATTGATTTTGGGGTCACTAGGTCAAAGGTCAAGGTCACAGGGGCCTTTAAGGTCAAAAGGGTTTCCACTGATTATCTTGAAAAGTATGTATCACAAAGTCTTCATATTTTACATAGTGATTGGTCATCACTAGTAGATGACCCCTATTGATTTTGGGGTCACTAGGTCAAAGGTCAAGGTCACAGGGGCCTTAAATGTAAAAAGGGTTTCCGCTGATTTTTTTGAAAAGTATTCATCACAAAGTCTTCATATTTCACCTAGTTATTGGTCATAAGTAGTAGATGACCTCTATTGATTTAGGGTCATTAGGTCAAAGGTCAATGTCTCATGGGTCTTAAATGTCAAAATGGTTTCCGTTGATTTTTCCATAATTGAACACTTCCATGTACCCATTTTTGGCAAGTTTCTGTAATAAAATTACAAAATATGTGAGTCAATGGCTAGAAAGGGGGGTATATGTGTCGTTCGACATTCTTGTTTCTTATATAAAATTATGTAATGCATCATAATAAATAATCATATAAAATAAATAGGTAAAATATTTTTAAAAAATATCATTTAATCATTTCCAGGTATGTACAACATAATATATTTTCTTATTGTTATAATGTAATTTTCTTTGTACTTTAAAGATAAATGTTGTGTGAAGAAAGAATGAAACTTTATTTTTGATAAATTAAGTAATGACATTATGTAGGAAATATATCTTTTTCTTACATTTTTTTTGTGAAATTGTACTCTATTTTGATCTCTGTAAACTTGTATTTATCAGAAATGTTATCAGTCATTTTATTTTCATGAAATATTTACTTGTCTTAAAAGTAATAATGTGAGCTTTTTCACAAATCATAAAGAGATAAGCTATTTAGTGTTAAAAACAACGACTCACTTTGCTAAATTGTTCAAGTAAATATAAAAAGAAATGTTTCTAGCAGTTTTTAAGTAACACTGGGAATCTATTTTTTAGAAATTTTAATATAAATGGTACCTCTCATATGCAACGCTCAATTGTCCATTTTGCCTTGTATTATTTTAGATAAGTACAAATGTGTTAAAATGATATATGTATCATTCTTATGCGATACTTTGGAAATAACTATTGAGAAAAAGTAAGGTCTGCTAGAGAAAACTCCCACGCTTATTGCAAATGGCGTCATTGGACGAAAGGTAAGAAACTGGTAAGAAAAAATAAGGTCTGCAAGAAGGAACTCCCCTGTTTATCGCAAATGGCGTCAGTGGCCCAAAGGGAAATAACTCTTAGGGAATAAATAAGCTCTGCTAGAGTGAATTCCCCTCCTTATTGCAAATTGCGTCAGTGGCCGAGAGAAATAACTCTAAGACTTATGGAACAAGTTAGATTGTTTTGAGTAATTTCCATGGGCTTTTCGCAAATGGCCCTCATGGACAGGGGGGAAAAAAAACTTTTTGTTTAAAAAAAAAGGTTGCTAAATGAAATTTCCTTTTGCTTTTTTGGGAAATTTGGCCCCTCAGGGCCCCAAAAAATTTAAACCAATTTTGGAAAAAAAAAGGTCTGCTTTAAATCAACCCCCCCTTTCCCTTTTCTTTCAAATGGCGGGTTTCCGGGGGCAAAGGGAAAAAAACTCTTTGGGTTTAAAAAAAGGTCTTTTAAAATTTAACCTCCCGCTTATTTCCAAATGGCGGCGGTGACCCTAAGGAAAATAAAATCTTTAAAAAAAATAAAATGCGGGTTTGAGTGAAAATCCCCCGCTTATTGCATAGGGGTTGTTGACCCCCAAAAAAGGGAAAAAAAAAATTTTTAAGGATAATTAAGGTCTCCCCCAGGAACTCCCTCGATTTTTGCAATGTGTCAGTGGGTAAAAGAGAAATAAATTTTTAAGAAAAAAAAAATTTTAGTTTGAGTGAACTCCCCCTGCCCTTTTTGCAAATGGGCTTGTGGGCTAAAGGAAAATATGTCTTATGGATAAATAAGGTCTGCTAGAGTGAACATCCCTGCCTTACTACAAATGGACCCACTGGACAAAGGGAAACTCCCCTGCTTTTTGCAATTGGCGTCATTACACTAAAGATAAATAACTCTTATGTAATAAATAATATCTGCTAAAGTGAACTCTCCTGCTCATTGCAAATGGCGTCATAGGACTAAAGGGAAATAACTCTGAAAAAGGTCTGCCTCAGTGACCCCCCCCCCCGATTATTACAAATGGCGTCGGCGACCTAAAGGGAAATAACTTTTTAGGAAAATGTATGGTTTGCTAGACTGAACTCCCCTACTTATTGCAAATAGCGTCGTTCACCAAAAGAGAAATAACTCTTAAGGAAAATATAAGGTCTGCTAGAGTGAACTACCCTGTCTTGCTGGAAATAGCGCCACTACACAAAAGCGAAATAAGTCTTAGGGAAAACATAAGGTATGTCCATATGAACTCCGCTGCTGATTGCAATTTGCGTAAGTGGTGACATAAGAAATAATAATGGAAAAGATAAGGTCTGCTAGAGTGAACTCCCCTGCTTTTTGCAAATGGCGTCAGTGGCCGAAAAATATAAGGATGTAAGAGTGAACTACCCTGCCTTACTGCAAATGGCGTAAGTGGACAATGGGAAATGACTCTAAGGGAATAAATAAGATCTAAAAGAATGAACTCCCTGCTTATTGCAAATGAATTAATGACACTAAAGGGAAACACTTCTAGGTATGTTAGGGTGAAATCCCTCTTTATTGCATATAGCGTCATAGGAATAAAGGAAAATAACTCTTATGGAAAAATGAGGTCTGCTACAGTGAACTCCCTTGCTTGATCCAAATGGCGTCGGTGACCAAAAGGGAAATAACTGTTAGCGGGAAAGTAAGATCTGCTAGAGTGAACTCCCTTACCTATTGCAAATGGCGTCGGTGAACAAAAGTGAAATAACTCCTAGGGGAAAATAAGGCCTGCTTAAGTGAACTCCCCTGTAAGTCCAAATGGCGCCGTCGGACTAAAGGGGAATAACTGTAAGGGAATGAATAACATCAGCTATAATGAACTCCCCTGCTTATTGAAAATGACGTCATTGCACTAAAGAGAAATAAATCTTCAGGAAAAATAGGGTCTGCTTGAGTGAACTCCCTTGTTTATTGCAAATGGCGTTATTACACGTAAAGGAAATAATAAGTTGTAAGAGTGAACTACCCTGCCTTACAGCAAATGGCGTCGGTGACTAAGAGGGAAATAACTCATGGGGAAAAATAAGGTATTCTATGGTGAAATCCCCTGCTTAATGCAAATGGCGTCATTACACTAAAGGAAAACAAATCTTATGGAATAAATAAGGTATGTTAGAGTGATGCAAATGGCATCATAGGACTCAAAGGAAATAACTGTTATGGAAAGAATAAGGTCTTCTACAGTGAACTCCCCTTCTTATTGCAAATGGTGTCGGTGAACAAGGGGAAAAAACTCTTAAGGGAAAATAGAGTCTGCTAGAGTGAGCTCCTTGCTTATTGCAAATGGCGTCATGACACTAAAGGGAAAAAGCTCTTGGCGAGAAATAGGGTCTGCTTGAGTGAACTCCCCTGCTTTTTACAAATGGCGTCGGTGACCAAAAGGGAAATAACTCTTAAGGAAAAATATAAGGTCTATAAATGTCGTCATTGCACTAAAGGGTAAAAACTGTTGGGGAAACTTGAGTGCTTGAGTGAACCCTCCTATTTATTGCGTTAGACCAAAGGTATTGTGGGAATAAAATAAAGTCTGCTAAAGTTTACTCCCATGCTTATTGAAAGTGCAAGTATTTTCTCCACAAGAGCTATTCAGTGGTTATCTGTATTTCTTATAATAAACATATATGTTCCTTGTGCTAGTGCAGTTATGTATTTATAATAAACTATAGGAAGATTACTGAATCATTCCGCCCCGAGACATACACAAGAAGCATCGGCACATGGTCACATGAATATCCATTAGTGCTGTTGCATAATTTCTTCTCTGTTAACATTAACCTACGTACGCATTTCTTATGCGAGAATTTTGTTTTATGCCATGTCTGGTTGTAATAGAAATCTGGAAGTATAAAATTACATGTAGGAACTTCGATCTGTTCAAAACATCTATTTGTCCTTAACTACACACATGGTTGTGAATGATCAATGGCTTGAACCATTTTGATTGAGCATCCGTCGTCGCCGGTAATCACTTTACATCCGGGTGGTGGTGCAATAACCCCTGCGTATTTACCGTACCTATATCGGAGAAAACAATAAAAAATGTTGAAAATAGTTTGCCTCCAAGTTCACATTTTAATTACAGTATGGCATTGATTAAAGTGGAATCTCGTGTTTACGGAAATCTCAGGTTTTGGCTGCACAGCAAAATAAAAGAAACCCTCTATATTAAAAATAATTCATATTAAGTACTCAAATTTTGACAGACTCTACTAGTGCTCACATTTGTGCCCATAACATAAACACAAAGTGTACAAACCTAAACAATTATGTTTTTTATACTTACCCACAGCAAGACAAAAACAATGAGGATGAATCAGAGTGTCGGGAACATGTACACTTTTCACACACATCCGGCATAAGAAGCTCACTTCCGGCTAACATTGTAATACCATCCTTAGGTGTACAATGAACTCCATCTAAATTTGAAGAGCAAATTTAAAATATTCATTTCACTCGCATATATCGGTTAGATGCAAATTAAAAGCACATAAAACGCGAAAAAACTTTAAGAGAACAGACACTACCGAGCTCCATTATAGGTAAATAAATTTCGGAATAGGAATGTCTTTAAATAGTATTTACCTTCCAATTTAGCGTAACAAGCACCAAATGTTACATCTATACAATTAGCTACTAAAACAAAACCAAACAAAATATTCATTTCCCTTCAGAAGTGAGTTAAATGTGACTCCGCCAGGCTTAATCTTATCTTCTAATATCAAGTTCAACGCGTGATTAGGTGCATTTCTTTAAATAGTACTGAGCGTAATGATCTTGCTGCACGCTACTTTAAATATTTTAATGTTTTTCCTTAATATTAACATTAACTTAATTACTTAGAACAGTAACCTCAAAGACTGAACTCCCACCTTTTGCTTCTGAAAAATATGATTAAAAGGGAAAATGTCTAAGTCGTTCCAAATCCAACGTTATCAATA
Organism: Ruditapes philippinarum; assembly: GCF_026571515.1. Lineage (NCBI taxonomy): Eukaryota > Metazoa > Mollusca > Bivalvia > Venerida > Veneridae > Ruditapes > Ruditapes philippinarum. Next base: position 329,284 of record NW_026853822.1, read on the forward strand.
ACAACATAGAAACCACTTATCATACTCTTAAGCTGCGGTCTTACATACTCACGGCAAAGCCCAGGACCAATCCGTAAGTTACTGGAATGATCCGGGACGATCCGGGGTGAAATTATTGTTGCGGTCACACTTACCCTGGCAGCATTACGGTAATTTCCAATTAACACTCGGACCATCCAGGCAGGGCCTAGGTGAAGCTACGGTTTATGCCTGTGCTTCCACGGTCGTTCCCGGATGACACCGGCAGAGCCCCGGTTGACCCAGGCAGAGCTAAAGTCGGCAGAGCCCCGACAGAGCTCAGGACGATCCTGCACAGCCCCGGTAGAACCTCGGTGGATTGAAAACGCGCGAAAATGACGTTAATACATAACTTTCATTTAATATAATATCTCCTATTATATGTAATTCATGATGATTTTCTGAGTAATTCTAATTCAAGACTGGGCAGAAGGGAAATTGGGAAGGGTTTTAATACAAACAAGAGCAATCATCGCAAAATTGCCGTGATTCTTTTGAAATAAACTGAGCTTTGTCGGGGCTCTACTGGGATCAACCGTAGCTCCATCGTCATCTTCAGGGGCTCTGTCGCCATTCACCTGGGCTCTGCCGACATTCATTGGCGCTTTACCGAAGCTCTACCGTCTATATCATACCCCGCATCATCCCCGGTTTGTGCCGGCAGAGCTACGGTGCTTCCCCGGTATAACCCGGTCGGTCTTGGCAGAGCTAAGGATTAAGCCGGCAAACTCGATATTCCCGGATCACCCTGGTGAAATTAAATATCTTATTCCGTCTGAGGTCAAATGTCGGATGTTCCTGGATCACCCCGGATGTTGCCAGCAGAGTAACGGATGTACCCCGGTTGTTCCTGTTCGTACCCATGTCGTTCCTGGATCACCCGGTACATCTTCCGGGGCTCTGGCGTGTCATAAATGAGATGACAGCTTAAAATTTGTCTCAACCTATTCTTTTCAGTAGTTTAAGAAATACCAATCTGCACGCAAATACTTAAACAAAGTATGACGTTGACGCCGAATTTTTCGAATAGTCAAGCTAAACACTAGAGAGTAAATTCATTTATCAAAAAATGAACCAAAATAATGGATGGTCTTTTCCAGTAACAAAGTAACTGTTGACTTTAGCATTGATTGTTTTACCGAAAAACCTAATAGAAAGATGCTACAACACTACCCTTTTTAATATAGTCTGACATTCTATCAGAAATATGTGTTTCACTCCCAATGTTAACGTTATAGTTACTCAAGTCACAATGCTTTTACTGTTATGTAACAACCTTGTAACATGTATGTAGTCCGATTTCGGGCAATGTTTAGGGCTTGTTTTCTAACACTTGAACGTTCTGTAACATTCGTAACAAATATCTATGAAATATTCATTTCACATCTCATTTCATTTCACTCTCGTACCACTTGTGACAATGCTGTTACGACTATGTAATAACTTGTAACATCTATGTAACCTACTTAATCCGACTTCTGACCATGTTTAGAGTGTATACTGTAACACTTGAAACTATATGTAACATTTGTAATAATTATATACACAATTTCCCTTTCTCTCTCATCTCTAGCAACATTTGTAACAAACCTGTTACAACTATATGTAACAACCTTGTAACATCTATGCAACCTTACTAATTCCGACGTCTGTTAATGGCTTGTACTGTAACACTTGTAACAATCTGTAACATTTGTTATAATTACATATGATTTTTTAATTTCACTCTCGACTCTAGTAACAAAATTTGTATTATGCAAAACATCAAAATTGAAAAAAGTAAATCAACTTTTTTTGAGTGCAATGCCCATTTAAATACTTACCTTATTAGGACAGACAAATGGTCTTTTTACTAGTTATTTGTTCTTTTAGTATATAAAGTGTGTAAATGTTCGTAAAAAAGCACAATAACCTAGATAAACAGACAACTGGTGTTTTAGAATATGGTGGTTTTTACGAAAATATGAACACTTTATATACAGAAATAACAAATAGCCGGTCAGAAAACGACCATGCCATGCGGAAATATCCCGGACATGTTGCTGATGTTAGGGCTTTGGGCCTAATAGTGTGCAGAGAAGAGCCTCCAAACTAGAACAAAAACGGATTTGCCACGGAATCAGACAAATGGACAATTAACATTTCGCTCTAGAAAATTGTATTGTTTTTTTACGATTTTTTTACTTATAATTTATGTACTTAAAGAACTAATTGCCGGCCAGAAAACGACCCACCATTTTACGCAAAATGCTTGCTATCATTTTCCTAGCGCTAGAACTTAGCCTTATATTGCTCTGAACATCATATTCTCAATTTACGCTATTGACCACTGCTACTCAAAACTAAAAGTCTTGTTTATCTTAGCATTTGATGGCCTAAATGAACGTTTAATTCAAGACGAACCAGACTTCTCTCTATATATTATCAATTTTCAGATCATACGACCTTTTTACCCCTAGATGTTGTATAATTTTTATTTCTGTTCAAGTTTAGTAAAAAAATAAAGGTAAAAAGTAAAAACTTCATTTATATGAAAATAACGACAACCAGTTTTGAATTTATATAAATTTAAAAACCACGTTTGATTTTATAAAAACAAGAGAATAAAACAAACAAATAGTTCCAAAAAGCCATTTGAAAGCCATATCTCGTAGATGTTACATAGTTTTACAAAGTTGTAACAACATTGTAACCAGTTATACATATTGGGAGTGAAAATTTAAAATTATTGTCTACAAGTATAAAGAGCATTATGAATGGTTACATAGATGTTACAATAATTAGTTAGAGAGTCGTTACAAAGCTACAAAGTTACGATATCGAAAGTTTCATATACATGCGTTACAAAAAACGTTACAATTGTACAGCAAAAAGAAATATGAATAGATTAAGAGCCACGTGTCTTTCAACCGTGTTGTGATGCGCTAATCACTATGCTATTTCAGAACACGTGATTATAAGAAAAGTTTTGTAACTATGGGGATATTTCAAATTTGAACATAAAAGACAATTGTAAAACACAAGCAAAAGCATGTTATGGCTTTTCCTCGTATTCTTAACACACATTGTAATAGATATAAACTTGATCTGCTATTTGCAAATAATTTGCATATTTACTTCTAAGAAGTAAATTAAATCTATATAGTTTTTGTTCATAGAAAGGTATGCTTCGAAGAACAGATTTCAATTAAATAAGTGCTAATTATAAATTTTTCGTTACGATGCAGGTCAGTAAATATGGGGTTTTCTTCCATTTTAAAAAACAACTGTATGATTGTTTCCCCGAGTTTACTTGTTTAATGTTAACTTAATGTGCAATAGGAATAATTAAATAAATTTATTCAGTCAGCAACATGTCAAACGTCAACATATTAAACCATATCTGATGGTAGTGAATAGCCTTTTCCACCAGGATATTGTTGGTTACCCAAATTTTGATTTTAAAATCCGATTTTACTTCGAACAAAATGTTAATAATTCAGGATGGTGTAAATCCTTTTTATAATCAGCAGGTGTGTTGGATGTTTAGAAGTCTTTTTACTTAATAGTCAGGTGTACAATAAATATGGTGTTTATAACCTAACAAACAAAACTTTAGAGTAAAAGGATATTTCTAAAAAAGATCCATAATAAAGAAAGCAGTTTTCACTGTATCAGGGGGCGCAATTTTTGATCACATTATATATACTATCGTCACGTGAGTTATAGACGAGTAGGAAACGTTACGTAAATTTCGCAAATTATCGGGCGTACACATACAAAGATAATTGATATTTGCCACTATATTTACTTTTTATAAGACAATATAGTTAAAAATATATGATAAGGATGAAAATTGTTTCATCGCTGGAGAGTTTCAGCTAAACTTTTGAGAACTATATTCACTGCCCAAAGAAAAAATTATTCGGATAAATTACTCGATATTTGTTATGTACATGTATATGCAAATTTAAAAAGGAAGAGTTGTGTTTTACCAAACATCTATCTGATTGTTTCCACTATCTATATGTAATTGTTTTCAATTATTTATTTTTTTTTATTCGATTCATTCATTCATTCATTCATTCATTTATTTATTTAGTTTTTGTTGTGTTGTATTTTTCTTGAGGTGGTTTTGGGTAAGGGTTAAGGAATCAAACTATTTGGATGCAAGAAGCTTCACTCTTTCATATATAATAATTTTATTCATGTCTTTTACTGTACACATGGTTGTGAATGATCCATAGCTTGAACCATTTTAATTGAGCATCCGTCCGTCGCCGGCAATCACTTTACATCCCGGTGGTGGTGCATAAACTCCTCCATGTATACATATCTGTACAAGAACATAAAAAATAGGTAAATTGGAGCTTATTCGCATCAGAGTAGACATTCATAGCTTACTTGTTATTAATTAAGTTCTAGTTTCATACAAGGTAATACAAATGAATATTAAAATGAATCATAATGTACCATACACTAACAAATACAAATTCTTAGTCTTAAATTAAACCGTCGAAATTTGTCCCACATCATGCACATAAGAGAACATTTTATGCTGAAGTTTATTTTTGTAAAAGTTTTGTAAAAGAATATATTTCTAAAATTGGTTATGTTTTAATAATAAGAACAATACTTAAAAAAACGGTTAAGGTTAGAATTAATAACTACTTACATCAGTTTCATATGCCAGTATTTAATAAAGAAAATTAAATAAATTTTCATAAATGGTCGATACAAATTACAGTGTATTTGAAACGAAAACGAAACTTAACGAAACAATAAAAACAAAAATGTTCGATTTTTTAACACATGTATATGGTTTTTACATAAACAAAAGAAATTTTATTTTAAAGTAAACCATCTTTTGTGACAATACTGATTGGTTTTTCAAGCAACATATGCACGTTGGGGCTTTATTTGTAATGTTTTGGTTTTACGGCGAACCAACACAATTTAGGTCACATGGCGGCGAAACAAGAAAGATGATTTTGGCTAACCTCGGTTTGTTACAAAATTTCAGAAAACACCAGGGGTCAAAACCACCCTCACCGCTAAAGCTTAAAAAATGCACTAATCCGGTGCTTTCAAACCATTGAGTCGCATCTTACGATGCAACACAGATGCAATTTTGATGCCTCAACCTTAAAAGCAACTTGTCAGCCACAAGAGGTCACGTTTTAATGCGAATGGTGAAGAGTAGGGACGAATGTTATCATTAAAAAATTTTACCTACCCGCAGCAAGACAAAAACAAAGAGGATGAATCAGATTGGCGGGAACATGTACACTTTTCACACTTTTTCCGGCATGAGGAGCTCACTTCCGGCTAACATTGTAACGCCATCCTTAGGTGTGCAATGATCTCCATCTAAAATTTAAACAGTACTGGATTACAACTAGACGCATTTACGGTTTCAGATCATAATCATGTGACCCATTTTAGAACCCCGACACCAACTGTTAAAATTCACAACAATCAAAGTGAAGTCTAGGTAAATGGTGATTTTTGGTTTATTATTTTCGATAAACTGTTTTTTTTTTTTTTTTTTTTTTTTCATTCAGTAAACAGAAGAATCTTTACAGTCATTCAATGCTAAACTGTGTAAAGTCAGTCGAAAAAAAATGTCCTGGTTTGAAGACATTTAACGAAACAATTGAAAAAAAATCAAGTGACAATATGGTATACTAAACGCAAATAGCCCTAAACGAAAATTGTCGAATGACATTACGGATAATTACGATTTATCATTGGAATGAGAATGTCTATAAATTACACTTACCTTCTACTTTAGCAAAACAATAACCAAACGTTAACATCTATAACACAAGTAAATAAAACGAGAACGAGAAAGATCTTCATTTCTTTAAGAATTTTACTAAAACTGCGACTCAAGATGATCTTATCTTATCTGTTACTGTTCAGGTTCAAAGGTAATTAGGGGTCAGATATATAGCAGCAAGTTCAAATATATAGTTTTACATTTTTTTTAAAAACTTTGGTTTTTTTCTTGTTATTATTTAGGCTACTTACCTGATAGCGAAGCAAAATGCTTATAGTAATCTCAAGTTTTAAAATTTGTGACACCTTTTGAAAAGATAAGAACATGCCAAAATATTTTGTATAGTTATTTCTTCAAACACAATAAGTTTAATTGCATTCTTTAATATAGATTAAATACTGGACAGAAATTATAGAAAAAAAATCATTTTCGTTCTTTGATATTGCACACTATACAGTTGCAATAGGATTGGCTTGTGATAGATATGCATAATCTAACGTTTGTTCATGATGGTTTAATTCCTACTTTTAGCTGAATATGGAGACTACAGGCTTTGTCTGATCTTCGGGATCTAATTTGTCCGTAACAATTGCTCTTGGACATTGACTCTAAACGTCATTTGTCTGTCATAGCTGATTTAGAAATCATAAGGGATAATAAGTCGTTCACATACGGCGAAAATATTGGTTGGTTATCCTTAAATGTATGTACTTTTGTCTGCCGGTCGAGATAAGACCAAAACATCTACAATTTTACATTTTGTATAGGCGGCAACATATATTCTACCAGAGAATGATCTACACGATAACGAAACCTATAATGACATTATGTAGGCATTTTTCTGCTGCGTGCCCGGATGATAATATCAATCCTCATTTTGCCTCAATTTTGACATGACCACAAGTAAAATTTTAAATTGGTACGATCCACCTGTAGTCAACCTGTAACAACAAGAACAAGCTTTGCTCTGTTACTATGAGGAGAAGAGTTTCTGTATAGTTTTTGAGAAATGTTTGCTTTATGTGGTCTTAATCGCACACTTTGTAATGTTACTAATCATCTTAATAGAACAATTACGCAATAACATCCAGATTTTCTGGTTACAACCTAATGTAAGCTTGGTCACAATATATGCATCGATTTGTTGAGAATTCTTTAATCATTTTCAACACACAGTCTTAACATCTACCATTTTAACCTATTCGCCGCGACGTATTCTTCATTTATCAAATAATAGCATATTTGTTTCAATGGGCTATGCATTCCCCGTCCAAATGACTCCTGTACTCTTGTAGTGCAATTAGAGAAGTGGCGATGCATTCGTACTTTGCACAAATGGCATTGCAAATGACCCGTCAAGGGCACCTTAAAATGAAGCAAACAGAAGTGAAAAGAGAAATTATTTCTGTATTTATAGATAAGATGTATCTTTCTTCATCCCATTTCTATGATCAATGAATGAACTAGTTTCAGTTTTACAGATTTATCTAAGGTTTTTCTAATGTAAAGATACATTTCATAATATTCCCTTTGGTGGCTTTAACAAGGGGGAGAATCACGCCGTTCGTTACCCAAACAAACAAGATGTACGTTACCACGGTCAAACCGGTGGAAAATTATCTCGCTTCGAATCTTGTGACGCGCATTTCAGATAAAGTACGGGATGAAACATCATAAAATAAAATCCTGTGTGCCAGGAAAATTGTGTAGAAGGTTATTATATGTACCTTTACATGAGAACATCACGAATTTCAAGAAAAAAAAGGAAAAATACCTTACTTTTTGACTGCATCCGTCATCTTGTTTGTTTGGGTAACGAACGGCGTGATTCTCCCCCGTGTTTAAACATGTCGGCGTATATGCGGGCCGGTTTCGCGTGCATATGTGCGCACTTTTTTATGCGTGTTAAAATCACCCAGTAAAGACTTACGATTGTGTTTTAAAAACAATTGTGATCTTAATTTCTTTTCTTCCCATTTAAGTTGATATCATTGCTGCTTTTTATCATGCCTCACATAGATAAGTACGAGAAAAGGAGAAAAGAGGGTTAACGTACCCGTTTTCGTGCATTCACATCTGCAGAAGTGCGAGAATGCATTTCAAGCTCGAGTCCACAGGGTGAGTGTTAAAATAAGTTCGAGGACTTTTCAAGATATAAATGCTCGCAAAAATGTACATTCTCGGTATTATTGCATAAAATAAATACGTACTATGGCAACTCTGCGTTTTATTATCTGCATTTCGTATAAGAAAAAAAAACATTTGTCGATGGTGTGATGCCATTTGACAGTTATATATTGATAATAAAATAGGGCGGTTACTATATTTGCACTTTTAACATTGCTTCGTGAGACACGCATATAAAAAGGAACCAACAGCGTAATATATCCAATTATTTGTGTTTTCTTCTCCGTTAATGTTTACCTGCGTGCGAAATTTTTATGCAAATATTTTGTTTTATGCCGTGTCTGGTTGTAGTAGAAATCTGGAAGTATGAAATTAGATAAAGGAACTTCGATCTTTTCAAATAATTTATTTTTCTTTTACTACACACATGGTTTTGAATGATCTAGGGCTTGAACAATCTTGACTGAGCATCCGTCGTCGCCAGCAATCACTTCGCAACCCGGTGGTGGACCAATCGCCCCTGTGTGTATACCGTATCTATATCGGAGGAAACGATAATTAATAATAAAATGTTAAGAATAATACACATCTAAGTTCACATTGACTAGCTCACTACATAGCCCCAGTCACATTAGAGCTTACGACCACTAAAGACCAGTTGACGATCACCAGTGACCTCTAGTCGTGAACAATCTTTAAAACGTCTTACGACGGTCATCGGTGATCTTCGACAGTCGCAGGTTATCTTATTATGGTCCCAAGCATGCACAAAAACCTCTCTGCTATCAAACAGGTCGCTAGTGATCTTATAAGGTCTTAGACTGTTGCACGATCGTCGTTCGAAAGTCGTTCGAAAGTCTCTAATAATCTTCAACTGGTCGCCGCCGATGTCCTTGTCACTCGGTCGCAAGTTGTCTTTCCAAAGTCGTAAGATCATCGTGCGATTAGTAGCGACCTGTCTTACGATCACCCACGATTACAAATGACAACTAGCGACTTCGCTACGATTAGTAGCAACCGTTGTACGATCGTCAGAGACTAATTAAAGATTTCCTGTGACCAGACAAAGACCACGTGATCTAACATTATATAAAGCAGGAACTTTACGGTTCATTCCTCAAACGCACTTTTTGTTTCGTTTGTGTAACACCGTCATGCCAGATTTTTGGTTTATCGTTGTGCAACAATCTTACGACAGTCTTTACAAATTTCCACTAGTCACTGATAGTCTTGAGAAGTCTTAAGTAATCGTGCGATGGTCGTACGATAAGGTGTAGGTGATCGCATTACAGGTCAAGCGTAGTCGTAAGTTATCTCAGACAATCTTGAGACCATCGTTCGTTTACTGATGACCTGTCGTGCGATTGTCAATGACTGGTCGTACGATAATCGCGGAAGTAAATTTATCTGTGCAAAGAGGGTTTGGTCGCAGACAATCGCCGACGATCGTCGGTTTTTCACGTCGCCGGTGGTCGCAAGTAATCGTAAGCTCTAGTGTGACTGGGGTTTTAAAGTAAGTTTAGTTCTTACCCAACACAAGGTCAGTAGAAGATGAACAGAAACATGAAGTGAAATGAAATAATTAAATGTGCACAGATGAGTCTGTAATAACTCATTATGAATGTAAATCAAAGATTGGCGAATCGATTCGCTGTTACTCAAAATGAATTTAAAAAGTTTGATAATGGAGACTTCTATATCAGGATATTGATAACCTGCGACCTGCTCATTACAAAATCATTAAATAGAATAATCTTATATATCTTTATCTTGTTCTAGACTATTAAATACATATCTACATAAAATTATTGTCCAACAAATCCTTCATATGCTCGATTGACGGAGGCTTTAAATTACTCTATATTTAAAATAACATCAAGTACTCAAATTTGGAAGGTTATACACTCACATATATGCTCCTAAAACTTTTTTTCCTTAAACGCAAAGTGTACAAACCATAACGATAATGTTTTATTATACCTACCCGCAGCAAGACATGTACACGGAGGACGAATCAGATTGGCGGGAACATGTACACTTTTCACACTTTTCCGGTATAAGCAGCTCACTTCCGGCTAACATTGTAACACCATTCTTAGGTGTGCAATGATCTCCATCTAAATTTGAAAAGAAAATCTAAAGTATTCTATTTTACAGTGCAAATTCTCAAATCAAACGCCAAAAAAGTTAAACACAACAGAAACTTTCGAGTTCTATTATAGGTAAATAATTATCGGTATGGGAATGTGTAAAAAAGCATTTACCTTCCAATTTAAAGTAACAAGCACCAAATGTTACATGTAAACAATAAGCTACAAAAACAAAACCAAATAAAATCTTCATTTCCCTTCATAAAGTGAATTGTGACTGCCGTAGGCGTAATCTTTATCTGCTAATATTAAGGGCAAGGCATGATAAGGTGTATTGCTTAATATAGTACCGACCACAATGATCTCACTACACACCACTTAAAATATATAATTATTTTCTCCTTAATAGTAACATTATAATACTTACTTTTCTTGAGCATAGTAACCTCATAGTTTGAAATATGAAAAAAAAACATGTAAAAAGGGAAAATGTCTGCGTCGTTCTAAATCCAACATAATCAATATTTACTTTGACTGCAACTAGTTTCATGTAAAGTAGATTTACCTTGACTATTACACCAACAGACATTAAATAATTCCATGGAATATATGTACGGTCTCAGGATATTTCGCATTACGTGGTTGCCATAAAAAGACTTAATGTTAAAATATATTCCATTTAGTTATTGATCCATCCAAGGATGGGGATGATTTGGATGGGATTTTTTCTAGTTGAATTTCCGAATAATTTTAGACATGTGAATCGTGCTTCCTCCCATGTAACATTTTACAACAGTTTACACTGCTTTTTAAAATTGTAAGTCATGAGCAGCTTATTGAGCATAAATATTAACTATGATGTAGATGGCATTTTTTATGTTTTGTATAAAATAACGAGATCACCAATAACGCTCACAATTCTGGAAACGCATGCGCATTACAATTCCGAAAGACACAATATTAAAACTCCGAAATCATCTGGTACTATAAGAAGATTATTTTCAGGGTTCATTATCTTATATTAGAATTTATGAGTTCAATTGATTTGAATGTTATGATTCTTATACATGTATCTTTGCATATTAATGAAGCACATATTAAAGTGTACATGATGAATTCGTCATTGTAAGGTACTATTACATAAACAAGACCACATCATCCAGAAACATATTTTACAGTTTTGTCTAGATGCTATGTCAACTGCATTAAAACTTAATTCTACAAAGGAATTTAAACGAACGATTGTTACTTGTAATCTTAAATATTGTTGTTTACGGTATTTGCAATGGTGCCTCAGATTTAAGAGTAAATTAATCATATTTGAGTCTAAATTGGCATTCATCATATAAACGAAATACATAGAGGAAAAATCTATTGATACTTAAGTACGAATCAAATTATATGTTGTTTGTGGTGGTGTCTTCGATAGAATAAAAATTTTCACACTATTAAACACGCCGTATTACCGGCGCCAGTGATGGCAAATCCTTGCAGTGATGGCAGATAGCTGAAATTTACCGCTCAGTACAGGTAGGTTATAAATTTGGTTGGTATTTTATATTACACAAATACGGCCCATTTCATTGCTAGGAAACTATTGTCCATTGACTGGAGATACTATTAGGTAATTTTGGACTCGTTTTTCCTGTTTTTAGACTATTTTGAGCAGGTTAAAAGTGTCAGCTTCGAAAACATCCGTGAAAATGTCTGATTTTTGTTCAAAATGTCTCAAGTTTTAACTAAATGGCAGGATTTCGTGTTATTAATATAGACGTTTATCTATTGGGGTCAGGCAAGCCTACCCCGGGAGTCTTTTCTTTAAAGTTTTACAGACGTTCAATCTGGTCCGGTCAAAGAAAAAATGCTGCCGTTGTAGGCAGATACTTATTTTAAATGCTTCCGTCGATAGCAGAAATACCATGAAAGTGACTAACATTCTGACAGAAAATCAAAGTCAATTTCTCTATTCTTTGCGCCCTTTTAGTCGGAATTTCTCAAGATAGAAAAATTATTAATGCGATATGTGCATCGAAAAAGCTTTTTTGCAATACGCAATTACAATACAAAATGTGATGATTCAGTACGACTAAATAGCACTATAAACAGAGCAATAACATGAAAAAATTCATTTTTTTCTATATTCATGCATGTGCGCTTGATCTGTTGTGTCTGTCAGTTACATGCATACAATACCATATGTATTTAAAGTTTAGCAGCGCATAATTTACTCCCTATACAAGACATAACGTCATTTGCATATTAAAGATATAACTTCAGTAAGTGGATATTCATTTGCTAGCATATGACATTATTTTCTCGAGGTAATAACGTTCATCGCTTTATGACATATAAAGGCTGAAATTTATTTAGTCGGCGTTAATGCTGCATATTATAAGATACTAAATAGATGTAATAAAGGGGCGACTATTAACCTTGCAACTGACAAGATCTGTGGACATCAGTGTATCATAAAACAATAAATGTTAATATAAAATGAAAATTAAGATAATATTATCGACAGTTCAAATATCTTCATGTTGGAAATCTCGTTGTAGTTGACATTTACTATGCTAAAATATTAACAACAGTACTAACAGTAAGGTGGACATACCACGCGGTTTCAAGCATGAAAATTTAAAGAAATGAATCCACGTTGTCGTGTTTTTCAAGAACTTGGTAATATAGGAAAATATTTGAACTGTCGATAATATTATCTTAATTTCCATTTTACATTAACATACATTGTTGTATGATACACTGATGTCCGTTGCAAGGTTAATAAAGGCCAATATTTTCGACTTGAATGACACTATCCTGCAGTTATGTGCCAGTGTAGACGTTAAGTCTAGAAACAGTTATCTATCAAATGAAAATACTTTTATATTAATATTTTCTGCAGTGAGTTATTTTATTTGAAGTGTTTGAATACATACATACATCCATCCATCCATCCATCCATACATACATACATACATACATACATACATACATACATACATACATACATACACAAATTCAATTATTTTAAAGATAAACAATGATAATTTTCTTATCATCATATTTCAATTGTGATATGTTAACAATTCGATAAATTTTGGTATTTTTCAGAAATGTTTATCTATAAGCTGTTTTCTTATAATGCACGAACCTCATCTTCTAATTTGAGGCAATTATTACATTTTCTTTCATTTAAGGAATAGCATCAGGTTTACCAGTTTTTACTTTTAATCTATGCACAGAAGTCTTAAAACGTGATAGAAATTTCCTAAACTTTTTCATTTTTAACCATTGACAGATATGATTTAAAACCAAAATCACAAAATAGTACATAACTTCTTGCTCTTCATGAATCTCTTAGTGCTGCAAATTATTTTTGCATAAATGTATCTGTTAATCATTTATTTATCTCTCCCACACACTTATTAATCCATACTTAAAACAACCTAAAGATTGTTACAAAAACGTATAAACAGACTTAGCCCAGGACATTGGATTTGGTTTTAGTTCTAAATCTCTACAAATAAGATCATACATAGCTTTGACAGACTGTACTACTTTACTGAACAACTTATAACTTATAACTTTAATATTAAAGATGACCTTTCAAGTTCACCATAGACATACTTGCTTTTAACTCCCAACAACTTCTTACAATACTTTAAATTTATATTTTCTAAAACATGACTATCAAGTATTCCCATCATAGTTAAGAATTGGTAAAACTATTTTATCAAATATGATCCATTTTATGTTTAACTGACATACAAGGAAATCTTATTTATCATTTAGCTCTTTTTGTTTCAAATAAAGCATCATATTATCTCACACAATGTAATCAAATATTTTGCATAAAATTATACATGTATGTAAGTAGTTTTAGTGTTTACTGTAAGTAGTTTTTATGTAATTATTCTAAAAGCACTTTAAGTTACAAAATATTTGAATTTTATGAAATGTGGCCAATATTAAAATGTTGTCGTTTGAATTGTGTCTTTAGTTGTGAGTTCCCACTTTAAATATGTAAGGTACCATGCCACTTGATATATGAGTAAACTATAACTACCTTTATTCGTTTTATTTTCAATTTCAAAGTTTTAAAAGTTTAATTTCAAACCAAATGAATTTATTTCATTTTTTAGATACTTTCTTCACATATTTCATTTTTTATATCTATACATATAAGTCAGGAACATGTTTTGGAATACAGTTCATAGCTTCCATCATGTTTGATCAGTGTAGGAACAGTTGAATGTATCATATCATGTGTTACCAAACCTGTTGTACATTTAAATTTAACCCCGTCTGGCCAAATTTCGAAGGATAAGCAGATAGGGTTGTCATTACAGGCTTTTTTACAATCTTCCAGACTGTCATACACCTTATCGTTTCCACTGTTAAAACCGGAAATTGCTGTGTTACTGATTTTACTATAGCTGCCTGTCAAAGTGTGGCATACTGAAATTTAAAATGATCTCTAATATATAGTACTTATATATTTCATGAGCAAAAAAAAACAACAGAATACTTATAGCATAGAAAGGTTTAACTTAAATATAGAAGTTAAGCTTCATAAGCTTTAAAAAATTTAGGCATAACCAAGACTATTGGAATCAAATATTTCTGGATGTTTTCACATAACTATAGTATCGTTGTAAAAATAATGCACACACAATCATTTTTTTTAATAAAATAAAAATCTTGGAAAATCTTCAGAAGCAGTAATCACAACAAAATTTTATGACCATTGCATACTCGTTTTGATCGAGTCTCTACATGAGGAATAATAAAAGGTGCAACATCCCTCAAGCCCCTACCACCGGCTTGTTCGGTACTCAATTTTCAACAATTAAAGGTCTTGTAATCAATGATCTCGCAGGACTAGAAATATAACAACACTTAAGTGAAGTACAGGGCAACGTTTTACAGCTGACTGACCCTATTCAAAAACATAATCGTTTAACTTTAAGGGCACATGAAAACTACTCAGAAGTTGCAATTTTTTCTTTCGGTTGAAAGAGTAAAAACATACATGTATGCTTTAAAATGATGCAATAAAATTTTGAATGATGCTTATCACCTTAAACCATTACTAAATGAACTAATATGTGATATAGGTAGAACAATCTAAATTCAATAAAATTGCCCTTTCATACAAAATGCTTTAACACTGTACTGCTGTTAAAATGCAAATGATGGCTCAGCAATACGGCCAACTAGTAATATTATCGAACTGTAACAAGACACTAAAATTAAAAACGGTTTGGAAAATAATTTAAAAGGGATAAGCATATCGGAGACTAAATGGGCCTTTAATAATGATTAATATCTCAGGCACAATTTGGCAATATTCATCGGAAAGGCTTAACCTAATATTGTAAAGTGTTGCTTAAAAGTTAAAAGTTGTGTTATGCTTTTTTTTATTTTGCATACTGGTATCTGAAGCAATACGATATGCATTTAAACTTATACAATATGTCTATTGTAGTACTATGGTAACTTTAATCATATACATGTATTCATTACCTTTTGTACAGTTATTAACTGTGTTGTTGTATTCAAATAGATGGTGACAGAAACATATTTCTTCTATGCACACACCTTCTGTTTCTATACAGTCTGTATTACTTGAACAACTCTTCCCATGCGTCGGTGCTTAGAAATATTACAATACAGTTTAAATATAAATTAAACATATTAGATAGAACAAGTTAATTGACACATGCATCTCCTTGTATGTATGGGCCTTTAATAATGATTAATATATTGAACTTTTAGCTTTAGAGTTAATTGACACATGTATTTCCTTGTATGTATGGGTTTGATTGTTTTTTTAAACATGATAAAGTTCATAAATCTTGGGTTTATTGACATTAATACTGATACATGCTGAGTCAAAACATGATGTTTGGGTAGGGAAAAAAACAACAAAGGAGCATCTAGGTAAGATTTAGGCGAACAGCTTTGAAACGCTTTTTAGTTTCGGGTAATTTGTCACAATTAGAATAATTATTCAGGGAAAAGGGTGTGATCTGAAATTTTGCACACAAGGTATTGGTCTTACCCTAAACATACAAGGAGATGCATGTGTCAATTAACTCTAAATGTACTTGTTAAATTGTCAGAGAAATTGAAAAAAGAACATGACGAGATTTTTATTTCAAGTCCTTGATATAAATTTGTTGAAAAATGTGTACTATAACATAATAAGTTTTCTTATTCTAGATGGTAAGATACATTCCACACACTTGTTAAACACTTTTGAACCTTTGGAAAACAAAATATTTGTAATATAAGTTCATAAAAAAATCATACTTATACATTACAAAGATAATACAGTCAACAATGGAAATTTTAACTATTCATACAGCCTGTCAAAATTGTAATTATCTCTGATTGTTCATTTTATTTACGGATTTTTTATCCATGCCCGAATACAACTCATCTACAAATGTATAAAATCTTCACTGAGGCACTGTCGTGTAATTTGCAGGAAGTAATAGTGACTGTACGAGGAATAAGGTCTGGATAGTATTTACAGATCCAGATGGTGATCTGAAGACCGAGAGAACGTAGCGATTAAGTTTTAAAAAGGCCAACCGTGTCTGTAAATACTATGCGGACGGTAACTATCTTACCTAGATGTTCCTTTGTTGTTTGTTTTCCCTACCCAAACATCATGTTTTGACTCAGAATGTATCAGTATTAATCTCAATAAACCCAAGATTTATGAACTTTATCATGTTTAAAAAAACATTCTAAAGCCACTCAAAGATACCTACCGGTACGCTGTTGTAATTCGTAGGTGTTATTTGAAAGTTCTCGTGTTTTTTGTGGGGTTTCATTACGTACTAAGGTCAGGTAAATATACTTGTTAAATTGTCACAGAAAATGAAAAAAGAACATGACGAGATTTTTTATTTCAAGTCCTTGATATAAATTTGTTGAAAAATGTGTACTATAACTTACTAAGTTTTCCTATTCAAAATATGGAATACATTATCTTATATATAGTAAAATTCATGGTAAACAGGTAATCAGGTTTATTTTGTAATATCAAATAAACATTTATTTTCAATGGGAAATACGTGACAGGTTTCTATGAGCAAATGTAAATGTAGATAAATTTTATTGCTTTATTGCACGTTTCCTTTGTTATTCTCTTTGTTGTTTTCTTTCTTTTTTTAAAGTACTTATATTATAAACATGGGAAAAGGGTCAGAGTATTACTTTTTGTAATATATATACAGTATAATATATATATAAACAAAGAAAAAAATACTCCAGTTTTAGGATAGGAATCTATGTTTAAGTATACATTTGTAAGAAAATTTCAGCGTTATTGTTTTAAAATGTTATATTATGTATACACATGTAAATATATTCTTTGTAAACAGGTAATAGCATCAAAAATTGATGATCAGAGTTGATGTCTGGTACTTTTCAAATTATAATGTTTTTTTTTTTCTGGTAAAACAACTGAAACAGTTTTGAGAGAAAATGCCGTATACGAAACACAAACTATACTGTTACTGAACATAATACTTTGGGAAAGAAATGTGGCGATTTTTTTTTATTTTGAGTCGATGTGCACCAATTATCACCATTTATATCTCGTAAATTAAATGCAGAATTGTAAAATTTAAAAAATCTTGTAGTATTGTGCAAATGTTTGAAGAAATTTAGTAGTTCGTAAAATGTATCCGATATAACACAGCAGTAAAGAAATTTTATTGTCTAGACTTATACAAATTAACATGTCAATTAAAAGGCATCAACTTCCCAAGAGGATAAACTAGTATTGAGAATTCAAAATTTAAGTTCTTAGATTCAAAGCTGCTTTGATTTATTAGCAGCCCAGGAAGATCGGATTGATGATAAAGTACATAAATTACAGGTAGAATGTGATTAATACGAATAAATGCTGATATAGAAAAACAAAAGAGTATGTACGTCAGACAGTTACCTCACTCGGAATAGGTTTGCAAAGTATCTAAAGACTTGGGTGGCCTTTAAAAACCTCGATCACTACGCTCCTTGGTCTTTAACCCGCCACCCGGGTCTGTAAATAATATGCAGACCTATACCTCAGACGGAAACGTATGGATCATATAAGGAGGATAATACCCATGTGTAACATGATGAGTTAAACAACAACTACAAAGTCATTTCTAAGTTTATTTCCATAAATACTACAACACCCCAGGCCATTTATTTTTTTATTTTTTTTATTATTATGATCTTTTCTAATCCCAATCTCTCTATCTCTTCTCCCCCCCAGGGGAGGACTGTGTATCGATAATATTAACGCAGAAATCAATTAACCAATCACTAGTAAGGAGGCGTTCCTATAATCCAGAAATTTATCAATATATCTTCTAGAGTACGATCAGTAGAATCTTAAAACCAATAACAACAATAACAATAATATCAGATGTAACTTTAAAGGCATATTGTTACACATGCTTACTAAAGAACCTTACAAAATAAATAAGTGTTATTTAGCCTGTGTATCACTGGACGCTCTCAAGATACAAATTTAAAAAAAATGAAAAGAAAGAAGAAAAAGTAAAAACGAACAAAACATAAAAACATTCCTGAAAATGATTGTACTGTATTAAGGAATGAAATATTAAATATCAAGAGCTATTACTTACTAGGACAGGATTGGTTATTACAAGTAATAGTATCAACATCAACATCCCCTTTATCACAATTAGATGTACCGTTGCCTTCTATGCGAAGAGAGCACTCCCTCGTTCTTGATTTTTGTCCGGACTCACAACTTAAACTGCATGTGCTCCATGGTGACCATGAATCCGCCCAAGTATAGTTAGCTTTAAACCAATGATGATTGTGAATTAAATCAGTTTTTAAATGAAATTTCGTTATTTCTGTACTGAATAATTATGAAACTAACCCTTTTTAATATACATGCACATCTTAATAATGCGTGATTCTGATCACATTTTAACATTTTTGTTTTGGTTTTTTGTTCTTTTTACATGAGTTTACAATGGAATGTGTTCAGAATAGACGCCACTTACTTCTCTTTATATAATTCACATCATTTAAAATGTCATTTCTAAAGTTTTGATTACAATCCTTTGTATTTTATATTGTATTAAAGCACAAACAGAATTATTATTTAATAAAATAAAACCCTCGATCTCATTTTATTTAAATGTGAAATTCATTTTCAATTTACATGTACTATATAAAAGAAAAAGTACCGGTCACCAGAATATCTAACATCAATATTATCTAATGCTAAGAGAAACAGTGGGGGAATAGTCATTTATGTGAGAAACGAAATAAAAGAGGGACTTTCAATAGTGAAAAACAGGCATGATACAATCGTTTGGATGAAACTTGACAGGAACTTCTTTGGAACCGTAGATGATATATATATTGCAGGAGTATATATGTGGAGTGATGTATCTCCTATTACAAACATTATCGATGATGATTTATTTGAGTGTTTACAAAATGATATACATTTATTTGAATCTAAAGGGACAGTACTAGTAACAGGAGACTGCAATGCGCGGACGGCATGCAAATCTGATTATATATTGTATGATAGGTTTGTACCAGAAATAGACGAAGACGATTATTGTACAGATACACCAATACAGAGATTTTCATGCGATAGTGTAAGTAATGTGCAGGGAAATAAGTTACTCGATCTATGCAAGGGGACATTACTCAGAATTGCAAACGGGCGTTTAGGGAGCGACTGTGGTAAAGGCGCATTCACATGTTATAATCGGAATGGTTCCAGTGTGATCGATTATTTACTGTTAAAGGAAATTAATTTTAACATAATAGATGATTTTAAAATACATGATTTCAATACGTTTAGTGACCATACACCGATTAGTTTCGAATTAAATACCAGTAAGTTACAGAAAGTCAATTTCACTTCTCGAACAGAACACATACAATGGCGTAATGAAGAAAAGGAAACATATCGCGCAGGCCTGATAAGCAATCTGTTAAACTTTGATAATTTGTTAGACGAGTCGGGAGAGGATCAAGCTTCCGTAAACAGAATGGTGAACTCTTTTACAAACATTATACGTAACGTTGCAGACCCACTTTTTCGGAGAACCGTTTATACAGGACAACAGTTTGTAAATAACAGCAAAGACGACAGTTCTAAATGGTTCGATAATGATTGTAAAATTGCAAAAATAACATATAAAAACGCATTATACCAGTTTAATAGGACACACAGTGAGGAAAATAGAATAGAGTTATGTCGATGTAAGAAAATATATAAAAAATTGTTAAAAAGAAAATGTAGATCCTATAATTTAAAATTAACGAGAGACTTTGAAAATCTTAAAAAATGTAAACCTCGTGAATTTTGGAGGTATTTCAAAAATAAGCAACCTAAAAGTGCCAATAATATCCCTGTTGATGAGTTCAAAACGTATTTTGAAAACATGTATTCTGACGTCAATGCTAATATTCATACAGATGCTGACAATTTCAATGTCAACCATGATTTTGATAATGTTATACCTGTGTATCCGGAATTAGACGAACAAATTACTTTTACAGAAGTGCGCAATGCAATCAAACGTTTAAACAAACATAAAGCGGCTGGTGAGGACCAGTTGTTAAATGAGTACTTTATAGAAGCATGTGATATTTTGTCCGGTTACATAACTGTATTGTTTAATAAAATTTTAAATACTGGTTACTTCCCAGCTGCATGGACAAAAGGCATCATAATACCATTACATAAAAAGGGCGATAAAGATGACGTCACAAATTACAGAGGAATTACTTTGTTAAGCAATTTAGGTAAACTATTTACATCGGTTTTAAATGAGCGTATAAATAAGTGGTCCGAGAACAATAATATTGTATCTGACGCTCAATTTGGGTTCCGCAAAGGCCGGTCCACTATTGATGCAGTGTTTGTGTTGAACTCATTGATACAGAAGTTTATTAACGAAAACAAACGTTTGTATTGTTGTTTTATTGATATGAAACGCTGTTTTGACTCTATTTGTAGAAATTCTCTTTGGTATAAGCTTCATAATATGGGATTAAACGGAAAAATTCTACGCATTATTAGAAATATGTATCAATCTGTGAAGTCGTGTATACGTTCATGTGATAATATGAATTATTCTGATTTTTTCGACATCGCAATCGGATTACGTCAAGGGGAGATAATTTCCCCGATTATGTTCTCCTTATTTATTGAAGATCTTGAGCTATACTTGCAAGATAGAGTAAACTGTGGGCTTACTTTAAATGAGTTATGTATCATATTATTACTATTCGCTGACGACATGGTTATTCTAGCAACAAATCCGTCTGATTTGCAATCGTCACTAAATAAATTATATGAGTATTGTAATACTTGGGGACTACAGGTAAATGTAGATAAATCAAAATGTATGGTATTTAGAAAGCGGGGAGGCTTGAAAAATAGGGAAAAGTGGTTCTACGGTGAAAATGCATGTATTCTTGAAAATGTTAATGATTTTAACTATTTAGGTGTTACTTTTAACTATACAGGAAATTTTTCATTAAATACCCAAAATTTGTATGGTAAAGGTTTTAAAGCAATGAGTTCACTCATAGCAAATTTAAAGAAACACGATACGTTGCCGAAAGTAGCCTTACAACTATTTGATTCGTTTGTTAAGTCTACAATAAACTATGGATGTGAAATATGGGGTTTTGTGAAATCAAAACAATTAGAAACTTTACATATTAAATTTTGTAAGATATTATTGGGAGTGAGACAGTCGTCATGTAATACTGCCGTTTACGGAGAGTTAGGGAGATATCCCTTGTACATAAATAGATATGTTAGTATAGTTAAATACTGGCTCAAATTATGCCATAGTGAAAATGTTATTATAAAGGCTATAGTTGAGTCGGACTTAATTGATTGTTTAAATGGTAAATCCAATTGGTTTACAAATGTAAAAACTCTATTGTCTAAATATGGATTTTTATATAAATGGAATGAAGTTATAAGCACTAGAAATGTAAACCTTCCTATCGATTATGCGTTTCTTAGTATGTTTAAGCAACGTTTGATAGACGAATTTACACAAGAATGGCGAACTAGTATCAACAATATGGAGGTTTTAAATTTGTATAAATATGTAAAAGATACATTAGAAATGGAACCATATTTAAACAATATCGCATCTCGTAACTTACGGATCGGATTGACAAAGTTGCGTATATCCGCACATAGTCTAAGAATCCAGACCGGCAGATATGGGAGAGATAGATTAGAGAGAAATCTTAGAGTATGTCAAATATGTAATGGTAATGAAATAGAAGACGAGTTCCATTTTGTTTTTAATTGTCCGGCATATCATTCTATTAGACTAAAGTATATCAAGAATTTTTTTAGAACAAAGCCAAGTATGTTTCAATTTACACAATTGTTGTCATTTAAAAACAAGTCAATTATTGTCATGTTAGCAAAATTTATACATGAATCACTAGAAATACGTACGAGTAGATTATTACGATCCAACAACTGATTTACATTTAATTGTTTGTAATATATCATTTGTAAATATGATGCTTGTTAATGACAAAGATGTAAAATTTTATAGATTGTATAAAGCACATCCTAAATGCATTTTTCAGAAATATATAATTTAAAACAAAGAAGATTGTATATATCAAAACTATATGTATAAGAAAGTGAGCAAACGATGGATTAGAATGAGTATTTTAAAATAAAAAAAACATCAACAGAAAGTGAAGCAATCGCTCATATCGAGCGAATTTTCAAAAATGCTACATTCATTGAAGAAAAAAGTAAAGTTAATGTTACTACGAAAAATGCATATTATATGATAGTAATCCAACAAGTGCTCAGTGTTTTAATTATAACTTATACTTTTTTATGGCATTGTATTTTGCATATGAAACAAAAAGAAACATATGGTATCTTTTTACATCAATCGAATTGTTGGTAGAATATTAAATGGCATAAAAAGCATAAAGCAAGCGAAAAAATGTATGATTAATATTATGCTGATTTAAAATTAAATAATTTATAACGCAAAACATGTTATTATAAATTTTAGCGAAACGAATTGATACCATGATGTTTCTTATTACTTCTGATGATATATGACATGATATAAAACAAACATGGTTACATGTATAGTCCATCACCATAAATATTAGATCAATTTAATTTCTTATATTATTATATCCTAATCCTTTTAGTATACATAATTGATATTTGTCACAATTGTATGTTCTATGTACACCTATATGTTAATTTGTAAAATGTAGTGGCTAGCCACTAGAAACTGTAAAGTTTATGTGAAATAAATTTGTTCGTTCGTTCGTTCGTTCATATATATAAAAAAAAATATATTATCAGTGCTCAGGTCAAAAGTGTTACTTACTAGGAACGTATGATAATGTATATTCTTACTTTTTACACATTCTGTCACATGGCTCCATTGTCCGCTGTGAAGACATACAGCTACAGGTTCTTGGCCGTCGTTCTTTGGTTCGTATCCGGGATTACACATGTAACGAATCTTGTCACCAACTCCCCTTTGATTCCCAAGAACTGTACCATTTTTCGGGGCTTTGGTGTTGATACACTCTTAAATCATAAAAACAAGAACTTATGAAGTAAAAGGTAATTTATATTGATCGTATATATAAATTCAAAAATAAAAATTACAAAAATTATTGTAAAATAAAAAAATAAATAAAAACATAACAAACAATTTGAGAGGTATAATTATAGTTCCTCATCAACATCATCTCACAGCATATCGCGGCGAGTAATAGCCGCGACTTTTTCATAGAGACATTTCTCCGCATAAGTCGCGGCTTTTTACAAGGTATGCATCAAACGAAAATATCGCTTTTCACGACAGAGATAGTATCTATAAGCGGCGACATTTTATACAATTTCGACATACAATCTCGCGACCGCGACATTTTATAAACTGTCGGTACAAGTTCTCGCAACTTTAAAATGAACTGTAAGGGTCACCATAATATTTAACAGTAAGAAACTTGCAAAATTCACAAACAGATTTAAATGTTGTTATCTCGATTTTTATTACGTGACATACTAGAATTTCATACCGATAATGAGCACCGTAAGCTTGATTAACAAGTTTATCAGGTTTGTAAATCACAAATTTTCACGTTTATGAAACTTAATTCGGAGAGTTTTCATCCGCTTTGTGTGCATAATATACAACTTGAATTCATTTCTATTTAATTTCGATAGTTTGTCACGCATGTTTCTGTAAAGCTGTGCATCACCTATTGTTTAGCCCTTATATATTTCAATATTTTTTTATTCACCAAAGAAAATACTCTACCTGATATATTACCTTTTTTTTCAAAATACCAACACTACTAAAATAGCTAACTCAGTGATCAACAGAAACAATGAACATTTGTTTGTATGTTTTGTTTTGTTTCACGGCGCAATTTACAATAAGTTATATAGCGCCGAAATAGGAAATATGATGTACGCTAACCTCAGGTGTTACAACGTTACAGCAACACAATGGGTTTACGCTCACCTGCTGAAGCTAAGAGATGCATATACTCCAGTAAATCGAACTTATCCAGTCGTGTTTTACGATTAAGCAGGATTAAACGGGGGTGTAATTCTGAAGTTCAACCCAACCCTTTAAAGCGACCCATCAGAATGAAGTGGGAAAAAATAGAGATAAAATTTGTATATAATCGTGTTATGATAAATCTTTACCTTTTATGTTACACATTCCCTTTATGGAACTTGCTGATTCACAGACCTTCCCGTTGTCACAACCTTCTTGACAAGGACTCTGAAATCAGACAAATTGATTATTCAAAGCATTAAAAAGTATATCTAACAATTTCATTTAAAGCATGTGTTTTTAAATTGTCTAAAATCAAGTTGGATTATGAAGGATAATTGCATTGTTATGCTCGTTGACGAGTTCTAAAGCCTTTTACTAAGACAGCAAGGTGAAAAAACTTCTCTTCTTTACAATTATATCGAAAAGTTAAGGTAAGGTTCAAGAGAATGTATCTGTATATTCTTCCATTCATTTTAGAAATAGTTAGAAATATGTCCACGGATGCCGAGCCCACATTCAACTGTCTACAGACATACAGTAGGATAGTAGCACAACTTCAAAAGCTGACTAAAATTTCTGTAAAGTTTCATGACACTAAATCCAATACAATATGGGCTCCGCTCGACTGAAATAAAGACTAAAGCTCTAGCACCTTAAGGGGAACATGTGACACGGCATGAAATGAATGGATGGACTAACGCACAGAACAAATCTAAATTCTTCCCAAACGAATAAGGGCACAATGTGTAAATGAACTATAAAACCGTTACTCTGTAGTTTAAAACATAATAATATAAATTGTGTAAGGTTTAGACTTTTTTTAAGATAAATTTAACATAAACAAATCAATCCAGTCTAGTGACAACTGTGTTAAATTGTTTTTATCCAACAATACATGTAAGAATGGTGGCATTTGTAAAATACAAACACACTTTCTAATACAAACAGTTTATTTATTATTACATTTGTTTTATTGTTATATTATTGAAGAAGAATTTAAAAGGATACTGTTAACAGGGTAATAGACAGACTAAGTGTAACCTACCTTCGTCACGTTGATGTTGTCTTTTCTAACATAAACACACTCGCCGGGGTTTGACTGATCCGTTTCTGAAGTAAGGAAAAGCTCACATCCGTTGATTTGATTTCTATAGATAAGAGAATTGCAGTGGTCCCGTGCACTGCACTCTGCCACACATTGTTCGATAGTTATACCTACTATAAACTGAAATCTGTCTTTATCAGATTTACACCAATTTTCGTAGGTCACAAAATACTCTAATTCAAAATTGTTAATTTTCACATTTTTTACTGTAACAGCAATAACTGTTTCAAGAACAAGCAATAAAATAAACTCGCATTTCATCATTCTCAAAACCATTTTAACAATTCAAAAATCACATCTTGATCACAATGTATTCCAAGCATGTCCGATGCTGAAGCTGAATGTAATGAAAATGTCTGTGGCTAATACTAAATCATTGTTCAATGTTGATGCATAACGACGTGTGTGCGTCAGTATTCAAAAGAATTATTAAACATTATTCCAAAACAAAAACAGATTCACATAAAATGCAAACTATGTTAAACAGGGGACTCTTGATATTTGATGCCAACCCAGAACTTCTGCACAAATAGATTTTTATAACGTTTCATTTTCAGTTGAATAATAAATGCCCGAAATGTGATGATTATAAAATGATAGCATTTAATTAAAATTGTAATTTAAAAACAAGACATATATCTTTCATTGCTTTTATCGATCTAAAAATTTTGATTTAATGCGTTTGTACTGTCCGATCTCTATGTCAAACATAATAGAAATTATACTAGATGGTAGAGTAAAGTAACTTGAATAATGCATGAGAATGGTGGTTGAAATTGTCAACTTAAAAATTTTTATTAATACATTTTAGACAGTGGAAACTAAATTTTAGATAAAACTTGAAAACTAATTTAATTTAAAAAATAATAACAGATGCCATTTCATTAAGTCATCAACACCAGTGGCCTGTTACTAAATTTAAATTATTCTCGTTTAAATGTCAACGACATTTCACAATTGATTCTGATCGACAGGTATCTTAATTATTTACATAATACAAATGCATGCTTTTTTTCCTATGCATACTGAATGCATTTCCTTTTAACTTGATACCATACATGCACGTACGTTTGATGTTGTATTGATTAATGGTTAATATAATACCAAGTTGTGAAACAACATAAAACAATCATTTGTCGCTGACCATGCCTTTATTACAGAGGATCTCAAATAATATAACTCGTGTAACCAGACAAGTGAATATATTTCACGACATATACAGTCCTGTAAGAGACGATTCATTTAAGGTCACACAAATGTATAATTTATAAATATCGACATTACAGAATTACAGAATTAGCAAAATACAAAACTCTCAAGAAATACAATCATCATATTACAGATTGATACACATTACTACCTATACATATATCAATATTTATACAATATTCAGCACAATAAGGTTTTGATTCTTATTACGTTTTTAAATATGGCGGATGATTGGAAATTGATGTGATACGTTACCGATTAATTGATAATAGAGAAGAGGTCAATTGAAGCAAGTGAAGTAAAAGACGTACTATAATTAAGAAAGTAAGACGAATTTCTGTCATCCTTACTATCAATAGGACTACTATTTAGACTGATGACTTCATTCAGGTGTTCAAATTATATTTAAGTAAATTAACGCAGCATGATTTAATACACAATGTGAATAAATTGAGTGTCTCTTATTTAGGTATTGTTAAGGCATACCTGAAATAAAAACAGATATATTGTTGTACCCTATAACATATTTCCCCCTTTCTTAATAAATGTCGAAAAAATGTTGCATCGCCATTGTCGTATATGTTTAACATAGAAACAAAAGAAATGCTCAAACAACATGAAACAGACAAAAAAAACAAAAAGGAAAATACTTTGATACCATAAACAATTACAATTCATTCTTCAAAAACCTCTGAAATAAATTCGTGTTACAACAGACTCAATCAAACCGATTCTGCAATGTTCATATAATTTTGTTGTGATTAATTCTTCCAGGGATCACTTTGTTTTCAGATTTTTTTACCACGTCCTATTTCAAAATATGACATTATTTCCAATACATTAATAATATGAATATTTTATTAGGAATAAAGAACTTAAATTTCAAGCTGTCAATGGAGTTTTCCAGATGTAAGTATCTCCATTCTGTATTATGTTATAGTATGTTATATTTCACTTCGTCACATGAGGTGATCATAGCATGATGGTAGTAAATGCATTCCAGTCATTGAATGAATACTGCATATTTAAACATCAGAAATCAATCTATACCAGGAATGGATATTAAAGCATTTTTTCTTATATCTAATGACATTTCGCGAACAAATGAGCCTTGTGCAGTAACAAAATAGCTTTGTTTGTTTAATATAAGTATGTATCACCAATAACCTTGTTTTCAAACACTAATAACCTTGTTTTCGACTAATCTAGTGTAGTTATGATACCCATCTTCACTCCAGTAAGATAAAATATTAAGATACCAACAGGAATCACTATTGGCTAAATGAAACGAGTTCCAGCAGCAACTGTTGTTGCATTGATTGGGTAAGAGCTTTTGACTCGGTAATGTGTAAGAAAGACTCTCTAAACTTATACAAACTCGAATCTGAAACGGAATCAGACAAATGGTGTTTAAAATGGTTGGGTCGAGAAGATGATGCTTTTTAAGATGGTTTATTATTATACAGAAAGAAGAAATCGACGGTCAAAAAATGAGAATATCACGCTAAATCTTATAAGCCTTATATTCTGTAAGAAAGACCCTCATGTCATATCTTTTCAATCTAATAATTACTTGATTTATCATTTGATTTTGAAAATTAATTATCGATGAAAATTTGAAATGAATGAACCTTTTTGATTAATGGTTCGTGATTTTACAACGCATTTATAAGTGTAAACACTATTTGCAAATCAATCAACATCATCGATTGCGTAAATAAATGGCGAAACAATTTCTAATAAATCAGCTTTTAGTTTTCAAAAGTTAAAATGATGAAATGTATGGCACAAATTCCAGTATATAAAAATAATTAGAAAAAAAACTCTGTGTATAATTAAGTACATGTAAATTGATTACAAATTCGCTGTCGGTCACTGATACAGAATATTTGTTTACATTACTGCACGTTTTGTTCAACTTAAAGAGAAAAAATGGTAAATGCCTCAAAGACATACAGTCCAACCTCAAATTGTAGGAGACTGAACATTTGCTACGAATATGCAATGAGTTCAAAAATCGAAATTAGGATATAGTGAC
This sequence comes from Ruditapes philippinarum, assembly GCF_026571515.1. Lineage (NCBI taxonomy): Eukaryota > Metazoa > Mollusca > Bivalvia > Venerida > Veneridae > Ruditapes > Ruditapes philippinarum. The sequence continues at coordinate 358,235 of NW_026853822.1, forward strand.
AGACGACAACTATTCAACTTTGGCCATACGCCAGTCATAGAAAAAGTACCGTTTATAACACACTTGTTTCAATTAATCAATCGAACATAATAAATGAACAACAAAAGATGCGTACAAATAAAATTTTATTGGTATATAAGACATAAATACTTGCATTTAATTCCACAATATACATGAAAATTGTCGTTGTCTTCTTCAAGTATTAAATATAACAACATAGGGATTTTAATCATATTTTAGACATGTTTTCACAATAAGGATATCTTGTGTTTAAAATGCACTGATTTAACTGTCTAATAATTAAAAAAAATAACTGTCACCAGTCAACATAATTATCTAAACAATAATCAATTACTAAATAAATGTTTAAAGATCTGAATGTTATAGTTAGTCTATACTCTAAAGATGTATAAATTTGTATATTAAAACGAGCAGTGCTGACATAAATAAATATTTAAGAAATAACAACAATCTGCCTCATTTTTATGACTTTACGCCATTTTATATGTTTATTATTGTTGATTAAAATATTCGGCTGATGATATGCACAACAAACCTTGAAAGCGATCTTAATAAATGAAATCATGGAGTTTGTAATTGCTTCTTTAATATTAATGTTATTATTTGTATAAATCTTTATATATATTCTAACTTTATTGCTAAATTACAAATTATGCCTTTATTTGCCGCTGATAAATCCAAATATTATTTGGATAAAAAAATTCTTGACTCCAGACAATAAAATAAACGCTTAAAGCGTTAAAGCGTTATTGTCTATGGGCAAAAACGATTTGAATCATGTTAATACAGCTACTTCGAAAAAGTATAGTCAGTTTCATTCAGTGTTACAAAGTAAATCAATAAATATTTTCATAAGCTAATAAAAAGAATCCATATTGAGTTTTGATGTATTTAAGCATAAAATGAATTTCAATGAATTACTAATATCAAAGAGCCAACGGGTCCAGATTGTAGATAATAATTGCTATTGATTTTTGTCTCAAAATAGGGAAAAAGTTTAAAATTTATACTACTGTAACGCATCGACTTTATTTTTCATTGCCATCTTTTTACCCCACAATAACGGGGCCCTTTATTATCTTTAAAGAAAATATCCCCAATCATCATCATTATCATCATCATCATCGTCGTCGTTGTCGTCGCCGTCGTCAAAAACAACAGCAACAACAACAATATCATTGTTATCATCACAATGATCATATAGTTTTTTGTATTAATAGCAACAACATTATCAGAATCCTCAGTCTATTCTGATGAACATTTATAATTGAATTTTAAAATATTGATATGAAAGTGGTTATAATTTAAAATAATAATGTAATGTTCTGTTTAATTAAGCCTGCTCTCGTAGGATCCCTTTGATTAATTGAATCATAACTTCAATGTGGCGGCTGTAAAGTATTTGATTTTAATTATTTATCATGTTTTTGTCGTCTGGAATTATTGTTTACAGCTTGTTTCATTGTATTTTTTTTGTGTAGCAAACGAAGTTGAGATTAGCTGCAACATGTTCCTGTGTTGCAATTACTCATGGCAATGACAATCATGGAACGCAGATAAACGAACTATCCACTTTTTTAAATATTTCATCGTCGAATTGCATCATGCCAAAAAAGACCTGTGCCATATTAAAATAAACATTAATATTTTAAAGTTATATCTTTTGAAATTTGTAATAGAAATCAATTGCTATTTGAACCTTGAAGTGCTTTAGAAACACATTTTACGTGCTGATGATATCCGTTGCATTATCCTTTCCTAGAGTATATTTTGTCCCTGTAATGGTTTTGACTGTTATGTATGCAAAACGTGTTAAAGTTACTAATATAAGTATACTCAAATTGTACTTATATTTAAAAGTGACAGTATTATTATTTCGTTGATTTTTATATAGCTCTTTTTCTTAAAATTTGACGCTATATATCTTGCGTGAAGACTTTTACGATTTGTTTTCATGAATACCACTAACAGTGTAGTTTCATACTTTTGTACAAGATCTTCAGTCACCGAAACAGTGTAAAAAGTGAAACTCTGATATTACATTCTTACTGGTTTACGAACTCTTTAAGTATATTACCGTACTTTATTCCAGGTAGAAGCTAATACCTAAATAGAACATAATCTTAGTTATAACTTTATAACATCAAATAGAGATATTTTAGCGACTTAATAATGATATGGGTGCTGGGGAAAGTGATTTGAAGTAAGCTACTTAAAGTAGGCCTTCGAGAGCTAAGTTTTGCATAGATAGATTGAGAGATTTATTTTTAGGTATGGTATACATATACCAAAACAACCTGATGTAAGTTTAAATACTCATATTAAATTTAATTAAAGATACAAGTTGTCACACAAAATAGACGAATGCCCCTAAAAAAGGTATTGTAATATTGTTGAAAGGTATTATGAAAAGAAAAGAGAATTAACGTTAAACTAATTGCTTAAAAGTGTTCTTGTGATAATAACAAGCTTACCATCTTGACCGTGAAGGCAGGGATTTGGGACTTAAACACACTTAAGCTCAATTCGGTGTTGTGTTGTCATTTTTATAAATTTAATATGTCACATAATTTAAAAAAAAAAATAATATTTTTTTACAAAATATTTTGATTAAAATTTGAACCTAACACGAAAATAAAATCTTATTAAAATTAAAATCTTATTGACTACTGGTTCGTTATTTTACAAAGCGTCATTTTTTACAAGAAACATACATTAGATTATCATATTTTTATTTCACCTTACATCATCGATTGCATAAAGAAATATCAAATGTGTGTTCTGATGACGGTATAAACATCATGCCAACTTCAAATAAACTTTGCATACGCTTTTGGTAAAATATAAATAAAATATAGAAAAACAAATTCAATATTGCTCTTTAAAATTTAAAACTGTGACGAAATGACATTTAAAGGAAGTAAGCAACATTTAAACAGAAGCAGTAAGTAATTGTTCACTTTCATTGTTAATAATCCGCCCTAAAAATAGCAAAGAACATCCATTTGAATGAAGGATAACTCCAAACACGAGAAATGTTTAATGCAGATGATTATGCATTGTTTAAATCATTTTACAAACTAGTTTTCATTTTGCCTCTGTTTGTATGAAAACTGTAGAAAAAAATCTTTAATGAATGCTTAAGAAGTTAAGCAGAGGAAACAACAATGTATAATAACGGCAATTAGAGACATTTGAGCTTTAGCGAGTCATCATTTCATCGCTTCGAATTGACAATTTCAAGATTTAACATCTGGAAATCACGAATTTACGATCTCAACTTCCTACATTTACGATTTAATAATGTCTGCTTAATACAATTTCATTTTTCTATGTGACATCAAATTAATTACAACAATTTAATTGTACTGCATATCACTAGCTATGAAATTGCCATTTAATGAATAAAGGATCTTACATTACTTAATTTCATTTTAATTTATTTATACTAGTCAAACCTGAAGTGTGTCAAACGATACACCAGGGACTGGTTCAAACGGAATTCGATGAATCTAAAAAAAAAAAAATTCAAAACTGTCTACTTCAAATTTATTTGAATAAAATATCGTCAAATAAATTACCAGAAGTTTAAATCATAATTTAATTGCACAGCACCTTGTCAATTTATTTTAATTGTAAATGTTATTGGATTGAAAAGCATAATGTTTAATATCGAAAATGAACTTAGTCATTAATATTTCATTGGTCTACTTTATGTTTGTTCTATGTACAGTACCTATAAAAAATGTTCTTGATACTATTTTATTGCAGCAATAACAGGTTTTGTAGTGTTAGCCGTTTGAAATAAAGATAATAAATATATAGCATCTGTAAGAGTTTAAGCAGGTAAAGTGTCCCTACTACCCAACACACTGATCATAGCCTATTTTTAAAAACGCAAAAACGCACTTCTATATTTTGTGTCTATTTTGTTTCACGTGATTTCCGGAGCAGGTTTGGAATAAGGTGCACTTTCTCTGCCAAAACGTGTAGTATTTTTTGAATAGCATCCGCATGAATTTGGAAAAAAAACAACAACTGTAATAAAGAACACAATAAGGCTATACTAATAAACACATTTACATGCTTAACAACATCCAAAGACTATACCGTTGTATGTAAATAAGATATTACCTCAGTTAGTGCTATGAGCTATATTTGCAATGGATAATATATAGCCATACGGCATGACAAATATGTAGCAATACTGCTGTAATGACTGTTCAAGGGACGATACTCTCCTTATCATTACTTCTCGTTATCAGTACTAATTAGTTCCCTTGAGTAAAAGTAATATGAATCGCTTACATACTAAATTTCTAATATGAATCGCCTTAAATAACCTTAACATTTTTACACCTTACATAGTTATAATTTCTATTGGCGAATCGAACCAACGGAAAAATTCCGCCTAAAATGAACATTTCGACAAAAGAAAGGCCAAAAAAGATTTCCAGCAAGGGATAGCTAAGACCCCTCGAATTTTATCAACAGCCATTTTGTTAAGAACTCTGTGAATAATAGCAAACGGGGGAACGAATAAACCAAAATGATCGCAGGGGAGGTTCAAGAATCTTGAAGATTGTAAAACGACGCAAACCGTCAACTTGTTATTGTCCAAACATGCTTTCAATCATTTGCAAAATATCATATTATATTTATTACGTATTCCCCAATCATCAAACTATTTTAATCTAGGCAAATATTCTGTCTTGTCATTCGCAGGACCTTGGAATCCACTCCTTCTTATTGCGATGGAATTTACACATCGTGTGTCTGTAAACCACCTGACCTTTTGATATTTTAATATATGACCTAATAACAAAGGTAACTGGTATTAAGCTACTCACTTTCTCCAAGTAGAGGATTTCAAACTCTCTTCCTCTGAAACGTTGCCATGAGAAACGTTGTTAATCTTACTGACCTCATACCCATACCCCCAATATTCAGCCTATTGCTCATAGCCTATTTTTTCATGTTAGGAAACTATCAAGCTAGCTTACGGGGAACTTTGGTGGTTCTACTCAGGTTCCCGTTCGTGCCTGAAATAATCCACGGAAGGGCACCTGAGGTCTTCCTCCATCAGTAACGCTGGAGCATCGCCAAATGACCTATACAGTGTCGGTGCGACGTAAAACCCAATCAAACAATCAAACGAATAGCGCATTTTTGAATACGCAAAAGTTCACAACTATATTTTTGTATGTATTTTATGCACGTGCTTTCCCTTAGCATGTCTGGTATAAGGTGCACTTTCTCTGCCATCATGTCTAGTAATATTTAAATAGCATCCGCATGAATTTGGAAAAAAAAAACAAATGTATTAAAAAACACAATATAGCTAAACTAATAAACACATTTACATTCTAAACAACATCCGAAGACACTACCGTCGTATGTAAGTGAGATACCCCAGTCAGTGCTTTGAGCAATATTGGAATTGGATAGTATATAGCCATACGGCATGACAAATATGTTTGAACAGCTTGAACAGTTTATTGAAAATGCTGGGCCTCTTAGAGGCATCAGTCACATTTACAATAATATACATATAATATGAAATATCATAAAAAGAGTTCCACAAAATATATTTATGTACTACATAGCAAATATAAATCAAAACGAAAGTGCTACATTTTGAAAATAAGCTTAGCTATCAGTTACTTAAATGCTGATAATTTTTACAGAATACTGCAAGTTTTAACAATATACTCCTATTTGTGCTATTCATTAACACATAAAACTTGATTGTATTAACCTTAGTACTATACTCTCTAGTACATTGTAATATATTTTTTCTTTCAGTATTAAAGAATTGACAATTAAATAAGTAATGATATTCATCACGAAGTGAGCTAGTATTGCATAAGTTACATACTCTTTATTCTCTTGGTGTATTACAATTTATGGTTCATACATCTAAAGCGCAATAGTACTAATTTAACAGCTAAATGAGATGGTAAAAAATCTAAAAACTTTTCATTTGTACATGTGCATTCTATAATTCAGACATTTACTGGATTCTGACATTTCCCTATGCCAATTTTGATTGGACTGATCTTTCAGTCTATTTTTAACAATTGTCGTAAACAATGGAAGAGAAGTGAAACATTTTTAATCCAAAAATTTGATAAACCCAGTGAATCTGGTAATTTACAAACACTATTCATCCATGGGAGTTTCAACACATTTCTACAATACAAAGTGTGTAACATATCATACAAGATATGGCTTATTGATTCTTGTTTGCAACTAAAAATCTAAATTCAAAAGCACAAATCTGATTTTTTTACTTTTTATATGAATAGATAAAGGTAATATCCACAAATTTCCATAAAGCATATAATTTGGAGTAATTTGTTTCAAATTTAATATGTGTTTATAAAATTTTAATTGAAATCTATCGTGTCAATATTGCTGTAATAACTTTTCAATAGAGGATACTCTCTACATCATTATTTCTCGTTATCAGTACTATTTAGTTCTCTTGTGTAAAATTAATATTTAGCGCATTCTAAATTTCAAATCTGAATTGCCAAAAACGCGCTTGGTATTTTAACACATAACATAGTTCTGGTTTCTTTTGGCAAATCGAACCAATCGACACATTCCAGCCTAAAAATATACATTTGAGCAATAGAAAGGTTAAAAGAATAGCAGTCTTCCAGCAAGGAATAACCTCGAGCTTTATCACCAGCAATTTTGTTAAGTACTTTGTGAAAAATAGTAATCGGGTACGAATAAACTGGGGAACAATATTTTGCGAAAGCATGTACAGCAATACATGGCGGTTCCAGAACCTCGATCAAAACAGTCAGCGAGTAACTGCCCAAACTTTGAATAATTCTCAAAATATCATATTATATCTATTACAATATTCCCTGGTCATCAAACACAGTTAATCTCGACAAAAAGTCTGCCTCGTCATTCGCAGACCTCGGAATCTACTCCATCTCCAAAGAAATAAAATGTTTCATACAAACACTAAAAAATATGAAAAGTAACATATTGCAGATCTTTTTTTTTTCTTCAATAAACTTTTAACAGCGATTGATTTGACACCTTTGTTTTCTGTAAACAACTTGACCTTTTGATGTCTCAATATATGACCTAATAATAAAAGTAACTGGTATTCAGCTACTCACTCTCTCCAAGTAGGTAATTTCTTCCTCTGATCCTTCGCCATGAGATAGCCTACCCTGTTTACCTTACTGATCTCATATGTCTTGCATCTAAGTACATAACGTTAGTAACACAAAAAGACTGCCTCATTTGCTTGTTATTAATGAACGCTAAATGCTCCTTCCAAAACAATACAATTGTAAACCCTCATCACTTATGCAATTAAATGAATTTTAATGATGGGCATTCAAAATGTCTACCCTTAGGTATATTGTCATGATTAGGAAATGTGATATATTACAACTGACATAAATCTACCTTACTACACCGGCGACATGGTTCCTTAAAGCCTCCGAGTACTGTATCTTCTTAACTGCCAAGATTGTAGCCAAAACTATTTTGAACAAGTTTACATCTGAAAAACCTGAAAACCTAGACTCTGTTTATCATAGGAATCTACACAGTCGAAACCATAAGTTTCCCTTCTGTCCGTCATTCATTTATCAATGGCCTGCATAGCTTCCTAAACAAATAACAAGCAGATGATAAGACTTCTTATTCTAAAAACTGCTTCCACTAGTGTTCACTATATTGACTTCACGTTAATCGAGTGTAAGTATTTTCTTACCAGAATTTGAACTGATACTGTCAATGGATAAATAACATAGGGAATGGGGAAGGGCAGGTATATTTTTGGATTATATGTCTATCTTAGAAATCATGAATTGCTTCAGATACAAGGTTAGGTTTTGAGATAGCAGACTTGTTATTTTTACAAAATATTCCATTTGGTGACGAATACAGAGGTTTATTTTATGCTTTTCAGTGGATTACTGATTTATCCGTGAAAACCATATTTGATGATTTCACAGTGAAAATCATCAAAATTTAATTTCACACTTTTAAATGACAAAACTACTTTTTAAAGATTTTCCCATGTGGTACCTTAGTTTTATTTTATTTTTATTTTTTTGCTGACAATTCTGGCAATGCCAGGCTGTTTAAAGAAAAGCAAAACTGAAATTGATAAATAACTTAAATGTGAAAAATAATAAAAAGAAGAAAACTTACTTCTATTCATTCAAATGCCAATCACCAAATTTCGTCTCTAAATTGTTTTTGTTTCTTTTGTACAGTATGAGAAATACATTCCTTCCACATGCAAAACTGCTCTTGATGACATTTAGGCTTACTCAAGTATCCTTACGAGCAAAATCTGCCGTATGCTTTATGAAAAATTGGTAAACAATGACAGCCTTCAGCTCGAAGAATAAGTCAACAACCCAGCGTTACTGTGCCAGCTTCTAAGTTTTCCATTTTCCTAGCTGTCTTTTTAAAGTTTTCACATATATCAACACTTATTTTTTGTCTGTTACAATCCTCAAATAAGTTTTCTTTCTTTTAAAAAGGTGTTTGACTAACAAATCCAAATGATATCCCTCTGAAACAATGGGAGATTTGTGTAGGACTTGCCCATATGCTAGTAAAAAGATGGTACCGCTTAAAAGGTCAGAGTCAAGGAAGCACACATCCGTTGTGAGGTCGTAAGTGTACAATTGGCAAAAACGATAAAGCGAAGGACGAGAAACAATACTGAATGATGAAAGATGTGACCGTCAAGTAATGAAATCCAAGGACAGCTGCAATATTTGGTACAATATTTTAAAGGATTTGCAAACTATTCTTTAATTGAAAGGCCAGTTGAACGACAACACCTCAGTGAACTAAAACAATGAATCAAAACAATATTTATATTATTTTAACCAAAAGAAGTGGTTTAAACAGGTATATCGTCAGTGGGTCGAGCGAAAACTAAAGTGAATTACGTCGGCATCTGCGTACTTTGAAAATAAATAATTAATTTTTTTACGTGCGCAACTTTATTGCATATGACTTATTTCAAATGCCCTGTTTGTGTTTCATAATTAATGAAATTGTCACAACGGTTTATAGTGATAACAAAAATGATATATCCACTAAGTTGCATTACTATCAGGCGATTTGTGATAATTCATTTACATTTTCTCATGAAATTCTGGATAACCTCTCATATATTAAACGGCAAAATCGCAGTTGAGTAAAATAAATTTATTATACATTCAAGTTGATGAAACATTATTTTAAAGCAATACATCCTTATACAATTACAAGCTGAAGCTTTATATAGTATTATGCAAAATGTGACAGACATGTATATTTATTACATGTAGAATAACAGAAATGCCAAATATTATGTAATTGTTGTTGGAATGTTGGTAGTAAATGTGTAAGTGAAGGTTGCATCGTTTCAAATTTGATTTTTCACTTGCGCTTTATTGTTCATTAGAACAATTAAAGTTGCCATGCCAATATGCACATGCCTGAGGGTGTGTAGTTTCAAAATGAGATACAATATGTTTTCCGTAGCCTCTGATTACAGATTAGAGATGGTTAGTTTTCTTTACTTATGTTTAAAAATCATAATTGAAAATACAATTAAACCAGAATCAATTACACATGTTTGTTATTATTGGACTTTTATATTGTCTTTTTTCTTTTTCTGTACACTCAGTTGCTACCTGTAATATTGAATATTATGCAACATATCTATCATAGTCCGTACATTGGTCTTTTGAAAGATGCATACATTTTACATATAAATGATAAGTAAATACACTAACTCACAAATTCACCTCCAATGAATCTAGAACTACATACTATAAGATTTCATTTAGCATACATTTTTCTTTATACATGTATAGTTCTTTAACAACAGTATGTCAAGGTAAATCATTGGAAACACATTCTCGGAAATAAAGATCGAGGTTTGCATTTTCTTCAATTTTCACGTTTTCGCCAGCAGTTTGTGCCATCTCTAGCGATACTGACTGAAACGAGCAACTGTCACCATTCCATAAATCAAACGAGAAGCACAATTCATTTTTAGTACAATTCTCTTTGCATTTTTCAACTGTTACACCTAGAAGATCTTTGCCAATCTTAATATCCGGTATAAATCTTTCATGTAGCATCACGAAGGATGTTTGCGTCTGAGTACAAACTGAAAAGTAACACGAAAGTACCATTTGATATATATTTGTCTTTTCAAAGACCCCATTTTCTAGGTAAAAAGTGAATATAGTGATAACATGATGATGATTATGACGACTACGACAATGGTTATAAGGATGACGACGAAGAACCATTTGTTTTTTACTAATTAAAAGCAATGTTCAATTAGTAGACGATCAAAATAAAGTTGTATACTGCACGCAGGCAACGCTTCATTTCATTCGATGATACTGAGATTTATATCTTTTATTCACAAACGTATTGATTTGTAGAGCTTCAAAGACTAAAACAAACAATTCGAATTTCTTACATTTAATAGTTTAGGTACTAACCATAAAATCAAAGTTACGCAAAAGATAATTAATAAAGTAAAAAAAACTTGGAAATTAATTGAAATCATATCCTAATTGTTTAGATAATTTTTCATAATAGGAATAATTGTTCCAGAAGAAAATGGAGAGAGTGAATAATCTGCATTTTTGCACACAACTTATTTGTCTAGACCTTCATTCATGTCTAAGTGTTATGTAAGTGGAACGTTTTTGAAACTTACTTGTACAGTTCTTAGTGGAATCATCGTAGAAATGCGTGTGCTTACATAGGCAAAAACCGTGTGTGCACTTCCCCTCTTTCTCAATGCAATCTGTATCAGATGCGCAACTCTTCAGGAATGTAGGTGCTGGACATAAATATATATTAACCAGTGTTTTATAATACTCTGCAGTTACGTATAGAAAATAAATATCTAAATACAAATGAAATCATCAAAACATACGATGATTCGGTATTTTTATCAACTGACTATTGTTATATTTCATGAATACAACATACATTACCTGGTGTGATAAGAGTTTGCTGTTAACGTAGGGTGGAAATATAAGAGTTTAATGTTACTAATATTCATACTGTTAAAACGTTAAAAATAAAATAACTGTTAAAGTTGCAATATATATTCGTATATAAATTGAAAGGGTCTTGATATATTTTTCGATACAATGTAACTTACTGAAAGAGCAGTGTATGAACGACATTGATATATTTGTTTACATTTTGATCAAAGAAATAAATTATTGATACGATTGTTTTAACAATCTTTACCAAAATCAAATAGTATTAGTTGCTGAAAAGGGCTAATAATAGTGCATCTTAAATACTATTTAAACTTACTCGGACAGTCTTGTTCATTGCATTTTGATTCATCGGGTTGTTGTTCGTTTCCTTCACAATCTGTTCCATTTACGCCTGTTGAGGGTATTGAACAGGTCCTTTGCCTAGTCCTTAGACCGACACCACAGCTAAGGCTACATTGTCCCCAAGACGACCAAGTAGTCCAAGTATACAGTACTGTACAATAATATTAAACAAAAATAATTTTATATTTATAAGCTCACAAGAACCGAAGGCTCAGTGTGAGCTACTACTATTGAAGGGGGGATGCTCCGGCGTCCGTCGTCCGTCGTCATGAGTTAACAATCGTATTCTTCTCTGAAACTGCTGGGCAGATTTACTTCAAATTTAGTCTGGAGCAACCTTGTGACAGTCACACTTGAATTTGCTAATGTCATTTCAATTGGCCCCTTTTAGGGGTCAACAGAGCTTAAAAGTAGAAAAACATTTTAACATCTTCTACGACAGAACTAATCGATGGATGCTCACCAAACTTTGTCTGTAACATTCTTACGTAGCCTTTTATCAACTTTGCTCATTTTAATTTGATTGGTCCCGTTTAAGCTAAAGATTAAATGCTTCAGGTCATGGAATTACTAAACAAATATTGTTTAAACACATTCTATGCTCAAATTTAATGTTAGAAAATATTGGCAATTGATAATTTCCAACACTGTAAAGAAGACATTTCTGGTGAGCGAATCAGGACCATCATGACCCTCTTGTATAAATCTATAGATTTTTTGTTCTATGCCTAAGTTATCTAAAATAGTGTCAGGCAGATATTGCTTTTTGTGTATCATATATACAATCTAGCGTGCAAACATTGATATCAATAAATATTGATAAATAAAGTGAATTTAATCATTAAAAGACATGTCTGAATTGCTTGACTATGTTACTAACAATCTTATAAGAATCACTTATAAGACTGTGTTTAGTTCTTAGATAAGGTTTTAAAAATTGAAAAAAGTTTAATTTCTTATTTAAAAAAATCGTTCTTTTAAAATTTGTATTGTGCTTTAAATGAGCCGACAAAAAGTTGAATCGGAACAGTGATTGAAACTCTTTAGTATCGGCAATAATACGGGAAAAAAGGTTATTAAATAAGGCTTCTCAGAAAAACATGGAATCGCCTTCGCATACTGATAATATGCCTTCCAACATTTCCTTTGTCGGTGTTAGATTCGCGCCCACTCGTCCAATTTTGCCTGTTGAAGCTCTTGAGTCGTGGTCGAATGGAATGGTCAGGCAGATATTGCCGTTAGCAGCATGTGCAATCGGATTAAGTAAGGTCTTGGGACCTTGTCGACCTGTCAATTCACTCCAGTTCCTTTATGCAGGTACTTGATGGTGGCCTGTGCCCTGTGTGGACGGCCATTGGCGTCCATGAAATCATAGTCTTTATCTTAGGCGTGTGCAGACAATTCGCATCAAAGGTCCCATTGAAGTACATGCAGCCGACCGTTGCTTTTCATTTTTGGGATCACCATATTTGGGTTAAATTTTAAAGCTATATTTCAGAAATAAAAATCAAATTTTGAATAGTATTATTCAACCAATAAGTTATCAAATTAAAAATATCCTTACTGTTCTTAGACGGCTGTTCATATAATTATCACGGGTGAAACAGTACGAAATGCATAGTTTTGACATAAGTGCAGTCCAAAAGATACTTAAGCTAGGATAGATAGTGATCATTGTAAAAGGGAACTTAAAATTTTAGACTGACTAGCCACAAAATCAATTATCGACATCTATTTATCGTGATCATGTTCCACAAAATAATTAAGGACTGTAGGTAAAAGCGAATTGTAGTAATAGATCTGAGTACAAGTATTTTACGTTTATGTGATCGTATCTTTAGACTGACTGTCTAAGTTCTAGCTATTGGCTTTTCAGTGATGGAATTTTTATTTATAGTTTGTTTATACTTTATATACATATAAAAACAAGTACTCCTTGACGTGGTCATTCTTTCCTACAGAACATTAATTTGAAAAAATCCATTTTAGAGGTTGAATATATAATGTTAGATGAAATATATCTTAGCTCTTACCCCTTACGGTTTTGGTGAGGAAAAAAAACGTAGGCTATACGATATTAAATAATGGCTAGTTTCTACCAGGAGCCATAATTTTAATCATGTTTGTCGCAACCGAGCCACCATATATTGTTCCATGCCAAACAAGCTTAAGAGTATCTTTGAAAATATACTCAGACAAAATGAAACTGCTTTTAATTGCGAAGATTATTTCAGTGTTTTGTCAAAGCAATTATTTTTCAAATATAGGGTCACAAGATATGTTTCTAAATGAAACTGTCGTATTTCATTTACATTTTCTAATTTTTGTCAGCTGATTTAAAAATTAAATTAATACAATTTTGTTATGGCCAATATTTGTTTTTTAATTCTTAAATCGATCTTTTTACTTCCTTAGAGTTTATATGCCAACGGTATTTCCGGTTTCTTAATTCATAAATTTAAATTAACATCATTTAATAATGGTTTTTGAACTTACATCAAACGTTTGATAATGTATATTCTTACTTTTTTCACATTCTGTTATATGGCTCCATTGAGCATTGTAAAGACATTCAGCTACAGGTTCTACGCCGTCGTCTTTTGGTTTGTACCCGGGATTGCACATGTAACGAATCTTTTTGCCGATTCCCCTTTCATTCCCAAGAACTATACCATTTTCAGGAGTCGTTGTGTTGATACACTCTTGAATCATTAAAAACAAGAGCTTATGAAGTTAAATATGAAATATAATGACCGGATAACATAAGACTTCGTGTCACATTAATTATTGATTGACTTAAAATATCATTTGCAAAACAACGGATTTTTGTGACCTTTTAGTTACAAGGTATTAAATTATCATTTTCAAACATTCCTTTTAATTTAGAAAAAGATATAATTCTAAACAACAACCAATATTTCATTGAATAATTTATTTGAACGATACACCGACTGGATTCAAGGTAAGGATTATGCAAAATACATATGACCCACACAACAAGCAAACCGTCACTGACTATTTCCTAGCTTATGTTGATATATGCGCAAGCTGCAAATATGACTGAGGAATCATGTCGACATTCATCATACTAGAACTACAAACCTATAGATAGCTTCATATATAGATCGTATATCTCAGGTTTAAATATTGCAAGTTTTCACGTTTTTGAATTACAATATTCGGGCAATTGTCATCCGCATATTTTACATAATAAATGCAATAAACTCTCAATTCATTTCAATTTGATTCCCATAGATTTGTCACGCACAATTGTACAAAGACAACACCATCTACATATTAGCACTTAAATATGTTTAATAATTTGATTCATCAGATTCATTTAAATGACCAATACTCTACCTGATATATATTTTTTTCACAATAACTAATCTAGTAAAAGAGTAACGAAAGTTTTTAACTCACTGATCAATGGGAACACGTGACGTGTGTTTGTTTTGTTTAGTTTTATTTGCAATTAAGGCTATATGGCGCCGAAATAGGAAAGATGATTTAGGCTAGCATCGAACGTTGAAACGTTACAGCAACACAAGCATCAAAACAACCTCATCTGTTGGAACTAAGTGATGCATAGACTCCAGTTATTCGGACCCATTTAGTCACCTCTTATGATCACACAGGATTAAACAGCGGCCACAATTATGATTCCTCAATTCTTAAAAAGCAACCCCTCATCAACAAGAGGGAAACAATGAAAAATATGTTTGTCTAATAATCGTTATCGTGTAATAATACATATTTACCTTTTACTTTACACTTTCCCCTTGGGGAATTTATTGATTCTCAGACATGTCCGTAGTCGCAACCGTCTTCACAAGGACTCTGAAGTCAGACAAATTGATACTTTAAAGCATTAAATTATTTATCTATAAAAGTTTCATTTGCACCATATGTTTTGTAATTGTCTAAATACAACTTGAGTTATGAATGTTTATTTATATTGTTATGCTCTTTGATTGAGTTTGAAAACGTTGTATTAAGTAAACAAGGGAATAGCTTCTATTTTTTACAATCATTTCGAAAAGTTAAGGGGAGGTTAAAGAGCATGTTATTCAATGTTATACAGTTTAAGAATAATTAGAATTGTGTCCATGGTCATGATGCCTCAACAATGCACTTTCTATTAACGTAAAACAGAACAGTATGTCACAGGGACAGAAAAAATATACTTGACCATCCCTTCCCCTACACGGTTGGGACTTAAATGTTTTCATCTTGATAGTTCCAAACGTTATGAATTTCAAATTTTGATTAAAAATCCTAAAGTATGCTTAAAGATATGTAAATTAATTGTTGTTATGGTTTTTTATCACAAATAATTTATGATACTCAAATAAAAAGTTATCATATTTACCGAATTTACATTTCATATTAATTAAGAGATGCAATTAGAAATTAATATTCGATCAAGTCAAAGCCAAATTTTTCAATAAGAAATGAATGCATGTATTTTAAATATTATTTATTTATGACGTATGTAAACATTTGCCGTACATATAAAACCATACCCTTGGATGTTTGTAAATTGTTTAAGAAGAATAATTATATACATATATAAACTTTCACTTTCAATTGTTGTGTCATTCATAATTACAACATAAAGTATCCTTAAAGTTTAAAGAAAAATAAAAACGATCAAAACCACAGACGAACAGCCATACGTGCTGTAAAATTTGTTGACACTAGCTCAAACACTTGTAGAGGTATATGTGAAACAACATGAGTACGGACGGACAGCCGGACTTGGGCAAATCTAAATGATCCCCATTTCCAGCGTGGGGGCAGAAAAGTGTTAATGAACGACACATACCGTTACTCTATTTCTTGTGTAACTGTGACATAATTTAAAAATAATACATCATCATGTTTAGCAACATTTTAATCAAAAGTAAAATAATTGTTTTCACAAAACAGTTGATGGCGTTTGTATATACAAAAATACCAATACTTTATCAAACAACTTGTTTGTTTATTCGTATAATTATCTTTTTTTGTATAATATATATTTCCTTCGAATATTAGAACAGAAAACTACCAATACTTTATCAAACAACTTGTTTTGTTTTTTTTCTTATAATTATTTTTTTTTTTTTTTGTATAATATATATTTCCTTCGAATATTAGAACAGAGAAAATTCACCTATGTATTCTGTGAATCATAAGCATCGATATATTTATGTACTGGGATCCTACATATTACCGGACAAAATATGATGGGGTTTTTCGCTGTAACTTTTATTAAAAATAATAAAAAAGCATGGAATTTTACCCAAATAACATTTTATCAAACATAAAAGTAAACATTTGACCGTAGAAATGTGACTTTAAAGTAGGGAATTATGAAGAAAAAAATCGTGTAGACAACTCAATTTACCGGACATTGTGTTTCAAATTTTTTGAAGTCATGACATGAAATTAATCTTTAAACATCAGCAAAGAAACTACGACTATTGAATGGCAAGTTTAAGATATATGAAACCCCCAGTTTGTAGCTAGAAAATGACACGGCAGCCCTGCCTGTTACGAAGAGGCCAATTAAGGGATCAAATTGAAATTAAAACTATTAACTCAATTAACATATTGATTATTCATGATCCTTAAACGTATGAAACATTTTGATATTCAACTGGAATTCTGTTCTTTGTCACACAGTTTCCTTTTGGTCATCATGCAGCATGTTGCAAAAGCCATAAAATCTTTTTATTTTTACATTTCATGTAACATTTCTTGCATATCAGACAGAATTATCTACCGTTTACACAGGTGCTAGAAAACCCTGTCATACACCCACATGTAAGACCAGTCGCGTGCTTTAAATGACGTCATTTCTGCGCGCCTTTTATGAATGAATTGCGTTCTTAAGATGACGTCACTAACCGTTATGAATGACGTTTAACGTTCATACGCTTCTTATAAGAAAAAAGTGCGCAATGAGAATATCAGTTTTCGTAATTTTTGTTCTGAAAATAATTGATATGTAATATGCAATAAAAAGAAATTAAACACCGGCTCTCTGTACAGACGGGAATATCTAGCTCTCGGGTAACTGTTTAGAGGAAACTTAGCAGAGCCTCTCGTTACCGCCGTAAACAGTCACCCCCGAGCTAGATATTCCGGTCTGTACCGGCAGCCGGTGTAAGAATCATATATTCTCCCATGGGTGTTTTCAAACCATTTCCTTATATGTTTTATTTTTAATTTGCATTTCTTCGTCAAATTCAACACCGAGATACTGTTTGAATTAAATTAAAATTTTTTTATCATTAAAATATGTTAAGATTGTCTTCTGAGATAACGTTGAGAAGAATAAAAGGAAAACCGTCTAAAATAACCAATTAAGGACCTCAATATTCGGATAAACAGATCAGATTATTCCCCCCACATGATCAGGTCATGAAATAACTAGTAAGTAAAAGGGTATGTTAGTAAATAAAGAACTGATTCAACATAATTTACCTAAGAGTGGTATTATTGTTATTTACTTTGAAATAGAAAGCGTGTGTACAATTCACACCAGATGATTTTTTAAAAATAAAGCTTTATTATACAGGAATATATTTTGTCCGGTAAACTGATTGTCCAGTAAAAAAAGGATCCCTATATGCATTTTAAAGTGTTACCTGTATTTTTTTTCATCAGAAAATTTACAATTGAGTAAATGTTGCGTTTTGGAATTTCAGGAATAGTTATTATAGTGAAGAAGACTTTATAAATATATAATACGACAGAAAAAATAATCTGTAAACTACCTTTATCACGTTGATGTTGTCTTTTTTAACATATGCACACTCACCGGGGCTTGAATGCTCCGTTTCGGAAGTAAGGAAAAGCTCACATCCGTTAATTTGATTTCTATAGATAAGAGAACTGCAGTGGCCCCGTGCACCACACTCTGCCACACATTGTTCGATAGATATACCAACTATAAACTGAAATCTGTCTCTGTCAGATTTACACCAATTTTCATAGGTCACAAAATACTCTAATTCAAAATTGTTTATATTCACATGTATTACTGTTACAACAATAACTGTTTGAAAAACAAGCAATAAAATCAACCCACATTTCATCATTTTCAAAAACATTTTATAAGTATAAAAGCCACAGCTCAAGTGATCAATTGGTATTCCAGGCAAGTGCGATGCTGGTTCTACTAGCAAGTTATTGAATATACTAAAAATGTGTTGATCACTGAATAATTATTTGTAGATGCATGGCAACATTAGTGCGTAGTTTCAAATTAATAATTAAACATTATTCCAAATAAACAGACTCTTTTAAACAGGAAACAATTGACTTCTTGCGGCCAACCCATAATGTCTGCGCAAATGGATTTTTATAACCTGTCATTTTCAGTTGAATAATACATGTCCGAAATGTGATGATTATAAAATAGATAGCATGTAATTAAAAAAATCCGTTGAACACAAAACATATCTTTCTTTGTTTTCATTGATTACCACATTAAATTGAGTTTGTGTCAAACGAAAGCAATAGGAGTGATACTAGATAATTAAGTAAAGTACTTTGATTAAAATTAGTAATGTATGATTATGATGGTTGAAATTGTGAACATAATTGGTTTTAATTAGTATATATTCTTAATTTAAAAAAAAACAACATAAAAACTGATTTAATATTTACAAATAACACATGCCATTATATTGATACAAATTGCCTGTTTGAAATTATTCCCGTTAGAATATCAACGGCATTTCTAATTTGATTCGGATCGACAAATATATAAATTATTTACATAATACAAAGTCAGGCGTTCATTGAACTTCGCCTTTCCTTGTTGATCTTGTTTATCATATTTTATTTTCTATGCATACTCAATAAGTTTATCTTTTAATATGATATTACATAGATTGCGCTCACGCTGGATTTTTATTGATCAATTATACCATGTTTTATACCAACTATTCATTAATATATCCCAAAAAAACAAGCAATATAAACAGCTCCGTCGGGAAATACAAATAATTGAGAGATGTTTTTGTCGAAAATACTCGGGTGAGGTAAAACAAAACAGTTAAGATTGTATCGTGTTATTCCATTTATAATCTGTTTACACATCGTTAGAGCAGTCGGTTCATAACTGTGTGAAATTGTGAAAATAATTAGTAGTTTAACAATCATAACTCTTGGGGTTGTTTGTAATTCATCAACAGTAAATGACAGCTATTACTGTCCCGGACACCTTGCTTATGCTAGAGCTTTAGGCCTAATGTTAGAAGACATACAAAACTTATACAAAAACAAATCCGCAACGAAATCAGACAAATGGTGTTTCAAACCATTGCATGAAATATAATGGTGCTTTTACTCAAATCTTTACATTTTATATACAGAGAGAACTACTTGCCGTACCAAACAAAAAGCAACCGACAATGTCATTTTGCTTGGGTTAGAGCTTTGGGCCTTATATTGCTGTAAAATACACCTACCAAACTAATACAAAAAAGAATTCGCATCCGAATGGTGTTTAAGCGATTGGCTTGAGAAATAAGTGTTTTTTCTTCAAAGAAAATCCTCATTTTACATACAGAAAGAACAAATCGCCATACCAAAAAAACGACCATGCTTTGCATGAACTTCCCGACGTTTTATTGATCCAAAATCGAGCCCGCAACTTTATCATACAAATGCTATTTAAACGATTGGCTTGAGAAAATTGTAAATTTTTCAAAAAGTTGTTACATTTGAAATACAGATATACCGGTTTATTTATATTTATACACCGGTACCGTTTGCAGAGTGGTTAAGGGGTCCGCCTTCGAATCGGGGGGGGGGGGGGGTCGAAAGTTAGAGACCCGCGGGGAGCGTTAATTGAAAGATGAATGTTTATCGTGAGACTCGTTTTAAAATTGCCGCTTCGTGAGCGCGAGGTAGTTTAAATTAATGGTTACTGGTTTCTATCCGCCTGGCGATTGGCATAGTGGTAGGAGTCCGGAAGAACATGGTATGCAAGCAAAAGGTGTCTCATAATTAAAGAAATGGCTGGCCTTTTCAGTAGGGGTGACACTATGATAAACAAGACACTTACCTTTATCTTATACCCAGCAAAAACAACAAATCACCGGCCAAACAAAACCAAACATGCAACGCAGAATTCTCATGGTTACTTTGCTTGAATTAGGGCTTTGGGCCTAATATTTCTGTAGAGATTACCTACAAAACTAATACAAAAATTAAACGAATCCGCAAAGGAATTAGACAAATGGTATTTCAAAAAAATGGATGGATAAAATTGTGCTTTTTACGAAATATTTTATATACAGAAAAAAATCGCCGCACCAATAAACATGAAAAGATCACGAGGACATCTCTGGTACTTTTTCCTCAAATAAGTGCTATGGGCCTTATTGCTCCGCGCCCACAGGCGCGGAGCTATTTGTGTTTACTTTTTTTTTGTCCATGGGCCCGGATTTGATCAATTAATCCCTTCGATTTACAGCTAAAAATAAATCCGTATTCAAGAACTCCTTTCGATTTCTATATTGGTTTCCCCTTCGGTGATTCGCAGCATGTCATATTAATGAATGACAACCGGAAAGCAGTTCTGCTGTACATGAATTTGAAAGCTATAAATAGCTAAAAATGTTCTGAGTTTTGACACTTAGGTTATAAATTTGTTATTTCCCTTTTTTAGTAGTACATGAAATTATAATTTGTTACAGTTTGAATTACATTTACACACAGCATATCAAGTATACCATTAGTGATTGAATTTGTCAATATAATGAAGATTTCAGGCATAAGACTTTAATGATTTTGCTTTTGATAATTATTCTTAATTTATATTTATGAAATTAAATGTTTAATAATAACATGTTGATATATTGGTTGTTTTGAAATAATTAAACTTTAGTATATAAGGTTACATTTCATTGGCGTCTTTGGTCTAGCATACCACTTTGTACTGCAAAATTAACTTTTTAAGGGTATGACTAGCGAAAGCTGCATTTTGTGGACTTACGAGCGGATGGCCCCTCATTAAGCCAAGGCTATAGATAGATAGCATTATTGAAAACAGAAACTTTGATCTGCAGTTTGAACATGAAGTGTAATGTTTTTTATGAATGGTTTTAAAGCAATTCAACAAATAAGTATATTGATCTCCCAATAAATCAATTAACAATAGTTTTTTTTTTAAATATCACCAATGTCAAATAGCTTTTATATCTTTGACTCGCACGAACATAATGTTAGTGAATTTCCTCATACCTGCCTAAAATTCAGGTAACAGTCTTCTATTATATTGATGAATACTGTATCACCATGTAACGCGTGTATAACAAACAAAAGAATCCTGAATTTGGTCTTTTTGAAATTCATCCCGAATTTTTCATTCCAGTGTTAGTTCTACATTCAGTATTGAAAGAAACCATTTTTTTATATTTGACATGAAAAAAATGCATGTAATATTACTATATTATAATTTTAGTCCCTTTTGTTATTATTTGTATACATGTATTGTTACAATTATAATAATAAAAAAACCAGACTTTGATATTTTTATCATCTTATGTTACTGACTACAGTAGTGACACAAACAGAACACAGTACAGTCATGTCACATAACATTTACAAGTCTTGTTTGTATTCAATGGAATTACTTTCTTTACCAGGTAGGCATCGATAAAAGCATTTTGTTATCTTTCCCCTCTTTTTAAGTATGGACAGTGCATAAAATAAGTATAATTATGCAAAAAATGTTTTACGAAACATTCGGAAAAGATCTACAATAGTACTTAATCTGAATATAACATGACCTGTGCGTAGGAATAATTTGGTAAGGTATCTGTAATGAGCGCATTTTTTGCGCGGAGCTTCTCAATGGCTGCATTGCAACAACATTTGTACTTGTATTACTGTAAAGAAGACCTACCAAACTAATACAATATCAACGCAAGAAAGACGAAATAGCCGGAGCAAACCAACAAATGACCATGCAACGTGGAGATATCCCGGACAATTTGCTGTTGTTAGGGTTTTGAACCTAATATTGCTTCCAAAATGATCTACCAAAGAAAAGCAACAGAATCAGAAACATGCTGTTAGAGCGATTTGCTGCTGAAGAAAGTGGTGAGTTTCAAGAAATTTTTATTGTACATATTATACATTTACATACTTTTTTATTAGAAAGAAAATGTTTATTCTAACACTCACGTGATTTTGTCACTATAGACAAAGAAGGAAAAAAAACTGGTGTTAAACTGCCAATAAACACCGGTTAGGGACTACTTGTATATGCGCTGTTATGTTTTCACCCTCGATTGTATTGTTTACAAAGCATTGTAAAGCAACAATAAAAACATTTTTTTATTTATATTTTCAGTTCGTATAATGTTTTCTTTTCATACAATACCGAAATAATATCTCACATATACTTACGCCACATATTAGATCCATATCAGTTAATAAATATTTTAACAAAAACGCGCCAATCCGTAAGCAGCGTAATGACGTCATCCTAAGTAAACAACTCATTCATAAACAAGCTGACGTTATGTCATACATACAAGAATGATAAATGGGGCACTGATGTAAAAACAATACGACGTAAGTTTTTATTGTTGAAAACTTGATAAAATAACTTTTTTTCCTTATTATTTCTTTTGTTTGATAATTTCTATATCTTCGCAACAGTAGGGAGCGAAAATCGAACAGCGTTATACGAAAATCGACACCGGAAGTTATTTCCGCTTAAAAAAAATAACATTAGTGATTTTCCCCAGCAGGCACTCAACGTTGTTTCAACGTTGAAACAACGTTGAAATATGGTCGTGACGTTGTTCAACCAATATTCAACTATGGGCGACCATACGGATATATTGCCAATGTATATTCAACGTTGATTCAACGTTGTTTATGGTCGAAGTTTTACATTTAGTTTAATCATTATATAGTAAATCTATAATGGTATAACAAACTTACATACATGTTCAAGTTCTTTGGATACTTTGACACACGGATGTAATCAGATAGATTAATCTGAGCAGTTTATTGCTTGTCCGTTTAACAGGAAACCAGGATGTGGACTGAGGGAATACTGGGACGTCCCATCTCACCAAGGTCAAACACCACTATATTTCGGTTAGGTCAGTAACCACCACACTCCTCCCCGTCCTATTTGTAAAGGCTGGCTGCCAGATAAGACCTTTCTAGTATCTAATCCAGCACTCAATACGAGCCTATTGAATGATTTCCTGGATCCTTACCAGTACTGGTACTGTACCCTGCTCTAGTACAAGTACCAAATAGGTGATTATCATAAACCAATCACCTGAACAGCTCAGCTATGACTTGATCAGCTGAGCAGCCCCACCAGGACTTACTCAATTACTTGAGCAGCCGACTATGCAGAATTCTACGACTCACTCAATCACCTAAGCAGCCCACTGTAGAATTTATTAGAATGAATTGTCACCAGTAGCACCCTGAGAAGAATTAACCAACATTAGTCTCTAACAATCACCAACAAACATAGAAACCTCCTTCAGGTCTAATTGATTAACTTAAGACTTATCTCTTACTACTGTCAAAACACTCTAACCTACTCATGCACTGGTTCAAACTCAGATGCAAGGATATGCAGCCTATATCTAGAGACTACCGCAACACCTATCACATCTACCAGCTTAACTCATGAACATCCTGAGGATTGTGCCCCAATCCTCAATATAAGACCTTATCTGGACAACAAACAATCCAGACTCAGATTTATATTCAATGACCAACAAGAAGTAACCTTCACCAATAAGCTGTGATACCACATTACAATAACCACACTGAATTATAAATCTCCAGTTTTATTTGCTTACCTCCCAAAAAGACAACACATTTCCTTTGATAACTGTTATAACTCTGACATTATTTCAAGAGCTAAACCTAACAGATAACATCATGACAATTACTACTTCAGTTCTGCAAGATGCTCATTCTATTTCTGCCATAAGAAACCCCCAACCACGCAATCCAATATTGTACTAACATTTGTAATGATCACTATTAACAGATGCCTGC
This sequence comes from Ruditapes philippinarum, assembly GCF_026571515.1. Taxonomy (NCBI): domain Eukaryota; kingdom Metazoa; phylum Mollusca; class Bivalvia; order Venerida; family Veneridae; genus Ruditapes; species Ruditapes philippinarum. The sequence continues at coordinate 382,672 of NW_026853822.1, forward strand.
ATCCAAATAGATCCCATACAAACTGTCATATAAATTTGCTTGTCGGCCTAACAAGCAACCTACCAAATGACATTATAGGTCATCTAGCTTAGAAGAGACGGGAACTGCGTGCTTGGTGACCCCCTACATAGCAGTGAACTTAACTGACCAGATGCAACTTGCTTGTTTATATGGGAGCTAACCGTCTCTTAATTGTGACTATATTGTTACCTAACATCTCAGTTCTGGGACTCATATTTCTGTAAATAACACCAGAATGGACTCTAGGGCCTTTTGAAACATAATCACCAATAAGCTCGCAACTCATTATTACTAAGATGATTCCTAGATAATGAGCTTACACTCCTGGGATTCATTCCTAAGGTTCCTAATTACCAAGACTGATTGTAACACACTCAATGACAGATGCGATTTTAACCTGAAACCCGTAGATTTTGGTTCCTTCCCTGGCAGGCTTCCCAAGACCCTTAGTGACCCAAGTGATCTTTTACTTGCCAATAGCACCACATCTACATCGTCAATAAAGGATCCCCCAATTCATGGGCCATCATATACTAATTGACACCTACCACAAGGCAATTTTCCCCAAATCGATTTCCACATGGTACCAACATTACATCATTTTTAAATACCATGATTACGATTTGTTCTGGCCCAAATCGATTTCCCACATGGTACTAGACATTATATCATTTGACCGTGATTACGATTTGATCTGTGCTGCAGCAACTTACACCGGGATGGATCCTTCAACCATCCCGCCAAATTACTTGTGGCTCCAAAACCAATAAACCACCTTATATGAGTGATCAGTCTATGGTATGCAATCAGCTAAACTACCAGATAAATTAAATTACCCCATGGTAGTTCTTCTCTGACTAACCACCAGATAAATTTAATTACCCCAATGGCGGTTCCTATCTGCAGCTACCCTCACCCCCACCATCACTAACTGGCAAGAGGCTGAGCTTTTCCAGCTGCTACCCTTACCCCACCAGTACTTACTAGTAAGAGGCAGACTTTTAGTCCCTAAGACTTATTCCAACTACAAGGAATTTCCCTCAAGTTGATTTCCTACATGGCACCCTGGATCCAAACACCATGATTACAACCTGATTTTCCCCAGATCGATATCCTACATTTTATTCTATCCAATTCCCTTCCCCCTTTTGGGATTAGAAGAACCACACATTAGAATAAACATGATATCGACCCAACCTTGTAGTCTTAAAACACCTAAAAGCATTTTATAAACTTTTAGGGCTACCCTTTGACCTTAGCTTAATCAACTGTATTAGTCTTCTCAAACTTATCTTCAAGTTCCTCAATAGCCTCTATCACAGTTTCCTAAGTCACGGAAGAGTTATCTTCATCACAATGAACTTCATCACTATCAGTACTGACTGAAGAAACCCTCTTTCCTTCACATCTTTCACTGCGTTTGCTCCTACCAAAAATGGCCTCATGGCTCTGTTGGTACTTACGGACCAATAATTTGGCTTGTTCGACCGTGGATGGATCATGCATGTAAACATGGAATCCAGCTTGTTGGTCTAATTAACCATGGCAAAACCTACTTATAACCTGACTTGTTATAAATTGGGCACACACCCCCTGAAAGGCTTTATCGGCTAAGGAACATAACCTGTCTGCAAAATCATCAAGAGATTCGTTCGGGTTTTGAAAAGCTTGATAAAATTGCCCTTGAGCTGCCTCTGGTGAGATTTGGTCACCAAACCGAGCCTCCAGTTTATCGTATAAAGAAGTATACGATTGCACTTCACCACTTTTATGTAAAATTACATAATAATCTAAAGCTTTGTCCTCCAACGTCCAGCACAACGCACACAGTTTATCCTCATTTGACCACTGGCACATCTCAGCATATCTGGAAAACTTAAAAATGAAAGCTTCCCAACTGCCATTGCCATCAAATGTTAAATTCGTGGGCATTTTATCTAATGATAGTCTTGACCTGGCTGTTACAGGATAAACTGGTTCCCATCCCCCATCCATGAGATAATGGCTTAAATTCATTATCCCCCAATGAGGTGGTCCCCTGTTCTTTCCATAGAGACCGCATAGACCCAAAATCAGCAGGAATAGCCTGGGGAACCCTAGGTGTGGTAAACATATGCCCATTATACCCCATGCTATCCCCACCCATCACAGGTCTACCTTCTCTACGCCCAAATACTGAAGTGCTTTTCACCCCAGCTGACCCTCTGGCCACATCAGGCTTTACTGACCCAGGCTTTGGTTCCGAAAAGTCTAAAAATGACTGATCCAAGGACCTAAATGACTTATCCAAGGACCCTTCCCCTTTAGAAGCTTTAGTATGATGCTCTAAAGCCTCCTCTTTCCTAGGGGATTCTTCCAAAACCTCATTTGGTGAAAAATCTATCATATCTAATTCCTCACCCGTAAACTTTTTACGACATATTGCAGACAATATGTCGGCTGTGATATCACCGCCAGTCCCCCTTATGGATAGGAGAATAGCAGAAACCCTCTTACTAACCCCCGGAATTTTAACCAACTCGTCCTCAAAAGCAAAATTAATCGCAACCTTAGATTTATTGGTGTGGGGGCCTTTTGTGTCTGACCTATCCATCGCCATTGCCATATTAATAATTACTTATTACTATATTTTTATTACAAATAATTAAAAATATCAGGCAATTACAGGTCGTGCAAAGTACCACTTACCGTTACTGTAAACCAATTTTCGAAATAAATTTATTTTATTCCACACACCTGCACAATACAACAATATTGTGCCTTACAGTAACTATAATAAGCAATATTAAAAGAATATCGCTCTTTGAATTATGCAATATAAAAAATATCACACCTCTTTCTGCCTGAAAATAAGCAATATTATGAAAATATCACTCTTAAAAATTCCTCTGCAATTTCCTTTCAAAAATTGCTAGGCTAAGGGGACAACAATAGAAGAAAACAAAATATGATACCGGTATCAAATATCCTAATTAGAAACCACAATTGTACAAAAACCTAAGTGGGTACGAAGACTGGTAGCGTCTTAAAAATACAGGCCGCAGCTAGAATTGAATCACCGCTGCCACCATTATAGTAAATCTATAATGGTATAACAAACTTACATACATGTTCAAGTTCTTTGGATACTTTGACACACGGATGTAATCAGATAGATTAATCTGAGCAGTTTATTGCTTGTCCATTCAACAGGAAACCAGGATGTGGACTGAGGGAATACTGGGACGTCCCATCTCACCAAGGTCAAACACCACTTTATTTCGGTTAGGTCAGTGACCACCACACTTATATAAACTTTTTACCACTAATGTTGTGTTATTATTCCTTTATTGAATTAGTCTGTAAGTGATTTTTGTCAGGAAAATTTGCGTAACAATCTTTTTCTGGATATTCAAAATTAGCGCTTAAACAAATAAAGTTAGAGATACTTTTTCACTTTCTATTAACGCTTTAAATATTAGTTAATATGTTTTGTTGTTTGTTGTTTTATTTTTTAGTTCTTTATGAATAATATTAATTAATTAATTGATATTAGTCAAAACTCCGTTTATAAAATAACGCTGGTCAGTGGAAGTAATTGTTGCGGTCCATGATAATGTTTGTTGTCTATGGTTATCGTCCGTGCAAATGGTGGAGCTGTTTCGAAATTTGAAAACAACACGATTCGGCAATTTATTTGGATTTGGAGGTATTACCTTAATGTTTTACTTTAGTTTACTGATTTTTTTCTAAAATATTATTTATTCTTAAACTACTTTAATTTATTTTATGAAATAAATGAGAGATGAAAACACATGATTGAGTTTATCTGACACGTTTTCGCGACCTGATGATTTGGGTTCGGTTGGCCTTGTAAACACAAAGTTATTAATGTCCTTGGCAATTTATGATCTTTCTTTAATTTATTTTTCATATTATTAAACATTTTTCTGTACTATATCCTAATTAAAATTTAATCAATTTATAAAATTGAAACCTATAAAGTAGTTTGGCCCACATAATTTACGTCCCGAGACGATTCGTCAATATAACTATGTTTATATTTTAGTGATAGTATAATACAGTGTTAATTAGTTTGAAAAAAATACATTACTATGAAGTAAAATAACAAAGTTTAGTGTTAAACTTTAAAGTTTAATAGTCGTAAATTTATAGGGAATAATAAATCTATTTCTATTTTATTATATATTGTTCTATATTCTAGATCCTGGTCCTGGCTGAAATTTAGAGTATTGGCACTATTACAGCTGTAGCCTGTATACCATACATAATAAGTAACATTCAACATGAAAAGGACTGTCAGGTTTGTTAAATTGAAATTAATTCTTATTAATTTATATATTTGAATTTCTTTACAATACAAAGTATAAATTTTTCAACTACTGGATTTTTATCTTGTCTTAAAATATATCATTTTCAGAATATTCCTGTAACATTATTCACATAAAGTTTACATGTTTGTTTATTTCATGATGCTGCATAAAATGGTCTTAGCTAGGGCCTAGAATGATAATTTCTTAGGAATATGCTGCAAGTAACTGACGGGGAGCAGTTTTTCTTACCAATCATAGGTGAGACTTTTAAATAGCTGCTTTTTTAAAAGATTTTGTTGTTTTATGTACAGTATTTGCTGTCAATATGAAACTTAGCTATGTTTCAATTTCTATGCTGTTTTATGATGTAAATCTTAGAGATAAGCATTTTAAGATAAAAACAAATCACTAAGTTGAGTAATTATATGTAAAATTTGAGATTGACCAAGTCACTTTTAACTACAAACTTCTTATTTTTATTTGCAGAAGCAGTAAGAGACAGCCAAAGAAGTACTCAAACACTTGACATACCCAGAAAGATCTAAAAGAAAAGATTTGAACAGATTGTAGCTTAATTGTTAAACTATTAAAGTGAATTTAAGCTGCACTTGAACTTTATTTTTGAAATAAAATATCTGAAGTATTTAATATCGTCTTGATATTTTGTTAAACTTGGTTACTTAATTTGCTTTATATCCAAAAAATAAAGTATGGTGGGTTTTCAACGTTGAAATGACATTGAAAATTCAACGTTGGTACAACGTTGAAGCTGCAACGTTGTATCAACGTTGAAATTTCAACGTTGTTTCAACTTTCAAATCCGAATATAAATCCAACCTTATTTCAACGTTGAAATCTGACCATAATTCAACGTTGAAACAACGTTGATGTGCCTGCTGGGTCCTTATTTTATCGTGTTAGAATCGAAATAACATCGGCCTGAGAGGTGTATATCGGCTATTTAACACCGGTTTTGTCGTTTTGATACGACAAAATTATCCACTCAGGCCTACGGCCTTCGTGGTCAATTCCTACGCATCAAAACTCCAAACCGGTGTTAAATAGCCGATATACACCTTTCAGGCCGATGTTATTTCTTAAACTTTAACCTAAAGCCAATAGTCGTATAGTTAGAGGAAACAAGACTTACTTTGTGATCTTTACATTACTTTATATCCAGCAAACTACCATCTTAGTATCTGGCCTTCTTGTCTCCGAGCGCCACTCAGTCCCCTGTAAATCTGGTTGTCCAGATTTTGTATCATATGTCTACAACCCATTTCACAATCATTAGAGATATAAATTGAAATTACATGAATAAATAGCAAAACAATGGAAGCATATTAATAAAACAACTCATTGGTTACAAACGTAACACTAAATTACATTTATATATCAATTCTTACAAGTTTGCATGGAATAACACTTTCAATAGGAAATTCAATTTTCTTCAAAGTTAACTAGAGTAACATGCACTATAATATAACTATTTAATACCAACTTTATAACCCAATTAATTCCGATTTCTGAACATTTAGAGCGTTCGTGATGTAGCATTTGTAACAATACCGTAACAACTGTGTAACAGCCCCTAACATCAATGTATTCATATATGTTCCCATTTCAGACCATTTTTAGAGACAGTGCTGTAACACATATAACATCTGTAACATTTGTAAAAAATATGCGTTAGTAACAATGCTGTTATAACTATGTAACAAGCTTGTATAATCTATGTTTACCCTTTTTAGCCAGATCTTTTACCATTTTTATTGCTCGCGCTGTCAAATTTGTAACATTTTTATATCAATTTTTTATTTCATTTCTAGCTCTTGTAACATTTCTATCAAAATTGAAACAAATATAACTACATTTTAAAATCTACGTAACCATATTGGTTCGGATTTCTTACAATTTGTAGACCATATGCTGTACTAATTGAGCCATCGTGAACATTTTAACAATCGTATATGAAATTGTCATTTCATTCCTAATTCTCTTAACATTTGTAACAATGCTGTGGAAACTATGTATCAACTCTATATGTTACAAGGTTGTTGCATAGTTGTTATAGCAATTTTATTTAAGTTACAATAATTGAGAGTAAAATGAGTTTATCGCACTGTTAAAGATGTAAATGCTTGATAATGGTCAGAAATCAAAATCAACACGGTATCATAGATATAACAGCATTGGTGCAAATGTGATTTGAGACTGAAATGAACAAATAATATGAGTAAAATGTTACAGCTGTATTGTGTGTTATAGGTTATGCATATTTTATTTTGCTTTATTCTGGTAACATATCACAATTGTTTCAATATATTGCGCACATTCTAGACCGTACCTCATGATTTTCTCTATATGTTCTAAACGGTGTAATGTGGTGCCTCTACAACACAAACGGTGCGATAGTTAAACCAATTATTTATAAAAAAAAAGAGTTTTTCCGTGCACATGAGCAATTTTCAACTATATTGTTCGACTATTCACTCTAACGTTGAATCCGTTATAACAATTTTTGTCTTTAATTATTGATACTTTTATCGGTACTTTCTTAATACATGAACGGTTCTCTTTTTAATAACATAGCAAATGATTAGTTGTCTCCTTTAGCCTAAGTTAATTTCTTAACTTTATGATCAACTGCTCCCCCTAGCTTAATAAGTAATAATGTGGCGGCATGGCCGATTGGTTAACGTGTCGGTCTAGTATTTAATGATCACTAGCTACATGTGGCCAAAGGACAAGTCGTTATTTCATTGAGCAAAAACTTTACACACATTGCTCAGTAATGGTTGGTTCGAAAGTGCGTCTGTTAGCTTATAGCTTTCTACACAATCTAACTAAAATGAATTCCGTATAAACAAAATAATCATATTTTATACATAATGTAATTAACCAGTACACTGTATGTGTAAATTGTCTTAGTAATAATGTTAATCAATTGTTAACAACAGATAAGCAGAATATCACAGAAAATTATATAACAATGAGAATATCAGATAATCATTCACGTATGATATAAATTATTATATTTATATACTCTTGCTAACCGTAAGTTTTTAAGATTACATATGTATAAAATGGGGAAGTCCTTAAAATGAAATATAAAGACAATTGTTTAAAATCACAGAACGCAGCTGGTGGCGATTGCAACTGCTTTCAAATATCTTGACATTGGTTTAAGTACAATTTAGGATGTACTCATTGAAACGAATTCATTATCTTTAAGGAGTTGCATTTTAAAGAAAAACTACAGAACAACAAGGCATATTTTATTCAGGCATTTATTTATCATTTATTAAAAAAAAACATTTTTACGAGAAAATCTTATACATCATTTTTCATTAATTTTCCTACAAAAATGCAGGATCAAATATTGTGGTGATGATAGTTGTGGTAATGACTATGTTGATAATGATTTACATAAGAAACAACTGTATAATCTGTAAATGAATCTGTTGAGTCATCTAACCAAAATTATTGAAACAAAAATAACGTTCTAAGAATACATTAGATAAAACAATAAAATACCTTAAGAAATCTAAAAAAAAAGACTTTATATGATGTTACATATTAAGTTTATCTTTCAAGTTAGGACATGAAATTAAAAAACAGACAATATCAAGATGATAATACTACGTCAAACAGAGTTGGGGTCATACATACACTTGATTGAACAAACAAAAAGTACACAGATGCATTGACATTGAACATGTAAGCAATCGATAAAATCCGCCAATTATTAAACAATAACAGGTTTCAATTTCCTCTTAAAAATGATTACCTACCTTTGATAAGAATTTAAATATCATCTTCTGTTTAAATACAAGAATCACTTTACTTTAATTTGTAAATACTTTCATACAAGAAGACTTAAAGTGTTGGCCTTTATAAGTTTACATAAATAGAGTTACCCCGGAGCAATTTTGGCCTGTATGGCATGATTGAAACATCTTTTGTAATGGACTACAAGGTGATGCTTCTTCCTAATTACCGTAGCTCATTGCATTGTGCACTGCAAGGAAAAGATTGTTAAGACATTTTATCATACAGGTCTATATGAACTAAATGAAACCAAAGACGGGAGGGACATAACTAACAATAGATATCAACTCCATTCTTTACAAATCACTATCTTTATCTCTTTTTAACCGTCTTGATCAAGTATATCTCATTGCATTGATATAGTCAATTATAAGTCAAGTAGGCTTTGTAACACCGCACTTTTGGGTCAAACGTACGTTGGTGTTGAACCCCAAACTGCAGCGAACTTTGGGGTCAAACGCACTTTGGAATCAAAATCGAGAAATTGACCACAAAGTGCGTTTATATGCTACATATCATTGCATTGTGGGTTCCAGAGCTCTGAAGGTGTCAACTGAGTTCTGGTTAAATACTGAGTATACTTAAAATTGTTTAAGGTTGAGACGTACTTACTGTCGTAGATACATAACTGTGCAATCTTACTAAGGCTTTTTAAAACCTCACTGTAGGGTTAATCGTAATATGGTGTTGAACCCCAAAGTGCAGCGAACTGTGTGGCTGTTAAAAATTGTGAATTATGTATTTAAATACAGATGTCATGAAAATATACTGTTCTGTCAGATTTACTTAATATGACGGGAAGTAATAAAATACAGTAAAATCGTCTTTTATCATCTTATTTTCCAACAGTTAAATGTTTGCTTAAATGACTGTAGCAAGTAAGTTAGAAGTAACATTCATTATAATCAAGTTGCATGAACTTTCTTTAAAGCCTATCTCACAAGTTTCGAATGTCCTAAATATTTGGACCGCATGAGATCACTAATGCAAATGTATACAATGCCGAAAATCATTTAAAAAATTAGCTTAAACCTAGTTTATATCAAACAATGAATATAACAAGTTAATTTTACAATAAATAATATACACGAATGGAAAAGGATAAGAGCTCAAAGCTATAAAGCTTATGAATGTCTACTCCTGTATATTTTTACTATGCAGTTAAATTATGACTGTATTTGTAATATTGTTTGAAACAATAAAGTTTATTTCTAACATAATCATAGTGAAACTAGCTATTGTTCAAAAGATCTTATTGTGAAGAACATAAACAAGATAAATGATGGGAAAGAGAGGGAGAGAAGTTTGAGAGAGATAAATTTGGATATGTATTTTGTGAAATTAAGCTCATTGAAATCGGTTACTTTCACGTCGAAAAAAACGCTTATTAGCGTGCGAGCGGGGCAAAGTTTTATTTATGTCATAAATCTCGCTCCGCGCCTCCGAGGGGCGAGGTTTTATTTATTAAACTTCATCCCGCGCTCCCGCTAATTAGCGTGCTTTCACTCCGTACCCCCGCCATTTTAACTTGCTAATTTTCGATAATAATAAATTAATGTAGAAATGTTATCTCCCTTTAAAATATCTTAAAAAGGGTAAAGTCTAGATTTTAATGGGTCGTCAACTTTAGTAAAGGGATCTGGATTTTAAAGTGTATGCCATGCTAAGGCCTCTATCCTTTGATATCAAAACTTGAATATTAAAAAAGAACATCATTGATTGGAAATTGCAACCCTTAGATATAACAAATTTGAATAAATTTTTATTATACTGCTATTCTTATCCGATTTAATAAGTTTCGCCTACTTCGTGCCTTATTTTAGGTTTACCGTTGGCATTAACTACAATATTTACTTAAAATTGTTACTAAAATTCATGTTGATTGATTCAATATTTGAATTGAAAGTGCGGTCGTTTGTCAGATGTTAAAAATGCATATGTACCTGTGTAACGCGCTTTAGCGTTTGACAGAGTACGTAACGCACTTTGGGGTTGGGCGTCTAAGTGCGTTTGACCTCAAAGTGCGGTATAACAGGGCTTTTATCTTGCCTTATATACTCTGTTGTCTGATTATTTCAAGTCGTATGATGTAAACCTATACGTAGCACCAATGATGTAGGTTTACACCTGTATATATAGTACGACCAGCAGAGCTTTTCAAAACGTGTCTTCTGACGTCTGTAAAAAGACACTTTTGAATAACTGTTACATGTTCCATCTACAAGGATCTGGGCACCTGAAATATACGGTATCTTGCTTGTGCCAGTTGACTCTTTTTGACATGCAATATTTTTTTCTAAAAGTCGTGTATTTTATAGATAACGTGGCATGATTTAACATTTTCAAGAGAAATTTTTGGTGCCATTCAACGTTGAATATGTCGCATGCTTCACTTTAAGTCTTGTGAGAATGAATATGTAAAAATCTTTGCGATGATTAACCTTAATTCGTGCATCTGTAGCTTATTTACAGTTTGACTATAGTGTAGGTTCTTCGAAAGAAAATGTTAAATCTCGCTACTTATCATGTAACAAGACCCAGACGTCTGACAATTCTCAGTGCTCGATGGTAAATCATGAGCCTGATAATATAGAATTTTCTAAGTTCATAAAAGGCCATATTTTTGTCAAAATTCACATAAGAGTTATGTGCCTTGAATTGTGACCACCTATCATGCTCTCAAACAAGTGTTTTGTATTGTATTCCCTTCATTAATTTTGGAAATGCCAACCTTCACGCGAATACTTAAGTGTGACGCCGACGACGCCGACGCCTGTGTGATTACAATAAGATTACTTCTTGTGGAACAAGAATGACAAAATAGCACAACAATAATTGATCTATTTAGATTGACGCGGCCAATTCAGGCAGCAACATGTGAAAAGTCAACATATTAATCAATAATCTGCTGGACTGAAAGTGAGTAGTTTTTGTCATCAGGATATTGTTGGTTACTCGACATATGTACTTTGATTTTAAATCCGATGTACTTCGATCAGAATGTCAACAATTCAAAGCTGTGAAAATCCATTACATAGTTCAGCAGATAAGACAATAAATATGGTATTTATTACCAACCGAACGAGTCATTTTTGTACGGTGGCACAAAGGTGACATGTGTGCGTTTTTATTTATCCCGTACGCACGAGATTCAATGTGGTGGCCATGAGTAGTTAAGTCGTGGGAACGAGATACTATGTCGTGGCCACGAGTTACTAAGTCGTCGCAACGAGATAATTAAGTCATGGGCACGAGATACCATACCGTGGCCGCGAGATACCATGTCGTGGCCACGAGTTAAGTCGTGGGAATTTAGTGACAAGAGTGATAAATTTAATTGCATTCTCTAATATAGATTACATAATAGACTGAAATTATAGAAAAAATCGTGTTCGTCCTTTGATATTTCAAACCATATAGTTGCCATATGATCATCATATGGCAAATATGCATAATCCAACGTTTGTTCAAAATGTTTTCCTTTTCTATTTTAGCTGAATATGATCTTCACAGGCTTTGTTCGATCGTTGGGACCTATTTTGATCGTAACAATTGCTCTTGGACATTGACTAAACGTCCTTTGTCTGCTGATTCAGAGATCATATAGGATAATTTATCGTCACACATGGCACAATTACTAGTTTGTTATCCTAAAAAGCCTGTAATTTTGATCTACCGCCGAGATATGACCAAACCATCTACAATTCTACAATGTGTACTTTTAGACTAGTATTTGTATAGAAGGCAACATATATTAGAGAATAATCAGCCGACACAAACGTACCGTCTGCTTGTACATATCTTACATTGATGAACTTTTTTGTTATATTTTCAATATAGAAAGTTGGAGAAAGTTGGACGTGTCCATGAAATACATTTAGCATTATAAGTATAAGATTAAAGGGACTTAAAGCTATCGTTTCAAAGTACAGAATTTAAGTTATATACACCTGGAAATAAGTTAAGCACACCCCGGAAATTCAAAACTGGTTGTGATCCCCAATTGTTGGCTTTTGCAAAAAAAAATATTCATGAATCTACATAATTTCGATTTCAGTGCATTTGATACAAAATTGCTTGTAAGACAATGGAAAGGTTTCTGTTTATGCGCGCACGCATGCATGCGCATATGCATGTGTGCGGCCGTATGTGTTTGTGCATACCTGTCGGCGTAATTGTGGTTCGCAATTGACTGACGAGTGCGTTTTAAAAAAATTAAGAATGACTTATGATAAAATGGGAATTCATTCAAGTTGCTGTTATGATGCACCGCATCGATATAGGATAATAGAAGGTAAATGCAGTTGTTTTCGCAGCAGCACGTAAACGTATTTAAAGCCGGAGCCCGCTGGGCGAGAGATTAAATGAGCCGCGCCATGGCAAAACCAACATAATTGGTTTGCGACCAGCATGGATCCAGACCAGCCTGCGCATCCGCGCAGTCTGATCGGGATCCATGCTGGCTGTTCGCTTACAAACCCTTTAACAAGTAGAGAAACTGATAGCGAACAGCATGGATCCTGATCAGAGTGCGCGGATGCGCAGGCTGGTCTGGATCCATGCTGGTCGCAAACCCATTGTGTTGGTTTTGTCATGGCGCGGCTCAAATAAGTCCGAGGACTAATATAGATGTTAATGCGTACAAAAAGGTGCATTCTCGCTATTCTTGCATTGAAGTAAATGTCTTCTATACTTTGTTATTACGCGTTTTTTTATAAATATTTCGTATAACACACATTTGCCATACTTTCAACCTACTTATTTGAGGCCATTTGACAGTTATGTATTGATATCGATTGCATGTAAAACAATAGGGCAGTTACTACATTAAGCAGTTTTAACTTTGCTCCTTCAGATATTAATATTAAAACCGCACAACAACGGCTAGTGGTCACGTAAATATATCCAATTATTCGTGTTTTCTTCTCCGTAAATGTTTACTTGCGTGCACAAGTTTTCGCCAAATATTTGTTTTATGCCATGTCTGGTTGCAGTAAAAATCTGGAACAAGATAAAAGGAACTTCGATCTTTTCAAATAATTTATTTGTCATTTTGCTACACACATGGTTTTGAATGGTCTAGGGCTTGAACAATCTTGACTGAGCATCCATCGTCGCCAGCAATCACTTCGCAACCCGGTGGTGGACCAAACGTCCCTGCGTGTATACCGTATCTATATCGGAGAGAACATGCATACAATAAATTGTTTAAATAAATCACCGCCAGATTCACATTGACTAGCTTACTACATAAAGTTTGTGGAGTTCTTACTCGACACAAGGTATGAATTACATCTTTGTGAATTTTTACAATTTTAACTTCGTAATTTCACGTTTTCAACATTCGGAATTCATGAAATCACGATTTTAACTTCAAGATTTTTAACTTCACGAATTCAACTTCAAGCATTCACTTCTTTTGAACTTTTGAGATTTAAGCCTCGTGAATTTATGATTTCAACTACATAAGAGTAACTAATAAAATACTTTGATGATGCTTATAAACATCAAAATTAAAACTGATACAGCTCATTGAAAGTGAAACCGATTAAATGAATGCATGTCTGCATCGCACGTATTGCAGCAACCATTGATTAGAATATCCCCTGTATTTGTTATTAGGCTTTTATCTATATGTCCACAGGCTCGTTCAAAAGGAATTATAAATTAATTATTTTGTAGTAAAGAATATCATATTGTGCTTTGAAAGTGTCCGTCCTATAATGGTACCCAAACACATGTGTTGGTGCTATTTTCTTCCATGACAATTAATTGGCTAGTTGCAGCTAGCCAGAGCCTCCAACTGACATCTCTATTCCCAGAAGCAAACTGAAACTGGCAACACTACAAAATTAAAAGTTCAATGTTCTACTGATATCAGTATCATACCTACCCGCAGCAAGACAAAACCAAGGATGAGGAATCAGTGTGGCGGGAACATGTACACTTCTCACACTTTTCTGGTAAAAGTAGCTCACTTCCGTCTAACATTGTTATGCCGTCCTTAGGCGTGCAATGAACTCCATCTGCAATAGGCGAGGAAATTATTTTAAAAGAACTACAACATTTCTGGTACTATTGCTTTAACAGCAGCGATAATAGAAAATCGTTACGTTAATACATAGTCAGGTGAGCCTATTTCGCTAGGTTTTTACTGCCCTTCCTTTTCATATTTCTCTGCACATCACCCTGTTGTAGAGAACATTCAAGCCTATCATGAAAATAATCCTTCATGGGGTGTTAGGCGAACACAAACGAAATTGTCTAACATTTGGCGTTGTTAAGGGTGACATTTGCATTGAACTGACACAGGGGCAGCTGGCGTTCTGCACACCGTATTGAGGTGACATTCAAGACAAGTTTGAAGGAAATCCTTTAGGGTGTATAGAATTTTTATAGCGGACCTGAACTTGCCTGATATTTTACTTACAATGATGACATTCACCTTAAGCCGTCATAACGGAAATATGTCCACACCGTCTTGTTGAGGTTAACATTGGAGAAAACTTTTGGAAAAATCTTTTCGAGGGTAAAGAAGGTATACAGCGGATGCAAATTTGCCTGGCATTTGTTTCCAAAGGCTGACCTTGTACTTAAGCCGACACAGCGGCGGCATGGGTTCTGAACATGTGCTTGTTATGGTGAACTTTTGAAAAAAAAGCTTGAAAAAACACATTGTAGGGTTTAGGAGTTAAGATACGACACAATGAAGTCGGATGAATCGGCCTTCGGACTGACATGGCAAAATCCAGACATGACCCGTCCACATTAAGGGTTCGGATTATGATGACACTGGGTTGAAGTAAAGGGCAACATTTTACAGCTCGACATCTGCTGTTATGATACTAAAATCTTTGCTTGGAGAGCTGGGTTGGTAATGTCATTTATCAATTTTTTGATAGAAATGCCTATAAATAGCACTTACCTTCTACTTTACGGTAACAATAACCAACCGTTACATCCAAGAAGCATACAAATAAAACACCAAGAAGCACGATCTGCATTTTGAAGGGATCTACAAATCTGTGACTCCAGTAGGTTTTTGTCTTCCGTGATATATTGTGTTATCTGTTTGTTTGAAGTTCTAAGGGTTCTTTGGTGTAAACCTATACATAGCACCAAGTACAATGGCAGATTAGGTTTACAGTTTTTTTTGCTTATTTTAATAATTTAGTTTCTTCTTAACATAAAAGTAAGCCTACTAGGAAGTTAAAGTTCGAGATCTATGACACATTCTCTGATAAAAAGGGAGCAAAATCAACGTCGTGACCGAGCACTACAGGCAGAAATAGTGGTTTGTGTCAACAAAGTTTACAACTGCGATTGTATATTCATTTGCTTATTTTAGTTCAATGAAGATCATCAAATATATACTAAGTATATTTTATATCTATATCGTGCCGTGATTCTTGTCACTTAATGATGTTCCAATCCAATGTCAAAGATGAAGCAAATCTTTAATACAATCAAAGCACAGACCTGTATAAAATATTTTTACTTGGGCCACATGAACAAAATATATAAATCACTATGTTCTAAGAAGAGTTGCTCTTATTAAATTGCATTTTATATCCAGCAAAAAAATCACTGGAGTTTAATTGGAGTAAGCACATTCGTTGGATAGTCAATCTGTTTGTAATGTTATCTTTTGTGAGTGCTTCTCCTCCTACAGTTCATGGTGGTTTTTATCGAAACAATTGTATCTTTTTTTTGTACTAGCATCGGTGTTTGTGTATGTCAAAAAAGATTTAAATTTCCCTCCTTCGTATAGAGTGTATGACATTTTGAATATTTGTTTGCAAGATCGGCTTGCATAAGCAAACTGAGTATATTTGCATGTGTGTAACGTCACAAAAAAGACTGTAATAAGGCAGCAGTCTAAGTGGAATAAACACGCAAGACTGCTAAATTTGAATAAATCTTTTCATGGCTGGCGTATTATCATTGCGTATAAAGATATGAATATTTGAAGAGCAAGCAGAGATCCCTAAGGACCAGTACACGGTATTCAAAAAAGACCTTGCTCACCGGAATGAGAAGTCATGACAACTCTCGACATAAAGTATAAAACTACATTGATGTACGGATTGCATACTTATGATATGAAATGTTAAAAGACCATTATTTTGTTTTGCACTATTTTTGCATTATCATCATTTGTCAACTTTAAACAGCACTTTTGCCCAGAGCATAAAAATTGCAACCACTTTGATAACCTAGTAAGCAGGAAGTAAAACTCAAACAAACTTAAATTTTGATATCTGAGTCTAGACATGATTGTTGTTCTAAATTTAAGATAACCTACTAGTTACAATCAATTATGAAGATTTTGTCACAAGGTAAATCTATGTATTTCTTTTTTCTTTAAAGCCTGCATTATTATTCTTTTTTCTTAGACATTTAGAATATTGTATTTTTTAAGTAATGTAAAGTTACGCAAGTGTTGACTTTAAAGAACCTAATTTAACTTTGTAGTTTCAGTATTTGTAGCAGTGACTGCCTTTTCTTATCTTCTACGGAAAACCGGTAAGTAATTATGAATGTGTCTTATTTATTATACTTGTATATCCAAATTTTGACAAACAATGAAATTAAATGTGGTGTATTTCATGTTAGCCACATGATGCCAGGGGATGGGGTGGGGGCGGTGACGGTCACTTGCACTTTCGAGTTCCGTCCATGAACAGGCTAAATCAAACTGAGCCTGCAACATTTTCAATGTTCAATTTTCAAACTTTTTCGTTCTTGTTGTTCTTTAGTGATTCCTTATCTCTCTTTTTAGTCACATGATCTTGAACCGTATGCTTTCAAGTTGGTATGTATTCTATCACACAAAAAAACTTAACGGTTGCATACCTAACTAGAGTAGTAGTAGAGCATATAACATTACCATTATATGTGATACATAGCAAAAAAGTCGAGAATTTGCCAGTTTGTTGTTTGTTTAACTTCATTGTAGCATATCAATATGTCAGCGGTAAGGACATTTCAGCTAAGCAAAACTATTATGTGTCGAGTCACGGTCAATGTTACAAGTACAAACACCCTATCCTGTATAACTGAGGGGTTGTTGGGAGTATTATTTCGTATCTTATACTCATTATCAACTCTTCTTCGACTAAATAAAAAATACATCACTTTATTCTTCCACTAAAAATACAATACAGTAAGAGAATAATCATGATAAGTATCAAATTACCTTACTTATCTTGTGACAACTGTTTCAGACTGTCTGGATTGTTTCACCTGTAATAATGTAACTGCAATACCACAATGTAAAGCTACTAGAACATGTTCGTCTGGAGAGGTGTGCAGTCTGTTTATATATTTTTTTTGTTTTACACGCATTTCCTCAAATGATCATTCAATTGCAGGGTCGTCCCAAGGAAAGGATATCGTTGAAAATTGCTGAGAGTTTTAGATATATTTGTATGACATTCATGGGGAAAGAAATTCAATTGTACTCAAATTATTTAATTGTTTTCTATACCAAATGCTTTCTACTTGGATATTTTACCACTGTGACACTTTTCATAACATGCGGTAATTACTTACATGACTTAAGTAATAATGTGAGTTTAGTTTATACAAATTTATTTTAGTTCGATTGTGTTGGAAGCTATAAGCTTATTGAAACATTCTTGAATCCGTTCCTGGAACCAATCAGTACTACGTAATGAATGTAAAGTATCTTGCTCCAGGAAACAACGGCTTGCCCCTGACAGGGTTTGAACCCACGCAATCAGCAATCCTTAGATAACTAGTCCGACGTCACGCCGCCACAATAATGTTATGATGCATGTAAACAATATAAATTAACAGCAACTGTCAGATTTAACTTTTATCATCAGTTAATTGAAAAGTTTGATAAACAAGTATTAAAAAAGTATAATTTTAACAGTTTACGATAAGTTTTTAATCTCACCGTTGTGTTGATATGTTTTTTTTTTTTTTTTTAGTTAAATCTTAAATTAAATTTTCATATCCTCATTTTATTTAGCTTATACTTGTAGGTATGTTACGCAGAACACACTCATTCGGCAACTGGTAATGTATTTTCGTTAGGATGCAGACCAGCAAAAGTAAGTTATGTCTAAATATTGTCCCGGATTTTCCAATCATGATTAATTTGATTAACAAATGCATATGTGGTATTTTCATATTTATGTTGTAAAATGTTTAATTTAATTATTCAGATTTACGCTGCCGGGTATTTATCACATTAACAAGTAAACTTAATTTATTTATCGAAATGAGTCTCCTTACAAAAAAAGTGATAAGTTGAAAATTATTTCTACACTTTTTAAACTTAGCAAACAGTGTCACAAATCATGTATTTACAAGACAAACATAGATAAATAGTATTAAGTCTGTGCTAAAAATTCCGAAAACCTTCCATTCTGTCCTTGTAATTCAACATTTTGAAAAATAAATATTTGTGGAACTGAATAAGTTAATATATTTAGATACTACTTTTCAATATGCAATGAGTCTAACATCAGCCCAAACCTGGCAATTTCAAAATGTTTTCCTGCTTTTCAAAATAAACCTTGTCAAATTTAGTGTGTTAATAAGGTTCCTTTGGTCTTCCTCTAGAAATACAAGATACGGCAACCCATGTTTTAAGAAATAACTGTTCAAGAGAATCAATTTCTGTACATTTTGAAATCATTGTGCCATAACTGACATTGCTTAGATTCAGATGTTCAGGATAATATTTAAAAATGCTTCTTTTTCTTATAAGACATACAAGTTAGTAGGTGTTAAGTGTTGTGCGGCAGCAGTAAAAGTTACACAGTATTTTACTTTAGTGTTGTTATAATTTTTCTTGTCCGTCCTTCGGCTTAATTGATTCTGATGCCACCTTATGTTGAAGATTGAGTACTGCTTAATCGGGAGCTTGGACGCATGAGGAATCTTTTGTAATGTTAAAAGATGTATATGAAGAGACTAAAACTCTGTTTACTGATAAACTAAAGTTAATATGTTGATAAAACGCTTATCATTTAAAAAAATATATATAAAATGACCAATTGTTAATAATCTGCTTAATCTGTAGATAAAAGTATCAGTATCAGTTTGTTCAGTTCATTCCACATGTAGAAGTCAATACAATAAATAACAAAAATACCTAACGCCCAGCAAGCCTAACATAACTTTGAAAATATCAAACAAAAATGAATCATTACATGGTAACAACTTATAATGCAGAGGATTTTTTGACATATTTAGATGTGTTCAAATTTAATGACAACACCAACCGCAATAACGGGGTCACTAGTGGGACGGTCTTCTCCTATCGACTCAACTTGCACGGAGTGTTGTATGGACCAAAACTGTAACAGGCAGCTGTGTCAGAGCTCCTGTAGGTGGTATATTACGTATCAAAATATGTCCAATAAATGCTTGTTTAAATACCGGTAGAAATGATTGATTTTGGCATTAAACCTAAGCAATCCATCTACTTGAAATTTTGTTTCACTTTTTATTACCTGGTGGTGTGCTGCTAAAGAATTAAAACCAGTATATATATTGAAAGTTTAGTTGTTATATATCCACTCCTTTCAAATTTTATTTCCTATATAGTTGTTTCTACAATACAGAAGAGAGAGATACTTTATAAACAATTTTAAGTCAGTTATTTTTTAAATAAGAATTTAAAATCGGTTTATTTTGATTTTTGTTAATCTAGATCCGCACTGTAAAGACATCCCAAAGGCCAATTGCGCAGTGGTTGGAGCTATGCTAAATATATGTTTGGATACACAGCATGCAAAATTTTCCTGTCGCAGATTTTGTGGATTATGTAACTTTTGTACGTCATCTTATTTTTCTTACTTTTCTTCTTTATATTTTTTACTCTAACACTTACATAAATTTCTCGTCCAACAATTTCTTTGATATATAAGTATAATTTGTATCTATCGGGAGTAATTCTGCGACTCCATGGAGCAGCTCCTTTTTTTAATATAATGTAATTGTTAGTATGCATAACTTTCAAGTATAGGTCTGTGTTCCAACAAAATTAAAAGTGACGTCCTGAGCGAGTACTTTCATTCAGACCGCTTAAATTCAATAGTGCGTAACCACTAACCACGAATGATATTTTACTTAACATGTATTATTGAAATGCTATTGGTTAAGTAGTTCATCTTTTTAATTCCATTTTATATCTATATTTATTTTTCAGTTGAGGTTGAGTGTAGGTTGACTGGTCCTTCAAACTATAAAGAAAGGGGGTCCCATTGCTCTGATGCTATGGCTATAATTATGTCATTTAGTGATACATTAAAGTATCTTTTATTATCAGCCGCCAGTCATGTTTAACATAAAAAATCAACAAAAAAGAAATGTAGAGACATAAAACAATATTATTATAATCACTTAATATTAAAACAGACGACGGCTTTTGGGCAAGTTGGATGGCATGGTCAAAGTGTGGCGTTACATGCGGAAAGGGACTCCAATCACGTTCAAGGACTTGTACAGAGCCAGCTCCTTCAGGTGGTGGGTTAGATTGTGTTGGTGATTTACACAACAATAAATCTTGTGAACTATCGCCGTGCCCTGGTAATTAATACTCCAAATAAACAAAGATTTTGTTTGACAAAAACTTGCTTGCCGCATACCTTTCTTTAATATGATATAAAGGCTAAAGATCTATTTACATTTTTAAGAATTGTAAATTCCGCAGGCAGTCAATAAGTTCATTTCTATTAATATAATTTGTTGAAGATCTTTATGCTGTCAACTGCTTTCCTTGATTATTGAGTAATATATTTGGAACATCTGTGTTTTAAATAATGAACGTGACGAACGTCCAATCTCATCTGATATTAAAAATGTGCAGTAAAATGTATTACACTGACAACAATGTAATGACTGCGATGTCATTACGTTGTAATAAAGAATTAACAATAATCAAAGAATATTTTATTACGTTATTATTTTACTAAGTTCACGGCGGATGGTCTGCTTGGACGTCTTGGGGTAGCTGTAGTGTAACCTGTGGAATTGGAATGCAAAGAAGAGACAGATCGTGCTCTAATCCTTATCCGAGCAGATTTGGAGATCATTGCTTTGGAGAATCGAGAGATGACAGGATATGTTTAACTAAAGCTTGCCGAGGTCAGTAGTGTCATCAATTATATTTACTTTTATTCATTTTTGTTTGCTATTCAGTTATTTTTTATTCCATAACGGAAGTCGCTATTACAAACTTGAATTAAACTTTGTTTGTTCAAAACAATTAAACACAATATAAGATTAAATATTAAACTTATATAAAGTTGTCTATAATATCCCGAGAAGTGAGTATTATTTTCACTGAATTTAAGTTTTAGTGTAGTTATATTTCCTGGTCCTTCGGGATCATTGAGTCCAGCACTTAAAAGTGTTGAGAATTATGTACCGCTCCTGTCGGTGCTATGGGGCATGAGGAATGTTGCACGTTTTCATAATCCCTCATGTACAGACTCAACCAAACCGAGCCTGCAATTTTCATGTAAATCTGTTTAATGCTTCCGAGGGACAACTTTTTTCCAGATATTTAAAAAAAGTAATATAAAGTTTTGCAAAACCTTATTCAGTGTCCAACAATAATATCAAAGAAGTTCGTACAATTTATGTTTAAAACGCATTTTTTGTTATTATTTATGAAGCTGCAAAATATTTCATTTATAAATATACATTCACGACTTACGCATTTACAGAGCTTAAATTAAACTGATTATTGTGAACAGGAAAATATTCAGACTATGTTCGGATAATTATAAATATGTAAAGTAGTTTTATTTATTTTTCAAATGTTTACGTATATCAGTTTTAATATTGCATTATCAGATGGTGGATGGTCATCGTGGAATGTTTGGACCAGGTGTAGTGCAACATGTGGCGACGGAATAAAAACCCGAACGCGGCTCTGTGACAACCCTTTGCCCTCATTACTTGGGAGATACTGTGTAGGGGAACCATATGAAGTGAGCTTATGTAATGATAAACATTGTTCAGGTAATCCTAATTAAATATAATTGATGTAGTCTCTAAATTGATAAACATGTTGGCAATAGTGATTTCATTTATCAATTATTTGCGTTATTCTTAATTCAAAAGATTCACGGTGGCGCTCAGCTTAAAATCACCTCACAAAAGCCCAATTGATATAATATATTTTACATACTACAAAAGCGCATTTTTATGTGATTTATGTAATAAATCTTAAAGAAATAATTTCTAGAATTACCAGCCGTTAAAATAGTACATGTAAATTACAATAAATGATTTAGATTACAGTAAGTACATGTGCAAAGCAATTTTTTATTGTAATTTATATATTTAAGGTACAAATGGGTCCTGGGGTCAGTGGACAGGTTGGTCAACATGCACTCAGAAGTGTCAACTAGGAATAACCTCTCGACATAGGAATTGCAATAATCCAGAACCTTCTAACGGAGGAAAACACTGTATTGGAAGCTCATTTCAAATAAAAAATTGCAACGAAGGTTGCTGTCAAAGTAAGAAATTTTTCATGAATTATGGCCTTTCAGAAGTAAATGGAAGAAGTCTAGCATTTGATTTATTTCTCGTTATGTAGTTGTAAATTATTTTTAAACAATACAAGGAAGCACAAACAGCATTTTGAAGTTTGAACCGCCCAGGCTTCTATACCAATAATCCGCTTTAAAATTGACCAATATCTTAAACAATTCCTCAAAATCCCACAGCTTTTAATACTATGATGTCTTCTATGATAAAATATTGATAGTACTTTTTTGATACTTAAATCCAATGTTACTTGGTATACATTGATATACATTGCATTGTATACATTTGTATTGCTACATGTAACTAAAGTTAATACAGTGTTTTTCTATTCTGTTCTGCAAGAATTATATAAATGTCTGACGTTAATCTTCTTTCTAATTCCTTGAGAGATCAAGTGTGTTCAGACAATAAAGATAGAAGGGTATTTGCATTCGATTTATTGAATGATGTATGTGTAATGAGAAATTTTACTCAAATTCAGTTACGCAGGGGAACTGGGATAACTGGTCGTCATGGGATGATTGCAATCGAAAAGGCTTATTTTCAGAGCATAGGACACAGAGTAGATACAGAATATGCACAGGAGGCGAGATTTGTTTCGGGACATCCTCAGAGACTCAAAACTGTTTGTTTTGAAAAATTACATATTCCAGATGTCAACACTCAATTACTTCCGTGACCAATTAATAATGCGTGCAGCCGCACGATTAAAAATCTAGAAAAATTCCTGATTAAATCTAAGAAACCTTACATCGTCTTATGTGAACGCACGTTGTGTCCTGTGTCATCCTAATTATGGCTCGGTTTTTCCACAAGGATTTTATTTATTATTTTGCAGTTCTTCTACTCATGACGTACCCTGTGTCACCTTACAACAACGTACATAAGCATTACGCTGCTTTAACGTGCACCTATTCTTAACCAGTACTCAACTTTGAGTTAGACCTGTCTTGAACCAGCAACTTCCCTTAGCAGTCGACTACCTGTCACTTCAACAGACTTTCCGTAACAACAATGTGAATTCCTTAGCAAACTTTGATATCCCTTAAGGTTAGCATCCAGTGACTACCATAGCAATTTTTCACACTTAAGCATTCTTTGACTTCTATAGCAACATTTGACTTCCCGTATCAACCAGCGACTTCCATAGCACCATTGACGTATCTTCGCAACAACTGATATCAACAGCAAATCTTGACTTTTCATAGCAACTAATTACTTCCTTAGCGACAACTGACTTATACAGCAACCATTGACTTTCATAATCTCATGTTATTTACTTTCCTTTACAATAAGTGGCTTTCGTAGCAACCATTGTCTTTCCATAGCAACAAAACAATCAGGGACTTTCGATTCTTTCATGCGAGGAAGCCATCGAGCTAGCATTCGGAACGTCAGTGGTTCTACTTAAGTGCACGTTCGTGCCTGAAATAATGCACGGAAGAGCACTTGAGGTCTTCCTGGACCAGTAAAGCTGGATATGATCTATACTGTGACGATGTGACACAACCGACAACTATTTACCGGTACTTCATGTTAACAAAGTTGACCTCTATAGCAACCATACATTTTCCTTAGCTACCTTTGACTTTCTTAAGAAACCAGTGACATCCCATAGCAACCAGTAACTGCTATAACAATTATTGGCTTCCTTATTAGCTACAGACTACTATAGTTACCATTGACTTTTGACAACTGACTCCAATTACAATCATTCTCTTTTCATTTCCCTTACGGTTGGGGGTTGCTTTAACGGGTAAGTGCATCAGAATTGTATCCAATGTTTAACCCTGCGTGAGCGTAAAAGGCAACTCAATGGGTTCGAATAATTGGAGTCTATGTTTCTATCAGAAACATCAGGTGAGATGGTTTAGATGACGCTTTGAAGGTTGTTACACCTGAGGTTAGACAAAATCATCTCTCCAGTTTCGTCGCAAATGACCTTAACTGTGTTGGTGCACCGTAAAACCAAACAAAAAAACTTTTCAAAGCAACCATTAACTTTCCATAGTAACCACAGGCGCTAGTCACATAATCAAATATTTTACATAATCGGTCTATATATGTATATAAAGATATAAGGCCCCCAACGAAACAAAAACATCATGCGGAACAAACAAGAACACTGCTGAAATTAACGACAAGATCACGGTTATCTCTTTCTGGTCGCCACCTGAAAGGATCAATCCAAGCGTTAAAGCTTTTTATTTCATTAAAATTCTTCAAATAGCAAAGAAATGAATAAAAGTTTCAGAAATTGCCAATATTTTCAATCCATGTCGTTTTCGACGTCCAATCTATTCATGTATACAAACACGATTTCTGGTCGATTTCTACGAAATAAATAGAAAACATCTAAAATTTCCTCATAAAATATTATATAAGGATTTGATTGGTTCAGATAATTACCGGAATACTATTGACCAATCGTATAATACTATTTCTTTGCTTCATTTACCTCTCACTTCAAATTCAAAATGGCGCACTTTACTTGACCTCCGCTTCTACAACCAATATTTTTTAAATATTTGCGTACAAAGAGGGCTCAAGGTCAATTTAGATTTCGCAGATTGATAGAAAAAGAGTTTGTTTATGAATTTTATGAGGAAATTTTAGATGTTTTCTATTTATTTCGTAGAAATCGACCAGTAATCGTGTTTGTATACATGAATAGATTGAGGTCGAAAACGACATGGATTGAAAATATTGGCATTTTCTGAAACTTTTACTCATTTCTTTGCTATTTGAAGAATTTTAATGCAAATAAAAAGCTTTAACGCTTGGATTGATCCTTTCAGATGGCGACCAGAAAGAGATAACCGTGATCTGGTCGTTTATTGCAGCAGTGTTCCTGTTTGTTCCGCATGATGTTTTTGTTTCGTTGGGGGCCTTATATCTTTATATACATATATAGACCGATTATGTAAAATATTTGATTATGTGACTAGCGCCTGTGATAGTAACTGTTGGCTTTCTTTCGCATCGGTTCCATAACTACAATTGATTTTCCTTTACAACAAGTAATTTCCATATCAGCCATTGAATATACAAAGCAAACACTACATCCATAGCAACCGATGGACAGCCATGTAGAGCAACTACTGGCTATTCACAATAGCCGGTAGCTTTCCTTACCAACGTAGACTTTAGTATCAAACATTGACCATTTTAGCAATTTGCAATTTTTGTCGGTTTCATATTAGGGAATTACGTGATTTTTATGGTTATGCTTACTGACAATATGCCGGCCTTAACTCAGTTTTCACAAACACTCATAAATTCAACTTTAAACAATATTTTTGCGGGTGAAATTCACTCATAATATGTATTTTGTAAGAAATTGTTGGAGCAATGTGGAGAAAGCAAAGAGAAAGGAGTTTAGAATTGAAAAGCAGGTAAAATTTTGATTAGCTTTTTCCTTTTCCGGCAAAAAGAGAAAAATAATATTTGGGTAACGGACATGTGTACTTGTTTTTGTTGATAACTCCAACACAATATAATATGTTCAAGCAATATCATAGACATTGATGGAATCAAAGCGAATCTTAATTAATAAAGTCAGTCTTAAACTCTCATAGACCTATGGGTAATATATTAATACTTTAAAGGGCGATTGAATAGAATCAAGCCAATGTAGATACATGTAGTAGATTTAATACTCACACGTTTATACACAACGAAATATACAAACGGATGAATAATAGCTGAAATAAAAGCACAAATTTCAGATTTAAACAGGAGGATAAGCATATTTACAGGTGTCATATTTTATGTTTTGCAGGTTTTATGAAAGGTTCCAACTTGGATGTCGTTTGCGAAATGCAAACATGCGGGCAGACATTTTGTTTATGAAACATGAAAATACACCTCGAAACAGAGCGGTAACACATGTTTAAGCTGTGAAAATGTGAAACGTACTAGGTATGGCGTTTTACTGACATTCAAATGTAAGTCCTCAAAATGTTGATACTTAGTTTTAGAAAAAAGCTCCTTCTCATAAAATATAGGTTGTTTTTTAGCTCACCTGTCACAAAGTGACAGGGTGAGCCTTTGTGATCGCTTTTCGTCCGCCGTCCGTCCGTAAACTTTTACTTTAAATGACATCTCTTCATAAACCACTATGACAATTTCATCCAAACTTCACAGGAATGTTCTTTTGGTGGTCACCTTTAAAAATTGTTCAAAGAATTTAATTCCATGCAGAACTCTGGTTGCCATGGCAACCGAAAGAAAAAACTTTAAATATCTTCTTTTAAAAAACCTTAAGAGCTAGAGCTTAGATATTTGGCATGAAACATCTTCTAGTAGTGTCTACCAACTTTATTTTAAAAAAATCCCTGGGGTCAAAACTGGCCCCACCCCAGGGGGTCATTGATTTTCCCTATATGCATATAGTAAAAACTTAAAAAAATCTTCTTTTAAAGAACTCAAAGAGCTAGAGCTAAGATATTTAGCATGAAACATGTTCTAATGGGTGTCTACCAAGTTTGTTCAAATAAAAGCTCTGGGGTCAAAATTGGCCCCGCCCCAGGGGTCATTGATTTTCCTTATATGTGTAAAGCAAAAACTTAAAAAATCTTCTTTGAAAAAACCCAAATAGCTAGAGTTTAGATATTAAGCATGAAACATCTTCTAATGGGTGTCTACCAAGTTTGTTTAAATAAAAGCCGTGGGGTCAAAATGGCCCGCCTCGGGGTCATTGATTTTTCATATAATTATGTGTATAGCAAAAACTTAGAAAATTTTCTTTGAAAAAACTCCAAATAGCTAGAGTTTAGATATTAAGCATGAAACATCTTCTAGTGTGTCTAAAAAGTTTGTTCAAATAAAAGCCCTGGGATCAAAATTGGCCAGCCCCAGGGGTGTCATTGTTTTTAACTATATGTGTACAGTAAAAACTTAAAAATCTTCTTTTAAAAAACCCAATGAGCTAGAGCTTAGATTTTTAGCATGAAACATCTTCATATGGGTGTCTACCAAGTTTGTTCAAATAAAAGGCCTTGGATAAAAATTGGCCCTGCCGGGGGGTGGGAGGGCAAACGTCATTATTTTTCATTATATGTGTGTACCCTTACCAAAATGACTTTAAGTGACTTATATGTTTCTTATATGCAACTTATACTTGACCTATAAGAGAACTATAAGTTACATATAAGTCACTTATAAATCACCGAAAAACCTGTCTAAGTCAGTTATGGTATATGCTACATATAAGTCACTTTTGGCCATTTTTTCCCCAACATATAAGTCACATACATGTCACCTATAAGTGCCTTATACTGGTGAAGTTTGAAGTAACCAGTTTCTATGTTAGATATAAGTGAAAACTTAGAACTTTTGCGAGACTTTTTATTACTGTGCAAAGCTGAAAAAATTACTAAGTACAAAAACATGAGAAAATTGGTAAAATTTATTGAAGTTGATTTGTAATTCTTTGCTTTAACACAATGGGTATCAAAATACTCAGAATTTAAAATACTATAATCTTAGACCTTAATCACAAACAATTAAGTTTTTTTTTTAAATGTTGCTTATTAATTTTTAAACACAGCTGGGGGTTTTTAAATAAGATAATAGAAAAAATGATTATCAATTAAGTATATTACCTGTAAAAAATTTTGGCACAGATTCTGTGCGGAATTTGGACAGAAATGGCATTCAATCAGTGATTTCTAGGCTACCATGGACAGAAATGAAATTCCATGTCATTTCTTTTCACAAGGAAAATATTTCACATAAAAGTCACCCAAGGCATAATTCTACTCTTGTTTTTTTTCTAACTTGAAACAGACATTGAAATCTATATGTTTTTACCTACTGTACTTCTTACAGACCTAATTTCGCTGAAGTAAGATATTCTAACAAGAAAAAGAGGTGTATTTTTTTTTAATACACAAGTGTTATTTTTAAGACATTTAGGCCTAGTGTATTTTAGATATTTAAACATTAAAAAAACAGTGCTTGAAATAAACAGTTTATATTGCCCTTTTAATCTATATAAAATCAAGGAACCAATATGCCTGAAGATTACTTATATTTTCTACATCCACTGATACACCACATAGATCAGAGGTCTGATAAAACTGGCCACCTGCCTTTGCCACCATATGTGCATGACTAATTTTTTGACTGGTCATTCCTACAAATCAGACTGTTCCATGTGATTATTTTGGGGAAAGATAACAGTTCCTATCCTGAATTTGTAAAAAATGACATTGCATTTTCTTTTTCAAAAATGTATAATGATTTTTAAACTTTACATATCTATTAGTTATTTGATTTTTTTTCACATTCAATGATTGTAAGATAGAACTGATGAGTGCTTTGATTTTTGGATTTACCCTGTTGCACATAACATTGGACCTGCCCAGGTACACAGTTGTAAGTCTGAAACATTTAGGTTAGCAAGCTGGTGGAAATCACAGAGAATCTACTTGATGTTTTAGGAAATTTAGAGATATTGTTTTGTTTAAGATGTTTAAGTATAGTTATGGTAAATAAGAATGACAAGAAGAATCACCTAGGACAAGAAGATATACAACAAAATCAGGTAAATACCTTTGAGTTACATTTATGCAGAATTGATACAGGTTATATATTAAACAATCAAAGTAAGATGGCAGCAAACTAAAATTTGTAACTTGAGAGATCAAGGCTGTTTTTATTTTAGATTTACTAATACTTGTAATTGATTTAAATCTAGATTTAATAGTCAAATTAATTGAATTATTAGAACTAAATAGTACAATCAGTAGTTTTATGCAGCTGAATAAGACAGGGTCATCATAATCATTTAACATTTTATTGTTGTTTTCAATGGAGATTTCTGATATTACATTTTACATACATTGCAGGCTAGTGGGACCAGTTCTTACTTTGAGATGCCAGGTGAATAATGATATGCAGTATTGAGCCTGAAAAGGTATGTTTTTTTAATCTCTATACTTACTGCTCTAAATCTTTTACAGAAAAGAGCATAATAAATGTTGTTGCAAATAGTGCTGTTAATCAATTCTTATAGAGACTTTTAGCAATTCTTAAACAACACTGTTGACTTCTGCACAAAAATGAGATACTGTGTAACTTAGTATATTTGTATATGCATAAGCATAAATAGCTAATATAGTTTGATGATATACAAAATATGAAATATAACTGCATTTACAATGGTCGGAATTTATTCCACATCTTTTTTAATTAATTATGAATTTTATCTTTAAAGGTGAACACAGCCACATGAAGTTCTCCGAGGAAACAGAATCAGAGCACTGAAACAGACATCAATAAAAGAAATAGTAGTTTGAATAATCAGAAACATTTGATCAAATTTATGATTTGAACAGTTCCTCACCGACAGACTTCCAGCAAAATAATTGTATAAATAAAGTGTTTGATTCCAAGAAAACCAGTAAAAAACAAAAACTTGCTGTTACAAATGAATATTGTTTTTGTTAAAGTGAATGTAAGATGATTGAACTGAAGGATATGTATGTTGAATTTTGTATTTTGCTCTTTTATATGACTATGAATATAAATTAATAAACATTTTTGAAATTAAATTACTAAACTTTTATTTTATTTCAAGCTTTTTTGACATCAAGCAACATATATGCGACTTACATGTGACTTATATGTTACTTATAAGTGACTTATATTAAGTCACTAATATGTAACATATAAGTCACTTATATGTAACATATAAGTCACTTATATGTTACTTATAAGTTGAGCATATCTTTGACTTACATGTCACATATATGTGACTTATATATAACTTATACTTCACTTATATGTCAAAATGCCAGACATATACTGCACTTACATCTAATTTGCATTTAAAATACATATACTTGACTTATAGGTGAATTGACTAAGTGAAGTATAATCTACATATAAAATAGCCTATAAGTGACTTATAAGTGCATTCCGTAAGGGTAGTAAAAACTTAACATCATAAAACATCGTCTAATGAGTGTCTTCCAAGTTTGTTCAAATAAAAGCCCTGGGGGTTTAAACTGGCCACGCTCATGGGGCCTATATACAGGTGAGCGACCTCAGGGCCCTCTTGTTTGTTTTTGCGAAATAAAAACTTAAAACTAATGATAACGTTAATATACATATAAACAAATATTAATAAAAGACAAAACAATATATTAAAGATTGATTAATTGTTGGTATTCAAATGAAGTGTGTTTATATTCTTAACCCGCAAATTTCAGTGGAACGATAAGAATGTTTCGCGCGTGTAAATGAGATTACTTAGAGTAGCATCTGAACTGGAATTCAATTTATAGAACACACATATTGTTATAGGCAAATGTGTCGCGATCTTGACACTTAAAAACGAGTAGAATACATGCAGTGCAAAGTAGCCTAATCACAATATTTCAGGGGTCCATTGTTTCACGTCTGTCAGATATACATGTACATGTATTGTATAATTACGGTTGGAATTAATTTGTACAAAACATGATATCTTACAACGCAAAATAGCATTTTGAGATACGGGACTTTTACTGGATCTTCTTGCCTGTCACAAATTTTATATTTAATATTGTCAGCATAATGGAAATACTTTCAATACGTTTTCATGAATTAACATTCTTGCATAAAACATTACGTCTGGTTTGCTAATTCCGCGTTTCGTATCAAGTAACCAGTTTCGTTATGTTGATCAATACATTTGACAGTTATGTTTTAATATTGAAATTACCGAGGCTATAATGGCAGCCAGCTATTTTTGAGTCAACAATATCAAAAACCTGCAGAGAAATGGCAATGTTACCGAGATTTTTGTCTTTTATTGCATGTTTAATTAGCCACAGGCGTGCGCAGCTTTAATCTTTCAAGTTTGGACAGACGTGAAACCAGGATCCCATAAAGCTTCTCTGTATTGCGTGTATTCTAACTGCGACGTATTGGCCTATAACAATATGTCTTTTTTACTAATTTTGAAATCCAGTTCATAGTGCTACTATAAGTATTCTTCATTTACACGTAAAAAATCTCATGATCGTTCAACTGAAATGGCCAATTCAACCATTCAACTGTTTAAATGTGACAAATTGCCTTTAAAATTATTTTTTGTGTTCATGTTTAATCAGTTTTTTTCTTAAGCAAGAAAGAAAACAACCTACAAAATATCAGAAGCAGCTTTTTACTCTAAAGAAAGTGAGTGTTCAAAGGTAAAGAACTTAAAGTTGAATGTCATTGAAATCTTAATATCTACAGTAAAAACACCATACATGAGACGTGACAGATTTGCTCGGCTTTAAAATGTTAATCACAAAATTATTAACGTCCTGTTTTAAGGTGCTTTTCTGCACGTGAATGAAATGCTTTCTCTTATTTCCTCAAACAATATCCAAGCTGCAAAACATGAAATATGACATATGTAATAATGTTTAAGCTGGAAATACAAGACCTTCAACTAATACTTGATACATTCGTTTTCCTTTCAGCGATTCATTTATCTGTATATTCATTTAGTATATTCATTTCAGTATGAAATTTGCTATCCATGGTGGCTAAGCCTTGAAGATAATCTTAACATTACTTAGAATTATATGAAAGTTTAAGACTGAATGCATTAATCAAGATTTCGATTTTATCTAATCAATATCCAGGCTTCAACTTGCAAATATATCGCTTGAACATAACATATTTAGTGGGATATATCAAGAAATCAAGTGCCAGTTTCCGTTACCCAAATCATTTTCCCTCTTTCTTGAAAAGAAAATAACCCATTAAATTTCAACATGTTTAATATTTACATTTTCGAATAAAGAAATTCTTCGATCCAATTCTCTTGCTTTCTTGACATTGTTTAATCAGTTCCTTACAAAATATAAATTTGGACAGAATGTTACCCGCAAAATAATTATACAAATTGTAAATGCCGGTTGCATTTTTGGGTGTTTGTGAAACCTATAAGTACATGGATGGAAAATAAGGTAAAAACGACAACAATTCTAAGAATAAGGGATATGATATAGAAATACCTGAAAATCCCATGTGCTGCCATATTGTCAATGAGCGTTACAATAAAATCAGGTGATTCCATACCGTTAGTTTAGTCTCGTCTGAATTAAAGACTTTGTAAAGCAACACACGATTTGGTTTCGTATTAAAGTCTTACAACATTCGCAGACCTTTTTAAGAGACCTAATACCTCGTAACTTTTACATTACTTAAGGTGACAACAGACACTTTCCGTGGTACTCACATAAATGTCATTTAAACCAAGTTATTTTAGTAATGATTGTTATTTATTTAATCTTTGTGCATTAAATGTCGTTGATCATCATAAAAAATAACATATTTGAAAAAAATTCCTTTGTAAATGATTGATTTTGAATAAAAATCCTAAAATTTTAAATCGTCATATCAAAGTCATTTTTTATTTTTTTGTCATCAAACTTTTGGAAAATAACCATACTTATATTATCTAGGGAACCGTGTCTCGATTTTTTTCTATCTTTTCTCAAAAAAATATTACGTAACGTCAAACATTTTATGCGACTTTTTTCACCATACATATTACGTAATTAAAGATAATTAAGTCGCTGATTGAGCAAACAAAAATCCCTGACACGGTTCCCTCCGTAAATGAATTTCCTTTCATGTGCTTTAAACCGCATGTTAATTGCTTGATTATTAAAAAAGTTATGCCGATTCAAAGTTGATTTTGATTTAAACATATTTTATTGCCAAAAATAAGACATATACATACATGTAGACAGTTACAATACAATGACATGACATATTTGGCAAAAGGGTTGACCCACAAGTTCTCTCAACATTAGCAACGGGTCTTTCCTGATGCAATAAATTACAATAACTTATTTTACAAGAATGACTATCAGTTAGATAGAAGTAACAAAACTCACACATATATAGTACTTGGCTTTAAAAATGATTTTAGGTAAGAAAGAACAATAAAAATGAATGGGTGTACATGTTCTCTAGCTTGAATGGTATTTAACTATGTTAACTGATTTTTATATATTTGCGTTACAATGACTTAGAAGTTAGCCCGACACGCATCAAACGAAGTGTCATAAATCGGCTGTTCTCTCTCGGACCCCTACGTTTCACGCTAAATAATTGCATAATACACAAATATCGCACCAGAGAGGATCACAAGTTGCGGTAACATACTCTAACAACATTTTATGACCCAGTGACATCTGACCAATTAAAAAGTTGCTGATTAATATCAGTTTATAGCCGAAATTTCTTCAATTTTTAACGTGATTTACTGTCCGTCTGATATCTGTCGCACATGTCACGTGACTATCGGTAAAATTTGAGGCACTCAGTGGGGGGAAATGGAACGCATTTGCGCACCGCTAGCGGGGTATTTAATTGTTTCCTTTTTGAAGTGTATTATTATTATCAGCAGCATTATTATTGTATTATACCAGTGTCCCTCTGCCTGTGTATTCGTGTATGAAATTCCGTTAAAATATAAAATAAAATAACAACAAACTGAGCTTCTGACGGTCTTTTAAAGTCCATGGTAGATGTACAAATAAGAACGGGATATTATATATTTTTTTCCACCAAATTGATTATGCTTCACATAATTTAATAGAAATAAAAGGTATTACTCGATCATTATGATCTGGCCTTCTTGACTTCTATTATCATGAATATCATCTATGCACGGCATAGAGATCCAGTTTCTACCGGGATAGACAATAAATTACATACTTTGTCCCAGATTTATTAGTACTGTGTCCGATTTACTGGCGAACAATTTATTTTCACTGAGAATATATTTTAATATCTTTTTTTTTTATTCATAGAGAAATAATCATCCTTAGACAATCTAAAATGGTTTAGAAATTTGTCAGGGACACCTTACCACAAGTCATATAGGCGTTCACATAAAAAATGTTGTCTGTTTTTGTTGTTGTTTTACTTGACATTGTTAGAAAACGAGGTTGAATGTAAAGTAAGCCCTTGCATGAATCCGTACAAAAGTCTATCAACTCAATGTAATATCTATCAGATTAACGGGACAGACAAATTATTTTCACACATTATGGATATTTTAGCAACTACATTTTTAATCAACCCCGTGGTCGTGCGATTTGCCGCTATGCTTAATTATTTATGTTTCATACATTATGTTACGTACATTGGCCGACAATTTCTTAATTTATAAAAAAGGCTAAATGTTGAGATATTCATAAAAGATGTACGGTAGTTGTACGATACATGTATTAAGAGAAGTATGGACCAGTATGGACCTGTAATTCACGGATATATGGAACTACCGATTTCCCTCATTGATGCCTCAACAGGGGACGGAGCGTTATCGATAATCGACAGGTCACGCAAATAGCAGATACAAATAGTATGGGTACCGTTTTAAAACGTTTAAAAACACATTTTTCGGACTAACTGCTTCCAAAATTAAATCACGAATGTGTTCAGAAAAGGTTGATAAATCTACTTAGCAAAAAATCTCATTTTAGGTATTTTCAGTGATAATTGACTCCGTTGTCACCTTAAACGCATATGACTTGTCCAACCTCAATTTAATTGTGCAGGATAAACTTTAGCTGTTTTAGAAGGTATATAAGAAGGACATTCAAAATAAAGTTAACACAAAATGTTCGAAAATGCTATCTACAACTTACCATTCATTTAACTGGACACCTTTCCTTTTTGATAAGTGTCATTATATATATTATTACTGGTGGGAACATAATATTATCCTTTTGTGCCGCGTCTACGAGAAATGGCGGCATATAGGGATCACTTCTCCGTCGTCTGTCCGTCTGTCACAAAACTTGTTACTCCTCAGAAACTACTGGTGCAACATCCAAACTTTGCAGGAATGGCCGGTAACAAGTCAAGTTGTGCAGTTGTGCATATCGTTGGCATTTCCGGTTCAATGATTTTTGTCAGAGTTATGGCCCCTAATGATAGTCATTTTAAAGTTTGTCTGGGCTACTCCTCGTATACCACTAATGCAACTTCAATGAAACTTTACAGAATTGATCTGTGGCTCAAATCCTTGTGCATATTACATGGGTTATCCGGTTGAATGATTTTTGGCCGAGTTATAGCTCTGAATAGACAAATATGCTTTTTCCTGTGTCTCCAGCTAAGCAGAAGCTTCACCGGACTTCTCCTCCGAAACTATCGGTGCAATTTCAACCAAACTTTACAAGAATGATCAGTGTGTATGATTTTGGTATTTGACGGTTCAATGATTTTGTCGGAGTTATGGCCATTTTATGATTTTATGATTATTATTTTTAAAGTTTAAAGAGACTTTTTCTCTTATACCACTAATGCAATTACAATTAAACTTAACAGTATTGATCAGCAGCGCAAATAATTACACATATTACATGGGTTTACCTGCTGAATAATTTTTGGCATAGTTATAGCCCTTGAATAAAAAGTGGTAATAAAATTTGTCCGGACCACTCCTCTTATACCACTAATGCATTTTCAATTTTAAAACTTCACAGGATTGAACGATAGCTGAAGTACTTGCGCATATTACACAGGTTTTCTACTTGATAAATTGTTAACTGACTTATGGCCCTAGAATAAAAAAGGTGTTTTTTATATTGCCAGTTACACAGAAGCTTGTCTGGACTACTACTCAGAAACTACCGGTGAAATTCCATGCAGACTTTACAGAAATGATCTATACCAATTTAAGTTGTGCATTTCATCGGCTTTGGTTGGTTCACTGATCTTTGTCAGAGTAATGGCGCTTAAAAATGTTTATTTTTAAGTTTATCCGGACTACTTCTCTTATACCGCTAATGGAATTTCAGTGAAACTTTACTTGTTTGTGCACATATTACACGGGTTTTTCGGTTAAATGATTTTGGGCTGAGTTATGGTCCTTGAATAAAAAACGCGTTTTGCCCTGTAAATGATTTGTGTGTCTTCTGCTACAAAGAAGCTGCAACATGCAATTGGTTATTCATGAGGCAGAATAATTATGTTATTACTGATCGCTTTTGTTGAAATTCAATGATTTAAACCTATTATTTAAAAAAGTATAAATTCCTGATACAATTCACACTATGCACACGGGCTACGCAGCCAATCAAGAAGAAAACTTCTCGTCACATTAACAATAGTCCAGAATGCATTTTGCTCGTTTTGTTTTTCAGAGATGTGCTGGCGTTTCTTATGCTATTTAGTTTTCTTTGAAAAGGTATACATGGACAGAAATGGACAATTTACGAACGTGCAGTATATAGCTTGTACAGTCATGTTGAATAACAAGCTTTATTTCTTTGTAAAATGGTAAAATAATGCAAAATGAACCACTGTCTTCAGAAAGAGGCAATTAATAAGGTAGAGGATGTACATGTATGTCATAACGATTTTAGCATTGTAATGGGTTTGCATTCATTAAGTTTATCCTTACAGATAAAGTTATCCAAATGTATTTTACTGCACACATGGCTGTGAATGATCTATGGCTTGAACAATGGTTATTGAACATAAGTCGTCGTCTGCAATACCTTTACAATACCTTGGGCAAAGACCGCTGCGTTTATACAAAACATGTGACATGCTAAATGATAGCATTGCCATATCTTACTACGAATGTAGTTATAAATAAATTAGTCGAAGTCTTAAGATTTTGAAATAATCAAT
Source organism: Ruditapes philippinarum (assembly GCF_026571515.1). NCBI lineage: Eukaryota > Metazoa > Mollusca > Bivalvia > Venerida > Veneridae > Ruditapes > Ruditapes philippinarum. The sequence goes on from NW_026853822.1 coordinate 420,027, forward strand.
GGACATAGAGGCAAAACAACCATATATTGTCCCTTCGAAACACTTTGTGATAAGACATCGAAGGGTCACGGATTTTATTTTCCGTACACTTTATTATATTGTCTATTGAGACTTGTATGGGATTTTTGATGTTTTGTGTGTTCTATTTTGTAAACATAAAAGAATCATTCATTAATTTTGAAATTTATGTTTATCACGAATCGGGTTTAATATCTTTCCTACTAGACAATAGACAAGTGTACCCATGACCAAAAATATTACGGATCCGACTATTTATGTTAAGACTTTGAACCTTTGACCTTTAGCATATAATACTACGTCTCATGCTGATTACCTTGTATGCATTATATTTTAAAAATTCACCAAGGAGTAATAAAATCATTAGCCGGGCAGGACTTACCTTTGACTTTATTTCATGCCTTTAAATCTACATTGTATGTGTGATCTGGACATGGATTCTGTGCGCGTTTTATCATTCATTAAACACTGTAAATATACATGTATATTTTCGGCAGTGAAATATGCTTGTCTGAAGTTTTCATTGTAATATTTTATATAGCTTTTTTAAATAGAGAACTAGAAAATCACAGAGATTGCTCAAAACGGCAAAATTGATTGTATTACAACTTAATTTGAATTAAACGTTAGTAGACACAGAAAATTCAATGTGACGCCTTCGGGCTATTCTATGACAGGCGGTGTATGGTCCCTAAATAAGATCGATTTTCAGTGATAAACTATCGTACCTACCTGCAGCAATACAGAAACAGAAATTAGAGGGAACATGTACACTTCTAGCACTTTTCCGTATTAAAAGCTCAGTTCCTGCTAACATTGTAACAACATTAATAGGTGTGCAATCATCTCCATCTATCAGTATTGCAGATAACATGTCCGGTACAAACGCGATAACCACAGGTCTGAACACCATCTCCAAGTTGAGGAAACGATCTTAACCTATCATTTTTCGATTGTTAAAATGATAACAATTTGGCTTGTGAAACGTATCTTCCAAGGGAAATCAGTGCTTTTTGTCCATAGGCGATAGCTTTTTATTTTGTCCATGAACCCCCCGATTTTGAAAGTTTAATTTCTTCGATTTACAGCGAAATAAATAAATTCGGAACCTGAAAAAATGCTTTCCGACTTCTATTTTGAACGGTCATATACGGTATTGGGTTCCTTTGCGATGATACGCAAGATCGTAAATAGATGAATGAGGTCGGGAACCAATTTCACACGCCAATATATTTCCGCTGACAGCTATTGTTCTACGGAGATGATAAAAAGAAGATAGTTAACTAAAAATAAAACAACATTCCTGACATTTTATTCAGGTTAGTTACTTATATTTTATTTACCTCATTACACAGCGCAAAGGTAATATACATGTACAAATAAGGTATATATAAAATGGAGGGATACATTAAGTACTGCTTTTCTTAGAAAGGCGTAGCACCGGTCGCTAGTCATTCTTTTCCAATCTGGAAGCCATCTAAGAATGTAGTTGTACTTACACTATGTTTAAAGACTTAAAGTTTAAGTCTTTTCACATAATTAAAATGATTTTTAACCCTCCCTCTTACCTCAGACTGTTTGTCGCTGTCCGTTTGTAGTATAATATCAGAAAGAGACTAGCCGCGAATATGTAGACAGACAGTGAGACCAGTCAAGCATGTGTGTAATGATATTTATTCAAATCATGGAGCTTAATAGAGAAATTGTATGTATATCTGTGTTCAAATGAACTGCGAGAAAATACATTCATAAACAGTTTCGATATGAACTACGTAAGTAACGAGGTATATCGAGTGAAAAATACGAGTTGTTTCCCTAACATCATCGAGTAAAATCGAAATCTCTAATGCTAAAACAATACAAATTAAGCGGGTTTTAAGCTAGCTTGTTGTGATTTTTTGGGGGGTAGGGGTTACGTCACATCGACACAGTATAGGTCATATCGCGACGTTCCAGCTTTACTGGTGGAGGAAGACCTCGGGTGCCCTTCCGTGCATTATTTCAGGCACGAACGGGCACCTGAGTAGCACCACCGACGTTCCGTAAGCTATTGTTGTTATTCAATGTACGATTTTAAAATTTATTACACCAATGGAAACCTTTGGATCTTAGCTTCGTCACAGTATATACTTCAACACATCTTTTGACACCAAAGTATTTAAATTAACATGTTACAGACCATTTTATATACGATTTGTACAGTGTCAACCGTAAAAAACTACTGAAAAGAATAGCATGTCGTCTTTTAGTTCGGAAACTGTTAATCGGTGTATTCTTTCAAAGTGTGCAAAGACTCTAATTTTGCTATAGTAACTTGGACAAAAAGCTCTTGAAGCTTATCGCGTTTGCAAATTGTTGTTATCAGTGTAACTTGTTCTATTTTTATAGCATAAAATTAAGATTGTTGCTGCTGTAATCGGAGCGAACATTTAATTAGCATTTGAAATTTTCATCTGAGAAAATGATACTCAGCCATGGCAATGATTTCTAAAATAAATTCAATAAAATTATATCGGTGTTGAGTCTTTGTCGATGGATAATTTATATGCAAATAAAAATTGTTTTTACAAGCCAATTTACGTTATTTTTTACATTAAATTCCGAATAATTGTAATACGCATCGATGTATGTAAACTGGCTGTATACATTTCATTGCCTCGCAAGACATGTGAGTGTGCTTCTGTTTAATGACAAACAACCCCGAGTGCTTGTTTTTTGTTGTTGTTGATTTAAGTTCTTGTTTTGTTTGTTTTATTGTTTTGTTTTATATATAAACCAGTGGTCATTGGTCCGATCCTTGGAAGGGGTAGACATTTTACTTGACAATCCATATCGAACATTGACGCCAATTGTCATTTATCTTTAACTGTTTAACGTGTTAAATTCGGTCAAAAGGACAGATAGTTACAATATTAATCAATCAAATTACTGCAGAAAACATTTGATGTCTTCAAATTATAAACAAGAACAAATATATCACAGGCTGCCTTTTTTTCTGGTTCGTGACCGAAAGTTTTATTACAGACCAAAACCATAAGCATATTGCTCCGGTATAGCATCTCATTGATTTCGCTCCGCCTCCTTGGCACATGCACACGTTTGACTTTTTTTAGGAAACATTAATGAATTATTATTATTGCCTTTGTGACGGACTATTTTTGACGTTGGTTCCGATCTTAGCTGTGTATAATGTAGCATTTGGAAACGGAAACAAAAATTATTAAAGGCGTGGCCGGTTTTGCAAAAATTACGTCATTCGTGAATTCATTTCTTGACAGCTACATTTCATTTCCTGAAAATATTAATAGAAGTGAAGTATCTTGAAACTCCTTTTTAGTTTAAACGATAAGGTATATAATAAAAGGAAAATTATGTTGTAGCAGCTTTCTGGGGCCATGTATTTTGCTACTCGCAATGTTAGAAAATTGATATCTTACTCCACCTTCGGTCTCGCGAAATATCTATTTTCTAACGCTGGCCGTAGCATAATACAAAGCCGCAGAAAGCTACTACAACATAATATTCCGTATTTACAATTATAGCTAACGATGTATTCAAAATTACTTTAAAATATATTGCACTGCAAATCCTGTTTAATCACTTTACACAACCTTTACAGGCCATTTCCTCCCTAGTAAAAAGAACATACAAACGTTCAACAGCAGCAGTTGGAAGTGAAAGCTTTTGATCTTTTTTTTTATTTTTCAGACAATTCAATAAAGAATAGGAAGAAAAAAAGCAGTTTTATGATTTACCCATGTACTTTTCATGCATATCAATGAACATTGCCATTATGTAGATGCATTAAAGATATACTATGCTTATCTTTGTGTAAAATATTTTTTATCTTAAAAATGTATTTAAATCCATGAAATTCTTACTGAATATGTTTAATTTGAATAAAATAATGAATAGACTATGTATAGGAAGCTGCATTCCCTATTACAAGTCAAGTGAAGTTGACCTTTTCTTAAAAAATGCCAGTTTTTTAATGACACTATAAATTCATATTGTGACCACTTATAGTGTGTCGAGTTCGAAACATAACATATCTGCTTTAAATAAAGTCAAAACATGTTTATTTAATACTAAAAAGAGACTGTGTAGCAATTATTAATAACTGTAAAAATCAAATTTGAGCATAGGATATCTTTAACCTTTAACGTTTGACTACAAAATGCAAACACAGTTAAAGAACTGCATTGTACATTTACAATTTAATCTATGTATAGTTATCATGTAATAAATTAATAATTAAATATTACTGTTACAGTATTGAGATTAAACAGTAGAATAGAATAGGTTTATATTCAGTCTCAATTCTTAGCTACATGTTAACATATTCCATAACAAATTTGCTGCAAAAACACAGGCATAATCTACAAAAGTTGTTCGTTTTTATATATCAGGCTATCACATATTAGTTGTTGTCCTTAAGAAAATAAAGGATTCGTGAAATATCCGGCGTTTCCTTGGTTACGATGTCTGATCCCGTTTGGTGGTCTCGGGACTGAAAATCTTTTAGTCAATATTTCCATTGCTTCACGGTCAACTACAAGTTTCTTTCGAGCTCTGTAAAAGTTAAATATTGCATGTTTATAAATATTATACTTTAACTATAATATACGGTGGTACAGAGGTGACATGTGTGTGTGCGCGTGCGTGCGTGCGTGTGTATGTGTGTTTTTTTTTTTATTTACACCACATGTCACCTCTGTTCCACCGTTATAATAACCCTTTTTCTGGCATTTGAATGGTTACTTATTTTAGCTTATAAACAAATGTTAAACTTAAAACTTGTCTAAACCGTACACTCCTATTGTTATCAGTTTCTTATAGTCATATCTGAAGAGAGATTTAAAGTAAATTGAGGCATAATTAAAAGGTCTGTTATCTCAGTAATAATTATGTTGAAAGTATCTTGTGTCATTTAACAACAAACCATGAAATAATCATATATGTACATTTGTATGCTGTTGGTAAGTATGATGAGCATTGTCCGATATTTCATATCCGTGCCGTACATAACAGAGTTATTATGAGTTTTATTCGAGAGCAATACATAATTATTGGCCACATCATTTTTTACTTGAAAAAGAAGAAGAAATATTTAAATAGGAGTATCAAAATGATGCATGTATTTATTGTTTTGTTATGTATCTGAAATCTGGAAAATGTGCCAATCGTAGACCAATTCACTTTAAAACATACAAGGAGTCTATATACGCGTATTTAACGCATACAATTCCAAGAAGAAAAGAAGATTAAACAAAACACCGATATTCATTATATACTATCTGATGAATGCATCTACTATCTTATAAATCAAGGATGTTAAAAATATCCTAGAAAACTTACCTCTTAACAATGTAAAAAGCCTGTAGTGTCCCGCCTACTGCACCCACCAGACCTATCACAATCCCTACAAGAATGATCCAGTGCGACTCTAACCAACTCTAAAAATAGCAAGCGTTACATTTGTAATTTTTCCACTTGGTAGAATCATGACTGAGAATACTGATTTCAAATTAATCACAATAAAACTCCCCCCCCCCAACGCACAACTCTGTGCAACAGTTGTCTCATAACAACAGCCAGTTTCAATCGCCTGATATTTTTACTCTATAATTATACTCTCACCAACTGTTTCCTTTCAACAACGGTCAACAGCCATTCATTCCGGCTGCTGGATGTTGAAGGGCCGTCGCAATGTACCTATTTATACTGATATTGGTTTTCGTAATATAGTAGTTTCTGCAAAGTCAACCTTGTCAAACGCGATAAGGATTTAGATAAATGTTAAAAATCATATTGATACAAGTAAATATGAAAAATATTGTCGATGAGTTATGCCTAAAACATATTAGATCTATCTTATATATGGTCTAATAAATCCTAACGTCACAATGCATATTTCACGTAATTCTAATACCTGTTTTACATGCTGTTTTGCATCATGCGGATGCTTAAAGAATATTTCCGTGTGTTGCCCGATAGCTCTAGCCATTTCGTCTCGCGTCAAAGGTCTTCCATCACAAATTGCGCTGATTGCAACAGAGCCTCTGAGGAAGATAAAACCGAGAAAATTAATTTAAAAAAAAACAACCCTCTGAATTTCTTAATTCTATCTATGTTTTTATCCGAATATTGATAATCTCTTTTTTCTCTTTAAACAACGACGTGAATTAATACACACTAAAATCCCCATTCATAAGTTAAAATAGTGTTATAATGATTTACCTAGAGTTTTAATAACTGATAAAAAACATTATGAAAACTAAGAAACAAATGAAAACATGTGCACTGCTGACTTGTTCATGTAGAAAACGAACTGAACATCGCGTAAGGATTTTACAATTATTACAGTATATAATATAGTCCTTATGGCCCCGATACTAAACGGATATAATAACTTGTTAAACTGTGTACAAATAAGTATAAAGTTGTGTTGATTACATTTCATGTTGTGAAAATATCCATATGAATAATCGCTTTTCTGAATTTTTTTTTTTTTTTTTTTTTTGAAGTTCTTCTCTTGCTTTGAAATCGATTTTTTTTCATGGTATTATTAAACCCATTAAACCTTCTTAATTACTTGATTACTTAAAAGGGATCGTCCAACCTGCCTTTATGTACCTGCCATGTTCTTGTTTCAATTTCAAGAATTTATGAAAGTTTTTTAGTTCATTTCATTTTATTGTTTTTATCTAAATAAATGTTCAATTTTCAAGTAAGCCAATGTAAAGAGTGTGAGCACTACTATGAATTAAAATAAAAAGTTACCATAAATGTACTATTGTCGCAGTAGATTGACAGAAGAATAATTGAATAAGGTTTCAGATGAAGATTTGAAAATAGTTACTCATGTAAATTCACAGAATATATAGAATGATATAGAATTGAAAAATGTTACCGCAATAAATTTACAAGTGAAAAAAATTGTAAAACAAACAGTTATGGATAGTTACCACAATTAATTTACAGATGAAGAATTGGAATCACTTAGAGTGCAGTAAATTTGCAAATGAGGAATTGGAGTTACGCAGAAAAGTCACTTAAGAAAAACTTAAAGCAGTTGCTGTTGTAAATTAAGATAAAAAATGAACACTGTTGCCACATTCTTTAACAGACGATTCAATTATAAAATGATGAGACTTTCTTTGGTTTAAGTGTAATAAAATGTATTTGTACCTTCATATATTATTTCTGTTTGATAATTAAACTCAAACTTGCTTTTTTGTATGATCAATAAAATAATATTTTGCATTGTGTTTTATCAATAAAAATCTATTTGTTTAACTTCAGTTTTTTCATTACTTACTTATACCGTGTCTGGTCAATGGAAACCTGCGCGTCATCACAAATAACTATACTTTGCCTCAGTATTGAAATAACGTTTTGTACTATATTATCCGTGTTAACGTCAGCAAAACCTTTCATGTTATTTGTTGATTCCAACTTGTATAAATCTGTAAATAAGAAATAATTATGTAAAGAAAATTTAAAACTCTTGCATTCACTCAGAAGGGCAGAAATTCGATCTCTGTTTACGTTAAATATCAGCTCAATGTAAACTATATCATCTCAGTTTTAAAGTCAGCTCGTTCTAAGTTCAATATCAGCTCGGTGTTAGTTTTATATCAGCTCTGGGTTAGATAAATATCAGCTAAGTGGTAGGTTAAATATCAGCTCGGTGTTATTTGAATAACACCTCGGTGTTATTTCAATATCGGCAGATAGGTGTCAGTTCAGTGTAAGTTAAATATCAGCTCATTGCAAGCTAAATATCAATTCGGTGTTATTTCAATATCTGCTCGGTTTTAGTTTAATATCACCCCTGTGTAAGTTTGAAATGTCAGGGCAGAGTTAGTTTAATTCAAAAACCTAATTTCGGTGTTAAATGTCAGCTTAGTGTAAGATCAATGTCAGCCAAGTTTATTGTGTATGTATAATGTTACCTAAGCTTCAGTATGATGTCCGCCAAATATCAATAGTTTCTAGATTGATATTCATGTAGTTTAATCCAACCTGGATAAAGTAAATGTCTTGCAAGTGCAAGGTTAATGTCTGGCCAGTGCAAAATTAATGTCTGATCAGTGTAAGTTTAATGTCTTGTCAGTGTAAGATTAATCTATGGTCAGTGAAACGTAAATGTCTGGCCGGTGCAAGGTTAATGTCTGATTAGTGTAAGTTTAATCTATGGTCAGTGTTAGGTAAATGTCTGGCCATAGAAGAGTTAATGTCTGATCAGTGTAAGTTTAACCTCTAGTTAGTGAAAGATAAATGTCTGGCCGGTGCAAGGTTAATTTCTAGCCAGTAAAAGATTAATGTCTACCCAGTGTAAGCTTAATGTCTTGTCAGTGTAAGGTAAATATCTAGCCTGTGCAATGTTAATGTTTGATCAGTGTAAGTTTAATGTCTTGTCAGTGCAAGTTAATGTCTGGCCGATGCAATGTTGATTTCTAGCCATTAATATATTTAGGTTTGGCCAGTGTAATATTTATGATTTATGTCTGGCAAGTGTAAGTATATTGTCCACTCATTCAAGATTATGTAATGTTCATGGCGAAACGATACATGTGAAATTTTTGTAACTTATGATACAGACGGAATAATTTTGCTTGCTATAAAAACGGCGTGATATATGGTGAGTAGTTTTAAGAAAGAGTCGGTTGTATTGTTGAAAAGAACTATGGTAAACTAATGTTATTTGATTTATGGCTAAATATACACTTATGCTTTAAAAATGTCCAACAAAATGAAAAGGTGTTAAATGTGTGAACAAATGGCCTTCTAAAAAGGCTTTTCTGTTGTTTAAGAAAAGGTGCAAAACAAGATCAAAACAGGGTGACATACAATGTACGCATACCCCAACACAGAACCACAACAATGAGCCCAGCAGGACAGCAAACAGACCACATGGGCAAACCACGGACAGGATCTCATTATTAATTATTCAAAATTGGATTTAGTTAGAACGCAGAGTAATGCCTACCATGAGAGTTCGTATGCGTCTGTGATACGATAACGTTAGGCATGGGTTCCAGGGACATGCACATGACATATTCAGCAATGATATATTGAAATGTTTATTTAGATACATAACAAAATTAATCCTACCATCACAATGGTATCCTCCATGTTTATTTCTACAGATCTTATCATTTGTGCAAGTTGATTCAGTCTCACATTCATTGATATCATACTCGCAATGATTCCCAGTAAAAAGCTCGTTGCATTCACATATATATCCCCCAGGATTTGATCCCAATGTTTTGCACTTTCCATTATTCAAGCATGGACCGGAAGCACACATATCTCGTACGTCACAGCGTTCTCCTGTCATTCCTTCGCTACACAAACAAATATAACCTCCATATCTGTCAAAACAAGTGGATTTGTTTCTGCAAGGGTCTGATTGGCAACTGCTTGTACGTTCCTCACAATTTGGTCCTGTAAATCCATCTCTACATAGACATGCGTAGCTTCCTTCAATATCTTGACATGTTGAATTATTGTTGCACGGGTAACTTGAGCAGAAAGTAATAGTTTCACAAGTCGGTCCAGTATATCCAGGTGTACAAACGCAGTGAAAATTATTTTGTTCTTCAATGCATTTTGCATTATTCTTACAAAGTTTAAATGAGCAGTAATTAATGTCACTTTCACAATTTGTGCCAGTATATCCCTGTTGACAGATACATTTATAGTTTGCTTGTTCCTCAATACATGTGGCATTGTTCTGACATGAAGTGTTTGTACAATAACTGACATCCGTCTCACAATTTACACCAGTGTACCCCGGTGAACAGAGGCATTTATAGTTTGGCTGTTCCTCAAAACAAGTAGAGTTGTTCTGGCATGTATTATTTGTACAATAATTGATATCTATCTCACAATTAAGTCCAGTATATCCCGATGCACAGAGGCAATTATAGCTTGATTGATCCTCAATGCAGGTTGCATTACTTTTACATGTATTATTTGAACAATAATTGAAATATATCTCACAATTAAGTCCAATATATCCCTGTTGACAGATACATGTATAGCTTGTTTGTTCCTCAATGCAGGTAGCATTGTTCAGGCATGTATAAATTGTACAATAACTGATATCTATCTCACAATTTAGTCCAGTATATCCCGGTTGACATATACATGTATAATCTATTTGTTCCTCAATGCAGGTGGCATTGTTCAGGCATGTATTATTTGTACAATAATTGATATCTATCTCACAATTTAGTCCAGTATATCCCGGTTGACATATACATTTATAGTTTGTTTGTTCCTCAATGCAGGTTGCATTGTTCTGACATTTATTACTTGTACAATAATTGATATATTTCTCACAATTTAGTCCGGTATATCCCGGTTGACAAATACATGTATAGTTTATTTGTTCCTCAATGCAGGTTGCATTTTTCAGGCATGTATTGTTTGTACAATAATTGATATCTATCTCACAATTTAGTCCGGTATATCCCGGTTGACAGATACAGGTATAGTTCGTTTGTTCTTCAAGGCAGGTTGCATTGTTCAGGCATGTATTATTTGTACAATACTTGATATCTACCTCACAATTTAGTCCAGTGTATCCCGGTTGACAAATACAGGTATAGTTTGTTTGTTCCTCAAGGCAGGTTGCATTGTTCAGACATGTATTATTTGTACAATAATTGATATCTTCCTCACAATTAAGTCCGGAATATCCAGGTTGACAGATACATGTATAGTTTGTTTGTTCCTCAAAGCAGGTTGCATTGTTCAGGCATGTATTATTTGTACAATAATTTATATCTACCTCACAATTTAGTCCAGTATATCCCGGTTGACATATACATGTATAATTTGTTTGTTCCTCAAAGCAGGTTGCATTTTTCAGACAAGTATTATTTGTACAATAATTCATATCTACCTCACAATTGCGTCCAGTATATCCCGGTTGACAGAAACATGTATAGTTTGTTTGTTCCTCAAAACAGGTTGCATTGTTCAGGCATGTTATATTTGCACAAAAATTAATATCTATCTCACAATTTAATCCAGTAAATCCCGGTTCACAGATACATGTATAGTTTGTATGTTCCTCAAAACAGGTTGCATTGTTCAGGCATGTATTATTTGCACAAAAATTAATATCTATCTCACAATTTAGTCCAGTATATCCCGGTTGACAGATACATGTATAGCTAGTTTGTTCCTCAATGCAGGTGGCGTTGATCTGGCATGTATTATTTGTACAAAAATTGATATCTATCTCACAATTTAGTCCAGTATATCCCGGTTGACAAATACATGTATAGTTTGTTTGTTCCTCAATGCAGGTTGCATTATTCAGACATGTATTATTTGTACAATAATTAATATCTTCCTCACAATTAAGTCCGGTATATCCCGGTTGACAGATACATGTATACTTTGTTTGTTCCTCAATGCAGGTTGCATTGTTCAGGCATGTATTATTTGTACAATAATTGATATCTACCTCACAATTTAGTCCACTATATCCCTGTGGACAGATACATGTATAGTGTGTTTGTTCCTCAATGCAGGTGGCGTTATTCAGGCATGTATTATTTGTACAATAATTAATATCTTCCTCACAATTTAATCCAGAATATCCCGGTTGACATATACATGTATAGTTTGTTTGTTCCTCAATGCAGGTGGCGTTGTTCTGGCATGTATGATTTGTACAATAATTGATATCTACCTCACAATTTAATCCAGAATATCCCGGTTGACAGATACAGGTATAGTTCGTTTGTTCCTCAAAACAGGTTGCATTGTTCACACATGTATTATTTGTACAATAATTAATATCTTCCTCACAATTAAGTCCGGTATATCCCGGTTGACAGATGCATGTATAATTTGTTTGTTCCTCAATGCAGGTTGCATTATTCTGACATGTATTATTTGTACAATAATTAATATCTTCCTCACAATTAAGTCCGGTATATCCAGGTTGACAGATACATGTATAGTTTGTTTGTTCCTCATTGCAGGTTGCATTGTTCAGGCATGCATTATTTGTACAATAATTGATATCTACCTCACAATTTAGTCCAGTATATCCCGGTTGACAGATACATGTACAGTTTGTTTGTTCCTCAAAGCAGGTTGCATTGTTCAGGCATGTATTATTTGCACAAAAATTAATATCAATCTCACAATTTAGTCCAGTATATCCCAGTTCACAGATACATGTATAATTTGTTTGTTCCTCAAAACAGGTTGCATTGTTCAGACAAGTATTATTTGTACAATACTTGATATCTATCTCACAATTTAGTCCAGTATATCCCGGTTGACAGATACATGTATAGTTTGTTTGTTCCTCAATGCAGGTTGCATTGTTAAGGCAAGTATTATTTGTACAATAATTGATATCTTCCTCACAATTTAATCCAGAATATCCCGGTTGACAGATACATGTATAGTTTGTTTGTTCCTCAATGCAGGTTGCATTGTTAAGGCAAGTATTATTTGTACAATAATTGATATCTACCTCACAATTTAGTCCAGTATCTCCCGGTTGACAGATACAGGTATAGTTCGTTTGTTCCTCAATACAGGTTGCATTATTATGACATGTATTATTTGTACAATACTTGATATCTTCCTCACAATTAAGTCCGGTATATCCAGGTTGACAGATACATGTATAGTTTGTTAGTTCCTCAATGCAGGTGGCGTTATTCAGGCATGTATTATTTGTACAATAATTAATATCTACCTCACAATTTAATCCAGAATATCCCGGTTGACAGGTACATGTATAGTTTGTTTGTTCCTCAATGCAGGTTGCATTGTTCAGGCATGTATTATTTGTACAATAATTGATATCTACCTCACAATTTAGTCCACTGTATCCCTTTGGACAGATACATGTATAGTTTGTTTGTCCCTCAATGCAGGTTGCATTATGATGACATGTATTATTTGTACAATACTTGATATCTATCTCACAATGTAGTCCATTATATCCCGTTTGACAAATACAGGTATAGTTCGAGTGTTCCTCAAAACAGGTTGCATTATTCTGACATGTATTATTTGTACAATAATTGATATCTTCCTCACAATTAAGTCCGGTATATCCCGGTTGACAGATACAGGTATAGTTTGTTTGTTCCTCAAAACAGGTTGCATTGTTCAGACATGTATTATTTGTACAATAATTGATATCTTCCTCACAATTAAGTCCGGTATATCCCGGTTGACAAATACAGGTATAGTTTGTTTGTTCCTCAAAACAGGTTGCATTGTTCAGACATGTATTATTTGTACAATAATTAATATCTTCCTCACAATTAAGTCCGGTATATCCCGGTTGACAGATACATGTATAATTTGTTTGTTCCTCAATGCAGGTTGCATTGTTCAGGCATGTATTATTTGTACAATAATTGATATCTACCTCACAATGTAGTCCGGTATATCCAGGTTGACAGATACATGTATAGTTTGTTTGTTCCTCAATGCAGGTGGCGTTATTCAGACAGGTATTATTTGTACAATAATTAATATCTTCCTCACAATGTAGTCCGGTATATCCCGGTTGACAGATACATGTATAGTTTGTTTGTTCCTCAATGCAGGTGGCATTGTTCAGGCATGTATTATTTGTACAATAATTAATATCTACCTCACAAATTTAATCCAGAATATCCCGGTTGACATATACATGTATAGTTTGTTTGTTCCTCAATGCAGGTGGCGTTATTCAGACATGTATTATTTGTACAATAATTAATATCTTCCTCACAATTAAGTCCGGTATATCCAGGTTGACAGATACATGTATACTTTGTTTGTTCCTCAATGCAGGTGGCGTTATTCAGGCATGTATTATTTGTACAATAATTAATATCTACCTCACAATTTAATCCAGAATATCCCAGTTGACATATACATGTATAGTTTGTTTGTTCCTCAATGCAGGTGGCGTTGTTCTGGCATGTATTATTTGTACAATAATTGATATCAACCTCACAATTTAATCCAGAATATCCCGGTTGACAGATACATGTATAGTTTGTTTGTTCCTCAAAGCAGGTTGCATTGTTCAGACAAGTATTATTTGTACAATACTTGATATCTATCTCACAATTTAGTCCGGTATATCCCGGTTGACAGATACAAGTATAGTTTGTTTGTTCCTCAATGCAGGTTGCATTATTATGACATGTATTATTTGTACAATACTTGATATCTACCTCACAATGTAGTCCATTATATCCCGTTTGACAAATACAGGTATAGTTCGTTTGTTCCTCAAAACAGGTTGCATTATTATGACATGTATTATTTGTACAATACTTGATATCTTCCTCACAATTAAGTCCGGTATATCCAGGTTGACAGATACATGTATAGTTTGTTTGTTCCTCAATGCAGGTGGCGTTATTCAGGCATGTATTATTTGTACAATAATTAATATCTACCTCACAATTTAATCCAGAATATCCCGGTTGACATATACATGTATAGTTTGTTTGTTCCTCAATGCAGGTTGCATTGTTCTGGCATGTATTATTTGTACAATAATTAATATCTTCCTCACAATTAAGTCCGGTATATCCCGGTTCACAGATACATGTATAATTTGTTTGTTCCTCAATACAGGTTGCATTGTTCGGGCATGTATTATTTGTACAATAATTGATATCTACCTCACAATGTAGTCCGGTATATCCCGGTTGACAAATACAGGTATAAGTTTGTTTGTTCCTCAAAGCAGGTTGCATTGTTCAGACATGTATTATTTGTACAATAATTAATTAATATCTTCCTCACAATTAAGTCCGGTATATCCCGGTTGACAGATACATGTATAATTTGTTTGTTCCTCAATACAGGTTGCATTGTTCGGGCATGTATTATTTGTACAAATAATTGATATCTTCCTCACAATTAAGTCCGGTATATCCAGGTTGACAGATACATGTATAGTTTGTTTGTTCCTCAATGCAGGTGGCGTTATTCAGGCAATGTATTATTTGTACAATAATTAATATCTACCTCACAATTTAATCCAGAATATCCCGGTTGACATATACATGTATAGTTTGTTTGTTCCTCAATGCAGGTGGCGTTGTTCTGGCATGTATGATTTGTACAATAATTGATATCTTCCTCACAATTTAATCCAGAATATCCCGGTTGACAGATACATGTATACTTTGTTTGTTGCTCAATGCAGGTTGCATTATTATGACATGTATTATTTGTACAAAAACTGATATCTATCTCACAATTTAGTCCGGTATATCCCGGTTGACAAATACAGGTATAGTTCGTTTGCTCCTCAAGGCAGGTTGCATTGTTCAGACATGTATTATTTGTACAATAATTAATATCTTCCTCACAATTAAGTCCGGTATATCCCGGTTGACAGATGCATGTATAATTTGTTTGTTCCTCAAAGCAGGTTGCATTGTTAAGACATGTATTATTTGTACAATAATTGATATCTACCTCACAATTAAGTCCGGTATATCCAGGTTGACAGATACATGTATAGTTTGTTTGTTCCTCATTGCAGGTTGCATTGTTCAGGCATGCATTATTTGTACAATAATTGATATCTACCTCACAATTTAGTCCAGTATATATCCCGGTTGACAGATACATGTATCGTTTGTTTGTTCCTCAAAGCAGGTTGCATTGTTCAGGCATGTATTATTTGCACAAAAATTAATATCAATCTCACAATTTTAGTCCAGTATATCCCGGTTCACAGATACATGTATAAATTTGTTTGTTCCTCAAAGCAGGTTGCATTATTCTGACATGTATTATTTGTACAAAATTGATATCTATCTCACAATTTAGTCCAGTATATCCCGGTTGACAGATACATGTATAGTTTTGTTTGTTCCTCAATGCAGGTTGCATTGTTCAGACATGTATTATTTGAACAATAGTTGATATCTTCCTCACAATTAAGTCCGGTATATCCCGGTTGACAGATACATGTATAATTTGTTTGTTCCTCATTGCAGGTTGCATTGTTCAGGCATGCATTATTTGTACAATAATTGATATCTACCTCACAATTTAGTCCAGTATATCCCGGTTGACAGATACATGTATAGCCCCCCCCCCCCCCCCCCCCCCATCCCTCCTCCCTCTCCCCCCCCCCCTCCTCCCCCCCCCCCCCCCCCCCTCCTCCCCCCCCCCCCCCACCCCCCCCCCCCCCTCCCCCTCACCCCCCCCCCCCCCCCAACCCCCCCCCCCCCTCCTGCTCCCCCCCCCCCCCCTCCCCCCCCCCCTCCCCCCCTCCCCCCCCCCCCCCCCCACCCCCCCCCCCCCCCCCTCCCCCCACCCCCCCCAACCTCCCCCCCCCCCCCCTCCCCCCCCCCTCCCCCCCCCCGTTTGCCCCCCCCCCCCCCCCCCCCCTCCCCCCCCCTCCCCCCCCCCCCCCCCCCCCCCCCCTTTCCCCCCTCCCCCCCCCCCCCCCCCCCCAACCCCCCCCCTCTCCCGCCCCCCCCCCCCCCTCCCCCCCAGAAACCCCCCCCCCCAACCCCCCTGGGGCCCCCCCCCCCATTTAAAGTCCCCCCCCCAAAAAAACCCCCCCCCAAAACCCCCAAAAAAAACCCCCCAACCCCCCTCCGTTTCCCCCCCCCCCCCTTTTTTTCCTCCGGGGAATTTTAACCTCCCCCCCCCGCCCCCCCTTTTTTCCCCCCCCCCCCCCCATAAACCCCCCACCCAAAACTGTTTTTTCCCCCCCCCCCCCCCCCCCCCCCCAAAAACCCCCCCCCCAACCCCCCCCAAAAAAAAATTCCCCCTCCCAAAAATTTCCCCCCCCCCCCCCTTTACCCCCCCCCCAAACATTTAAATTCCCCCCCCCTTTTTTTGCCCCCCCCCCCTTCCCCCCCCCTTTAGGCCCCCCCTTATTTTTAAAATTTAATTTAACCCCCCCCCCCCCCCCTTTCCCCCCCCCCCGTCCCCCCCCCCCCCCCCCTCCCCCCCCCAACCCCCCCCCCCCCCCCCCAAAATTTTCTTCCCCCCCCCCCCCCCCCCCCCTTCCCCAAAACAGACCCCCCCCCCCCCCCCCCCTCATCCCCCCCCCCCCCCCCCCCCACCCCCCCCCCCGGGACCCCCCCAAAATTGTTTACCCCCCCCCCAAATCCCCCCCCCCCCCTTCCCCCCCCCCCCCTGGGTTTTTTTTTTCCCCCCCCCTCCCCCCCCCCCCTTCCCCCCCCCCCCCACCTGTTTTTCCCCCCCCCAATTTTTCCCCCCCCCCCCCCCCCTTTAAACCCCCCCCCCCCCTTCCCCCCCTCCCCCACCCCCCCACCCCCCCCCCTTTTTCCCCCCCCCCCCCCCCCCCCAACCCGGCCCCCCCCCCCTTTTCCCCCCCTTTTCCCCCCCCCCCCCCCCCCCAAAATTTTCCCCCCCCCCTTTCCCCCCCCAAACGGTTGGATTTTAGGATATTTTTTGAAAAATTAAAAAATTAAAACCAAAAATTTGTCCGTAAAACCTCTTGGGCAAGGAAAACAGTTTTTAAATTTTTTTTTCTAATTGCATTTTTCCAATTGCAGGCAAGTTTTTTGTGGCCCAAAAAAATTAAATTTTCCTTCACAATTTTCCGGGATTTCCCGGTTTTGGGCAAATTTTCAGGAAAAAGGCCTCAAGGAGGGTTTATTCCCTTCAAATGGAACAAAAGTTTTCCTCACCAAAATGGAATCCCCTTTCAAAATTAAAAAGTTTTTTTGTTTAATTTTCTTTTATTATTTTTCCTTGGGTATTTTTTCCCAATTTAGCCGTTAAACCACCGGGCCAAATTTTTTTCCCCATAGGTTTTTTTTAAACAGTCAAAAAAATTTTAAATTTTAAATTTTCAAAATTTAACCAAATTCCCCGGGAAGTACATTTTTAATTTGTTTTTCAATTCCCTTGCCTTAATCATTTCCCCTTTATTGCAAAAATTTTTATTTTACAATTTTTTCCCAAACCCTTAAAACATGTAAAATTTTAGTTTTTCGTTTGGGGGTCCGCCCCGAATTTCCCCGGTTGACAAATACACCCCCGGTTGACAAATACATTATAGTTCGTTTGTTCCTCAGTGCAGTTGGCATTGTTCATGCATGTATGGTTTGTACAATAATTGATATCTACCTCACAATTTAATCCAGAATATCCCGGTTGACAGATACATGTATAGTTTGTTTGTTCCTCAATGCAGGTTGCATTGTTCTGACATGTATTGTTTGTACAATAATTGATATCTACCTCACAGTTTAAGCCTTCAAATCCTTCATCACAGTCACATGAATATATGTTCACATTATTTGAACAACGGCCATGTTTGCATAAATTATTGCAACAAAAATCTATCTCGTCACAATTGAAGTTCTTGTATCCATTTTCACATGTGTTATTACTGGTTGTGTCATTTAGAAAATGATAAGTTTTGTTGTAAGGAAGTATATAATTTGATACCACGTTACATCTGTCGCCTGCAAAACCATCTGGACACTGGCATACACCGTTATTACATGTCCCTTTTCTACAGTGATAGTCTATTTGTCTTGACGAGGTTGCATTATTGTTTGTTTGTGACTCTGAAAAAAAATATCAAATGTATGACCTTACATCAACTATATCTTGCAGTTTACCGTTGGACAAGTATGTATCTACGGAATAAGAGACCTGCATAGACGTGATTATAAAACCTGGGTGCATTATGGAACAAAAGTTGCATAACAGCCAAAATGATACAGTCAAAATACAATAGTATTTTGATGTAATTTTCTTTTATTATATACCGTCGATATAATGCGCAATTGAGCGCTGCTTGAATCTACGTGCCATTTTTACTATAGTTATTTTAAACGATCACTTAATTAAATTCTTAAATCAAAATCGACCTAAATGTCGGAATACATTGCATTTAATTCTGAAATAATAATCATCCATTGCCTTACTCCATCTTATTTGCATTTATAATGCTATAACCTTTATATTTTGACATTTTTGACAAACCTAAAATAGATAAAATTTTAGGATTTTCTCGGCGTCCGCCAAGATCCGGAAGAACGGAAACGTACGACCGCATTGCATATAAATCACATACATGTATAATTCGTGTAATACAAGAGGGTACGAATCCTGATTTTTGCATTTTTTTGTCTGTTGAAACATGTTAGAATTGTATGTATCGTGTTACAAACTTGTGAGTGTAATGGAAAAAATCAACAATATAACTATGCAATGATAGAACGGTAAGACTTTAGCAAGTCGGTGATGATTCCTTTTACAGTTATATGATGTCTTAAAAAAGGTTAAATTTTCATTTATTCTGAAACAGTGTTTTTATAATGTAAAAATAGATATAAAAAGTACAATACACGCATACTCCAAAGTTGCACTGTTTTTTTGCAAGAGGACATTGAACATTTATAATCAATTGTTTTAATTAACTTCTTACAATCAAAAAAGCTTAGACTCTTATCTGAAAAGGACAATTTAATTTTTGAGGTTATGCACAACATCATGTAAGAGATTTATGAAATGTTTAGCCGCCTGGTTTTCAGTACGTACTTTACGATCTGTGACATATTAAGTTAAACCGGGCGTTTGACCCTCGCTGCAGCTGTTAGATCGGCTATCATACAATAAAAATAAAAATAGTAACTATATCACACATACCTATACATTCTCCAATGTTGCACTTTATGTTGTCAGGAGGACATGTCTCGTTGCAAGCTTTACCATAAAATCCAGTAGAACACCATACCATTATTTCAATATCAACACTTAAAATATTGTGTAATGTATTGAAAAAAGATAAGTTTATTAAACACTTTCATAAATAAGGGAAAGACTCAAAACGAGTTTGTTTTTTTTTTTTTTTTTTTTTTGTTTTGTTTTTTTTTTTTTTTTTTTTTTTTTGGCAGAAATTTATTTTAATTTAAATTTACTGATTTATTTTCCTATTATGACCATATTTATTAAACCCATCGGCGGCTACATATGATTACACACTAAAGAATTGGCACCCACTTTCGGCCGCACAAATTCACTCGGACGCATCTTCACACTTTTTTTTAATTTGCGAAATAAATACGACCATTTCATGTTTATCATGATATTTAAATTGAATTATTATTTTGTTAAAATTGATACAAATAATGTTGCAGAATTTTAGTATTGCTATATTATTATCATAAAATGTATTGAAAAACAATATTAAACACTTGGTATTATTCTGGTCGAACGAAGAGACCACGAAAAAGTATTATTTAAAATAACGGCAGGCAAACAAAAGCATACATATACAATGAAAAGGTAACAATTTAGTCAGATCTATAAAACTCGCATGCTCCCTTTTAGATAAAAAACTCTTATGATCACTAACATATTGCATTGACATACAAAGATAATGTGTGTGTGTGTGTGTGTGTGTGTTTCTTTTTCTTTCCTTGTTCTTTTTTTTTCAGAATTTTTGCTAACGTCTCTTTCCATACAAAATTTTGTGTTGATATTGTTTATTTGCTTTTTCTTTCTGCCAGTTTCAACTAATGATATGGATGTAGCTGTACATCAAGGTTTATAGTCTATAGTTTTACTTGGAAGAATGGAAACACAAATCAATACTACATGTACTACGCTAAATATCATAAATGGACCCGTCATAATGTCAATCTGGATTTGTTACGAGTATTTTTCAAAATATCTACTGACTAAACAACGAGAAGTGCAGACCATTACCCGAAACACTTTTGTCATGGGCGTGTGTACAACATATGCAATAAAGTTGGAACTTACCTTACGTTTGTAAACTCAATCGTCTTATTTATCAATATAGGTCTTGCTAGGAGATAACTTGAACTAACAACGTCAACATTGTCTAATTTAATGTCCATGATCGCAATAATTTCTTTGTTGTTGTCGTTTTGATTTATTTCCAACCTAATTTTGTCATTTTTATCCTGTAGAGATAGAAGGACACAAAACAAACAAAACGTTTAATACAAGTAATGTGATTTTGACATTTAAGAACATTGACTGCCTAACTGAAATTACTTTTGAAAGTTCTGTTTTTATTCAATATTGTAAGACATGTAAGCTTGTTATTGTTTCTAAAATATTCTATTTTTAGAATCATTATTTATTTATTAAATAACTACTTTTTGTCATTTTTAGCATATAAGTAATGTATACGCAATATTCCTATTCAAATAAGGACAGTAAAGTAATAATACTGTTTTCAGCGTTCTAATAATTCACTATGTATAAACGTTCCTAAAATTGAATGTCACCTTTCTCCGAATTTCATGTTAGATTGTTGACATTTTAGAAAGCACGATTATTTCTTTATTCCTGGATTAACATGTCTGTTACTTCACAAATTTGTAGTATCCATTATGTTTTGATGTTATAATCAGTAATTGTTCATGAAACATGCTCTAATCAATTTATTTTTTGTCAAAATAATAATTCCTTTAAAACTTTCCCAAAATGTTCAGGAGGCTGCCATCTTTGTTTTAGGTACTCGAGTACCGATATCTGTAGTTTGTTTAGAAATGAAGCATATTTGACTTTACTGTGTAACATGTATTTTTGTATTATGTGATTATAATGTCTGCTTCTCAATTGTTCAAGAGATTTACTGTAATAATTTATTTGTTGTAAAACAAGACCGCAACTATTTGTTCGGTCATTCCGCGTAGTAAAAGTTGGGTTGTGGAATCACCCTAATTCTCTTTAAATTGTAATAATCCTGCTAAATTACCATAAGTATTTAATTGAGATGTATTAAATAGCGTAAGTGTTATTTCTCAACATAATGATTACTTACAACTTTATATGTTTACTTTGTATTTTGTAATTATGATCTCTTGAGCTGTTTACTCATTTTGGGATGGGAATTCCTAACCAATTCTGATTGGCTTAGATAAATCCTAAGTGCATTCTCATTGGTCGGGAATCCTTTCCTAAATTCCTAAACGGCTCAAAGGTTATAAATAGAGCGACAGTCCTCATTTTGGAACAACAACGCCCACTAAAGTTGCTTAGGCGCGATAATTCAAAACTGAGCAGAAAACATCAAAACTGAATTTTAGTAAGTTACTATCTAGGAAAGACTCCTAAATCACATTGGAATATGTATTAAACTTTTATTAAGCAACTTTACCTGAATGAGAGCTGACGTACTTCATGTTATAACTTTTAATCCTAAACTAAACGGATATTAGACCAAAGAATCCAAACTTGATAAAAGCGTTGTTGATTTATATTTTAGGAAATCATAAAATCACTTAACATAGCGCCTTATGAAATGATGCCGAAGCTTATTTCTGTATATTGATGATAAGATATATTAAATGTTAGAATATATATGCAGTTTATGTATACAAAACTATGTATACACTATTAAACCAAAGAATTGAAACTTGATGAAAGCGTTGTATTATTTATTCCGGAAATCCTAAAGAAAAGATTCTATTAATATAACATTGAAACCGGGTGCTGTATATAACTGATGCTAAGTTAGCATATATGTTTATACAGTAGAACTTGTGGCGTATTTTTGAAACAGCTATCCTGACACTGCGGCAAAAGTACGTTACAATATTATTCCCAATTTTATGAGGATATATTAGAAACTATATAACGAGCTTAAACCTATAAAGCTAGGCGAAAATCACAAAAGCTTTCATTACTTCGAGAATGCACCTTTCAAAAAAAAACACATAAATTACTTGCCATTTTTAAAAATAAAACATGTAAGTGATCCATGCTCCATGTTATAGATTGCCTAAATACTGTTGGAATTTAATAAAAGTTCATTAACTTATATTCATTCTAAAGAGGAATCTAAAACATGTTTGCTAAATATTAATAAGTCCAAATATTAGCCTAAATTATTGCATAGTTACTATAAACTCGAGATATTAGCTTAAATACAGATGTAAAAATATCCTTAAAATTTTTATGAGTCTAAACTGCAATCGTAAAAAATATATTTAATGGTGATATACAAGCATCCAAATTAAATTAGTCTGATAATAATAAACTAAGAAATTCTAAACGTAATGCGAATAATGCTCAGCACTTTCAGTCCTGGAATGAGCTTAAATCTACTATACGATTGATAAGCTCCAACCATTTTAATATCCATGTTAACTTTGTAACATCTAACATGATATATATATAAAACAAAGTGTGAATAGGAATGAGCTCACGTGCACAGTGAAAACTAAAGAAGAACAGCTACCCATATTTTACTGCTGTGCCAGAATAAACTGTTGTTTATTTTGTCCATTGGATTCGATTCGTCAACCAGATTTCCAAAGCAATCGATAAGTGGCTCCTCAGCTGGAGAATGTTTAAGAAGAGTGTGTTCAAGGCTGCAAAAAATAAAATATAAGGTTCCTAGTTCGCCTATTTAGGTACCATGCCAGATTAAAGAAAAAGCAGACTGCCAAATACCCCGCCGAGAAAAGATATAAAACGACAATAGTCTATAGCACACACTAACATTAAAATACACACACACAGGACAATAACCCAAACAAGACAAGAAATACAAATTAAACTTAAAATATAGCAAAGGACAAAGACCCCAAAATTATGATATTATAGAGATTTGCCATTATTGTCCATTACAATTTTTCTTACTCTGTTCTATTCAGCTTCAACTCTTATGTAATATCGCTTAGCTTTTATAAGTAATTATCTAAACCAAGCAGTGCAAAAAGATACTCGCTAGAGTTAAATCTGCTTTATTTTTCTTCAACATTATTTTGGATACTTGTATTTATGAAGAAATGCCTGTTTGATGATGGAATAATGGCAGTTATTACTTGTGCGAATTCAAACTAGTGATTGCAAATATTTGTATAGGGTATCAGTAGGGTTAGTCTAACCAACTGACAGTGTGACAGGGGTTTATATACATGCGTTGTTCTATTTCATATACCGGTATGGGCAATATCACCCCTATACGTCTTAATAGGGATTTTTCTACCCAGAACAAAAAGAGTCTCAGAATCTAGCTTTGGATGTTGAAATATTTTGACTATCAGAAGGTTCTGAACCACACTTGTTAGTCAATTACTCTTGATGATAGTCAAATCGGGTTTTCTATGGATGCATGAATATCAATGGTCATCGGTTTATGTGATATTTTTGAATATAATGTAGATTTATACTTTTGAAATTGAAATATGGTAATAGTTAAAAATGATAATTATAAAAAAAATATTATAAATTGACTTCCATTGCATCTCTGTTGAATTTATTTCAATATATCCTTACTTTTTAAATATTCCGACAAAATTTCAATTCATATAACAAAGTATTAAATAAGCACACAATATACAAACATAGAAATGGCAACTTACACCTATGAAATAGGTGATATACTTAAAACATGTAACTTTTCATTTTGTGAACGAAAAATTAGGTGTTACTTAAGGTATGAGCCACCTAATGCATTACCTCCGCTTTGAAGAGTACTCAAATAGGCTAGAACTACTGTCAACTGCATTGTAACTGAGGGGCGCGGGTTCAAGCCCCAGAAGAGGCAACTTTTTTTTCTTTCTTTTTTTTTTTCTTTGAACATTTTTTGTGTCTCTCAGATCACTCTTGATAAGGAAAAAGTGTTTCATTTAAATTTTAAAATTATTATTGGTATTTTTTGGCTAAATTGTTACAAATTTATTATAAAATATGGTACCCGATATTTTCAAAGTCAAATAAAATAAAAACTAGACGGTAAAAGTATTTTATATTTGACAAGTGCATCCAATATACTTTTAAGAAAATTTATGCAAACTTTGAAAACAGCCCCTGATTTGAGTAAATTTTAGGGATATTTTGAACAAGGCCCTCCAAGTAGAAAAATGATCATACAACTACTTAAAATGGGTGGGGTAGGGTAACATTTATATACATATTTCAAACATTTTGAGTAGAAACAATAATTTTGATGGGTCATTTGTTAGCTGAATGCTATTATTTGTTTCTAAAATATTTTCCATAGGAAAACATTATTTCATAATGATTATATAATAGAATAATTAGAGTTCTCATTTCTAAATAAGAGCCCTTCTAATAGCCAAGTTTTACTTTAGAAAAATCTCCCTAACTCACAAACCATACAGTAAACTTTGTTTAAATTTTGCATTCTTATGTCTTTTAAGGTATATAACTGACCTATGTTGTCAATTTTATAGTTCCTTATAGTGCCCATTAGGGGGCTCATACCTTAAACAACCAAGAAGAACATTATCAAGACTCGAGTAGGGCTCTGACCTCTGTTCTTTTCGTTTGCTTTGCCTTAAGATTATAACAATTCTTAACATTAATTACGTCCATTGTTATTGTTGTACATGTGTAACAGCTTTTTTTTTCGTTTCTTCTAGCATTTGTTGTATTGTTTTCTATCATTTCACCAAGCCTTTTACTTTTATTGTATGTGTCTATTTTACCTTAAAAGTGTCTTTGTTTAAGAAATAATACATCCCAAACAGTGATTTTATCGCTCAATAACATCACTGTATGGAGTTCGGATGCGAGATAAATTATATATAAAGATGCGCTTCCGAACGACAACCTGATGTAATCAAGCGAAAAATCACTGATTTGGATATATTTTTTCAATTCGAACACGACATCAACAATAAATGTTGTCGTGCCTGATATTAAGCAAAACTGCGCCGGATTTGTTTCTGTACCTATTTTCAGCGCGTCGTATTTTTAGTGGTTAAATCAGCTGTATAATGATTACGTCACATATCAGCTGCTGAAAAAAACGTTATTTCTGGCGATTCTGCTTTGACTTGAGAGTAAAAACTTGTAACAATATTGAGCTGACATTAAGCCCTGTAGAGTTACAAGTAAACATTTATAAACTTTTCCCGTTCAAAAAATAATTGACGTTATCTGTAAGTAGAGTAGGGTTCGGATAGCAAAATATTTCGGACAGCGGAAAGATAACTTTGAGACAGGGAAGGAATCACGAAGGGAAAATGGAGGCAAAGGATTATGTTGATCAGATCATGTAAGATTGTCACACATAAACATCCTCTCAGCCATTACCTCAGATGGAAAAATGCTAAATCAGTAGGAAAAGGCATAGCTCAGACAGTGATAATCTTTATGTGTCGAAGAAGGGTATAGCAGGTGCTATACAAGATAGTATCATTAATGTAAGTGGTAGCATAGAAGGAGTAATGAGTGAAGCGTGCAGAGCACAAAGTGAGCAAACGTCTGACAGTAGTGATTGTAAATTTAACCACATTCTGTCTAAGTTTGACTGTTTGGCAACAGAATTGAACACTGTAGCTGATAGAGAAGACAGATTGGATAAAGAGCTTGAGAATAGGCTCACTGATAAGATGTCACAGATTACTGATAAGCGCGTGTCACCAATGAGATGAAACGCGTGAACAAGTGTATGGAAGAGAGATTTGACACTCTGAAGGCTGATGCTACAAATGACTTTGATTCACTTAATGGGGAATAATCCGTATGGCCTCCAAAGTATGCAGATGATTTCCCTTGAACAAAAGGGGCCTGAATTTTCTATTTCCAAAACCTTTTTTGAGACAAAAAAATGAACTTTTGGGGCAAAGTGAAAAATTTAAAAAATTTAATTGAAAATCATGACTTTAAAGGACCCCGTACAGTCTAATTCCGAATTAAATCCCTGGGTTTGTAGCAAATTTAACAGTGAAATAGGGGCCCAAAATATTACAATGGGGGAAACTCCATAAACCCGAAATTAAAAATTTGTTTCTGCAGATCAGTCAAAGGGATAAACGTCTAAAACCCAAAATTTTAAGCAAGGGAAAGGGGTAAATAGGGGAAGTCGTTTTATATGAGGGAAATGATATTTAGTGTTAATAAAATTTTCTAGCTATGTGATCAAAACTCAGAATAAAAAATCCCAAAATAAGCAGGTACACAAACTTAGAATAACACTACCAATCAAGCAGGCAATAATCAATTACCTTCGAATAATGCTTCACAGGGTAACGCGGGTTCTAGTCATCGAGAAGGGGGAACTGGGGTAAGCAAGGTCGTAAAACAAACAGAGACCAAGAACATGGAGGTCAAAGGGGTCAAGGATAAAGAGGGCAAGGACGAGGAAGAAGAAGATAGGTGACTTCTGGTTTCTGGAATGTTAATGAATAGAGTACCATTAAGACAGTGACAATTTTTATTTTAAGAAGTGAATGTGTTCAGTTTTTAAATGTTGACATTTTAGGCATTGCTGAGACTCTTTTGTGTAATAATGATATTATTGAATTACCAGGGTTTGTTTGGTTTGGTAATAATCGTAAATCATTACATATAAATGCAAGGACGGGCTCAGGGGGCTTTGGATTTTTAATGAAAAAGGAAATGTAGGATTTTTATGTTAAAGACATTATTGATAACAGTTTTTAAGGCAATTGATGGTTAAAACTTTCAGAGTTAAAATTTTATACATGTGTATGCTATCTGCCACCTAATAACTCTTCTAGACAAATTGATGTTAGTAATTTTATGATACCCTATTATCTGGTAAATATGTTTATCAAAATGATTGTCCATTATAATTTTGGGTTTTTTAAATAGCCCAATTTTTGTACAATTGTGTTTTTTTTGGGTTGACGTTTTCCCAGAAAAAATTTGTTGATTTTTTGTAACGCTGGTTTATTTAAGGGTCAAAATTATATAAAAAATTTTTTTAAATAAATATTGCAAAAGGGATGTGGGGGTTTTGATTTTTGTATAGTGACAGTATTTTGAATTTTTTTTAAATTTTACATTTATTAAATACTGAAATGATTCAATTTTTCATAAAAGCCATACCTTACCCAACCGACCATCAATTTTAAAAAGGATGGTTAAATTTTAAAATTTAGTAAAATTTTTATGCATCATTTCTTTAAACTGTATTAAGCTTTTTTTGGAAGTTTTTTTTAAAAAGTGAACCAGATATTTTTTAACATCTGATTAGTTTTTTTAAATTATGATACGTTTTAAACGAAAAAACTTTTACAAATTCTCCATTTTATATTTAAATAATGAGTGTATGACAAATTATCTTATAAAGCAAAAAAATTTTTTGGGGTTCTCAACAAAAAAGAAAGTTAGAAAAACCCTGGTGGAAACACCATCTCGCTTGGAAAAAGTTTTGGAAGCTAAAAGGAAAATTTTAAAAAGGTTCTTTTGGCCAGTTAAAAATCATTAAAGGTGTTTCAATCAGAAAAAAAATTTTGCCGAAATTTAAAGTTTAAAAAGGCTTTTGGGGTTTCTTTACGAAGATTTACTTTTGAGTGAACTCATAAACAGAATTTTTAAAAACCATGGGCAGTAGTTTTTAATAAAAAAAAGGGTCCCAATAGAAGTATTAAAAACATTTTATTAAAAAAATATAATTATAAAATAGTTTTTTAAAAAGAAAAAATTTTAGCAGTTGTTTTTTAGAGACAAGCAGTCTAAAACTCCCCTCCAATAAGGGGTTGACAAAAAAATCCTCGTTGTTTTTATATAAAAATAATTATATGGAATAGAAAAGGTGTTAAAAAGAAAAGTCTGGAAAATATTGGTATAAACTTTTTTTCAGTGCTTTTTACATATTTTAATAATTTTTGTTACGGGAATATCTACAGAATGGGAAAAGTTATTTCACCCTTTTCCAAAATCTAAAACATAGTTTTCGAGATCCACTTCCTTTAGGGGAATTCTTTGTTTTTGGGCTATGCTAAAATCTACTGTTAAACCCTAAATGAAAGGTTGAAAAATGACCAAAATCAAAAAATATTTTATTTAAATAACAGAATGGGTTCGAAGGGAAAATAAATTGTTGAATTTTCATAACTAATTTTAGATACTAAAAAAAAGCAAAAATTTTACTTTGTGCATTTATGTTTTAAAAAAACGATGATTTATAAAAAAACTTTTATTTGGGATAGAAATGAATTTTGGGAAGCTTTTTAATTTGGAAATATGAATGCTTTGAAATCTCTAATATAAAGTTCTCTTGTTTGGGGTTAAGGGTTTGTAAAGAGGTTTATTTACTGTGGAAAATGCTTTTCCTTTATCACCTTTGTTATTTATTTTTTTCGAAAATTTTGGGAAAAATCAAAAAAGAGCGGGAAAGGATTTGTTTTGAAATAAAAGAAACTAGCATCATTTTTATGCAGAGTATTTATTTAACTGAAAAGCAAAGTTTTTACATTCATTTAATTTTTAAATAATTCATGTAACAAAATACTATTTGTAAATCCTATGAAGTATAATTCCTTTTAGCCCTTTTTTATAAAGTTCACTTTGGGGGCCCCAGTCTAAAAGTTTGCCAACTAATTTCCCTGGTTTTAAACTGTAAATGCTTGTTTTTAAATATCATGGTGAAAATTGTTCTCAGGGGCTGGTGGGGCCCTTCTCTCCTTTAGCAAACCCAATATTGGTCATCCAAAAAGCTTCAACATTTTCAATACCCGTAGACCCGGGGGACTGTTGGGGGGAAAAAAAACCTTTCGCAAATGTTTCAGGTCAAGCAAAGATCTTTTGGGAGGGTAAAAACACTCCTATTGTCCCTTTATGGGAGGTTTTTTTAACCCCTCTTTTTTAACATTGGAAATGGGTTCAACATGCTAGATGAAGAAAAGGTATGAGAGAATTAATTTAAAAATTTTTTAATTTTTAAATACATAGTAAATAATAATAGTTGCAAAAATTGGGAAATTTGTCGAATTTTTTTAATATTCAAAAATTGGATTACATTTTTCCAACATTTTTTGTAAAATAATTAAATGCCCTGGGATACTTTCATTCATGATGGAGAAACCCGTTACAAAATTATGGGGCTTGGGGAACTAGAAAACTTAAAACTTTCACGTTTAAAACTTAAAACTGAAAAAAATTTTTAATGACAATTTGGAAAAAAAGTCTCGTTTAAATTTTTGATGTGGGTTTTCCCCCCCCAATTAAAACCCGAAAAAGAAGAAGTCCCAGTCCCTTTTTGAAGCAATGGAAAAAAACTTTTTATTTTTATTGTCCCTTGTACAGGTTCAGAAAAATTGTAAAACATTTTAGATTTATGCCTCATAAAAAACTTATGTGATCGGATAATTAAAATTTTTCTCTCAAATAACAAAGTTAAAAAAAATTCAAAAAAGTGCTGCCGAAAAACCATCACATGTATTAAAGTTTAAAAAATACTCTTCAGGGTTTCATATCCTTTTTTGACGAAAATTTTTTCAAAGTATTTTTTTTCAAAGGTTTTGTCTTAATTTTTCAAATCATGGTCATCAATAAAATTAAAAAAGCAAAAGCTTGTTTTGTTTGGTTATTATTTTCGTTTTTGGGGTATTCAAAACACAAATGACAACTTTAAGCATTTTTTACCTTGCAATGATTTTTATTATTTTAAATGCTTCTGGGATTGTTAAATAAAATTATTTGTATTTAAAATTGTTATATGTCCGATTAAAGGCATGATTTTAATTAACATGAAATCAGTTTACACCTTCATGTGTATTGATCACGTGTTGAATTCAGCCAATGAAAAAGCAGCAACATAGTCGGGCAGAGAAAAAGTTTGCAAATAGTAAATCGATAATCTTTATGTAAGATGGCTGCCGTTACACTATTACGTGATTATCCTAAGCACCACGCCAACTTAGTGCGGCTAACTTGGGCGCATGGTATAGGATAGGAAACACTTGTTTATATTTATTTGTAACAAATGAATATTTACAAACCGAATCTCATCGGGGTTTCATTTGATGAATTGATAACAAATTATAATCACAATGTTTTTGTAAAGAAATAATCATGTCTCAAATCTGTGCACAATTTTAAAATATTCTGTTCAGTGGGAGATGTGTAATTTTGTGTTTATGTTTTAGAGCTGTAAATTGGTCGTGCATAATTGTTTTTTTTTTATATTTTGAATTCCTTGAAATCATTTTTCTCATCTGAAGGTAAGCAACTTTATTAGATCTATTATGATTACATTTAGATTCTTTTACATCCATGTGAATGTTTAAAAATTTAAATTATCTGATGACATGTTTGTTCATTTTACATTACACCTTTCATTTAGCCAGCATAAAAGCCTTTACAGAAGTTAGTATGCAATCGTACTTATATTATATACAAATGTATGTAATATTTTTCTTGCTATTATAAGTATTATTAGCGTAACTAGTGTAAAGCAAGGTTATATTTACTCATTCTATGTGAGAGATGGGGTATATCATTATACAAATACTGGCAATAACCCTATTCCAATTGATTTATAGGATGTAAATGTTGAGAATGTGAATACGTAAATAAGGGAGGTAAATCTACAGTACTTCAATAATATGGACTTTGGAGTTATCCCTCTTAGTATTAGCTATAGCAGGTCTCTTGTAATTCTTTCAAGAATGACTATATTCAATTTCAATGTTTTAAATGTTTTATACATGTATGTATATATGTGTATAGATGTGACTATAATAAAGAATAAAATGAAAAATATCTAAATATAGAACGTCAACGGTGATTTTATTTTAAAATAATATATCCCAAACTGTGATTTTCTCGCTCAATAAAATTACTGTTTGGAGTTCGGATGCGAGGAATTATATCACAGGGGCGTAGCCCGAGTGATATAATGTTGCGCATTCCAACGACAAACAGTGATGTTATCAAGCGATAAAATCACCGATTTGGATATAGATTCTATTATCTCGATTCCAACACGACATCAACACATAAATGCTTCCGTACCTTATAATTAAGCTAAATTGCGCCTGATTTGTTTCCGTACTTATTTTCAACGCGTCGCATTTTTAGTGGTTACGTCACATGTATAATGATAACGTCACATATCTTAATATAGAACGTCAACAGTGACTTTGTTGCATAATAATACACACTTCCGCTTAGAGAAAATTGCGGGTCGTGTAAGAATTAGGAAATAGATATCAATTCTGAGTGCATTGTTGTAGAATAATGCACGGTTTGTGTTCAAATGCGTAGTAATATAATCACGAAGGCCGTACAATAATGCACGAAGAATTAATATCTATTTCCATTCTAACACGTCAAGAAAAAATACAATTATTATTACAAAGTAGGACTTTATGTTTGGCGGTTAAATTTGTTTTCGCCTCAGAGTTTCCAATAGAAACGTTCTTTAAAGGCCGTTCCAGTGGGTTGAAAATCTACCGTGTGTAGTAAGAGGTTAATACACGGCAGGAGAGGGCCGGAAGGTGATAATCGGCCCGCAAAATGAATAATGGACCCGAGGGCTTTAGCCCGAGGGCCATTATTCATTCAGGGCCGATTATCACCTTCCGGCCCTACTCTGACGTGTATTAATGTCTTTAATACACTTGGTAGATCTAATAGTAGCATTTTTTTTTTAAAAGAAAAAAACAACAAATACTGTGAAGTTCTTTCGTTGAAATTCTTGTCTACAGTACTCTTCTACTGTTATGTACAGAGATGTTTAGAGTCTACTGTTTGTGTGTTCAAAGCAGTAGAATCTAGAAGCAAGTTTTATTTTCATTGTTTTTCGGAATGAATTTGTCGTATTATTTCTTGAAATTTCAATACTGCAGTAGTAACAAAAATGTGTTTGTACTAAATACGCTTAAGCTCTCATAATAAAAATAAAGCGATTCGTGCTGACAACCTACATGTACTTTCACTTTTACAGTTAACTGTTTGATTACGTAAAATATGACGTCATTGTTTCAGTTTGTGAACGTGCAATTGTTCTGCGGGCTGATAACTAGTTCTCGGCCCCGGGCCGCAAACTCATAATAGGTCACGTGACAGTCATAATCAGTTGAACTCATAGGCAATTTTGTTACTATATATAGTAACAAGTGTATTAATGTCTTTAATACACTTGCTAGATCTAACAGTAGCATTTTTAAAAAACAAAAAAAAAAAAAAAAAATACTTTGAAGTTCTTTCGTTGAAATTCTTGTCTACAGTACTCTTCCACTGTTCTGTACAGAGATGTTAACTGTTTGTGTGTTCAAAGCAGTAGAATCTAGAAGCAAGTTTCACTTTCATTTTTTTTTTCGGAATGAATATGTCGTATTATTTCTTTAAATTTCAATAGTAACAAAATGTGTTTGTACTTAGTACGCTTAAGCTCTCATAATAAAAATAAAGCGATTGTGCTGACAACCTACTTTCACTTTTACAGTTAACTGTTTGATGACGAAAAATATGACGTCATTGGTTCAGTTTGTGCACGTGCACATGTTCTGCGGGCTGATAAATAGAGAATACCATGCTAGTGTCTGATATTATAAAATTTATCAGGCAAGGCTAAGAAAAAAAAGAAGGGCGAGGCTGTGCCGAGCTCTCCTTTTTTTTCGTGCCGAGCCTGATAAATTTTATAATATTAGACACTTGTTTGGTATTCTATTTATCATGTTTTCAATTTCAATTGTTGTTTGAATTTTTTTATTTCAATTGAAGCAAAACCCTATCCAGAACCTCTCGTGTTCAGACGGCGCGCAATAATATGTGAAATGCCAAATCAAAAAGAAATAGTCCCGAATGTTTAAGTTAATTGTAAGTGACGCGTTCATATTCAAAATTTCTATTCGATTCAAAGTTTATCAGTTAAATATTTCCAACCCAGTAGCAGGAAAATATATTCCTTTCTTATAATTCATTTCGCAAATTTTGCAAATTTTTGATGAGGTGTCTGATAAAGCTTGGGGTGACTGATAAAGCTAGGTTTATCAGGCATGCACTTTATCAACAGGAATCAATGTAATGACATGATAAATAGTTCTCGGTCCCGGGCCGCAAACTCATAATAGGTCACGTGACACTCATAATCAGTTGAAATCATAGACAATTTTGTTACTATATATAGTAACAAGTGTATTAAAAACATTTTGAGAATAACGAATTTTGAAAACGTTGATAAAACTTTGTTTGTTTATTTTATTTCAGTCTATAATTTTCCAAGCGAAATACAAATTATTAAAAGTGAAATAAATGTAAAACTTAACTCCTCTGCGACGTTAAAATAGCGTACTTGATTTTCATTGTTTTGCACGTGCTGTTTGGCGCTACATTGTGACGTCACGTAAACAACACTTTAAACGTCTGTACAGCGTTAACGACTGAATTAAAGATATTGGTGTTCGGATTTATTTTCTAAGTTAGACTATTTTCTATCATTCTAGATAGTTTTCACAACAAAATTCGACAAAAAATTGTTTTTATTTATCAGATTTTTCAAACAAAATGCCGCCCTCAAGGGAGATAATAAGAACGGCGAGTGCATTGTTGCAGAATAATGCACGCTTCGGGCCTTCTTTGTTTATATAGAAAAATTTCCGATAGTGTTAGAATGCATCATAACACACACTTTCGGTTCTTCTATATTCAAAAGTGAAAAATACGGGTCGTGCTAGAATATTTCATAATTTAACTATTTATCACTTCTTTGATATCAATCAAGACACTAAGACTTACCCTCGGTATTTAAAATGGAAGGACGGCGTGCAGCCACGTTCTGGACAATTATGCTTTGTTAATCCTCGTGTGAAGTATATGTTGTTAGGATTCTCGAATCGTTTCAGACGGAAAAATAGTTGAAAGTTACCCTGCAAATATAAAATTAAAGCAAATGATGTGCATATTTCGTATAAAAAAGTTTCAGAAATTAATTGACTATACGATGGTTAATATTTAATTGATATTTGATTATCACCTGAACTTTGACTACGTGTAAAATGCAGAGGGTGAAATATGAGAGTTTTAGAACCGTGCTTTTTGTATATTTGTTTATGTCATCGAAGGCTTGATTTCATTAATGGTACATCATAAAATACCTTTAATAGCTCAACTAAAATAATTTTATTGGCATAAAACAAATAACAGTTTATAGCCATACAAAATATAACCAGTTCAGTGGTAATGGAAATACATGCATGTTTATATAATTAACAGAAGAGTACTGTAAAAACAAATACATAGTATTTTTGTCCTAAACATTTTACGAAGTAAGATTTTATGTGATAACATAAACATTTTCAATACTATAAGGCGACACTGTGTGAAGTTTAAGAACAACAGATAACTATACATTATAATTATGTATGATATAATAGTACAACATTAAATACCATATCCATTTGACTTTACTACAGTTCCATAAAGTCTCAAACATTTTAGATGATCAGGTATTGAGGTGGACGACACAGATCATGATAAACTGTCTAGTAATTGGACCAAACAAAAACGATAAAAATGCCACATTTTCGCAACTTTTACTTAAAGCCATTCCGCTATTTACACAAAACCGAATGTTCAAATCTAAATACAAAGTACACCAGTATGTAGTCAATACATTTCTACAAATTTTGATACCAAATTAGCCTATTTTTTTACTTAAAATAGTGTACAGATTTTCCAAGCAACAAATTGCAACTGAGTATGTTTCTTAATATTATGTGATTATTTATCATTAATCAATAAAGGAAAATGATATTTCTATTGGCTGTACAATTCAGTTGACATTTCAAGCTGTTCAATTAATTTTATTATATACCGGTATGTATAAATACATTGTTATTTATGTTTTAGGAAGGATATATATCAATGTATGAGGCATTACCAGATTGTGATCATTACTGAAGTCATCACGCAGAACAGGGTCTATAAAATATTGTCTCTCCTCATATGAAGACAGGAACATCAGAGCTTGCATTAACTTGAGGTCGGATACTTGGATAAACTTGTTGGCTATAGAAAGTTTTGACGAATGGTGCAAATTGCAGTGGCTGCTAAACACAACTCTTAGTAAATTACTGAAATTATTCAACTTGTATCGTTAGAAACAAAACCACGAAAATCATGTTATAAGTGAAGCATGTTTAACTTAGTCACAAGCAAAGATGATGCAAGGATTCCTTCAAGTACAATCACAATGTTTAACAATTATGATTCAACATTTTTATCGATATGGTGCCAACACAATTATCATTTGACGATCAAAATATATTCCATTTACAGCGCTATGCAGTTGAATTTCATGCTAACCAATGAATTACCGGTTTTCAACCGTGAAATAAAATCCCCATTTGAAACTTGCATAAAAGTTGTGCGTCAGTTTTACTTTCGCTTTAATGACAAACAGTGGAAAATTTTGCTTTTTTGTTGTTTTTTTTTGTGTGTGTGTGTGTGTGTGTTTGTGTGCGTGTGCGTGTGTGTGTGTGTGTGTGTGTGTGTGTGTGTGTGTGTGTGTGTGTTTTGTTGTTGTTGTTGTTGTTTGTGTTTTTGTGTGTGTGTGTTGATAGCATGCTCAAATTTGATAGTTTGATATATAGGCATTAATTGAAAATAAAATTGTTTTGTTTTTTGTTAAAGAAATTGTATATCTCGGATCGGAAAGAAAAGATACAATGTAAATTGCAATTCCTTTCTTCCCAGTGTGTTTTATACACAGATATATCGTTCTGACATTTTCACTCAAAACAAACAAAATTTCATTTTCTTTCGTTGCCATGTTGCCATTTTTTTTTATTTTTTTTTTTTTTTAATTATTAAAAA
The DNA here is from genome assembly GCF_026571515.1 of Ruditapes philippinarum. Taxonomy (NCBI): domain Eukaryota; kingdom Metazoa; phylum Mollusca; class Bivalvia; order Venerida; family Veneridae; genus Ruditapes; species Ruditapes philippinarum. Next base: position 456,585 of record NW_026853822.1, read on the forward strand.
CATATACTTTAAAAATGCCTGCAACGTTTCATATTTATTATCAAAGTACTTTATCTGCAAACATATTTATATTTAAACAGAATTATTGACATGTACACTGCAAAATTAATTCAAATCTAACTTTCCTTATCAACGTAGGTAGTTATTCTTAATCTTGTTTACAAACCTTTCATAGCGTACACTCTGGATCTGTATGGTAACGTCTTTAGCTATTGAAGAACAGACTCTGTCAGCTATAAACCTTGAAAGTTGTGCTTCAAGAATCTGTTTGGTAAATTTGTATGGTCTGTTGGTTATAAAAGTTATCTTTGACGTTTCTGTAACATACAATAATTTTACATAAAATGTTATTTCTTTGGATGCAATACCAATCAGTTAGGTGGGCACGTCTTTAGTTTTGCTTAGTTTTTAGAGTTCATTTTGATAATAATAATAATAATGATAATAATAATAATAATAATCATAATAATAATAATAATAAGTTTAATCATATTCATTTAAGCTGATTGCAAAACAAGTTCTTGCAACTTATATAAATCACTTTCTAGAACACTACCTGGAACTAACCAGTACTGGTGCCATGGTCGTGACTGAGTAAAGCTTGAGGCAGACACCTAAACAACTGCTCCGCCGATTCAATATATTTATTCTTTCGTTAAAAATAATCTATCTCTCTTTGAGGTATTCTATATTCTAGACTGAATTTGGCGAAAAATTATAATGCACTTCTATAAATGCAAATATTACATGGACAATTTAGTATCATTTATAAACGTTAATTTAACAATAGCTCTTTTTGGATTATGAGGAAATTTTTTAAGGCGGCAATAAAAGAGTAAAAAGGGATCCATTAGAAAAACGCTCAATTAATTCAAGAAATAAAACGTGTATGTTTGGTTTGCTGAATTTTAGTTAAAGGCGGCAGGGGTAAAATTTATAATCTGACGCATTTGAAGATGTATTTTATGAAGTCAGATATCTCACAATCAGTAAATTTCTACAAGACGCAAAAAGCTTTCTGTATTCTGTAGGGCGCAAACAGCTACACTTTCTGGGTGTCATAGTCACTCTGGTGATGCCCAACGCCCCCCCCCCCCCCCCCCCCCTGGTGAACTTCGAAAAAGAGACTGAATCGAGAAAGAGAATGGCGGACATTTTATTTGGAAAAAAATCACGTGACCAGAATTGATACTGCTATGAGAGTTACCTATGTAACAGTACAAATGCCTTAGTCACTGCTACTCCTGCATTAACAGTATGCATAACCCCCAGTAGCCCATGGGAAACAATCATTACAAACAAAGTTAGGGGTAATCATATGATATGTTTTGGGTGTAGATACCTTCAGTAGTACAATCGAGTTCTGCATCAAACGTTCTATTTCTGAAGTTGTAATGAACACCTTGAAGATCATTTGACTGTATATAGTCAATACAATTTTGTCGAGGATTATACCAGTTTGATTCACAAAATGCTATCATTTGTAGATCAATCCTGTAAAAAATATGCAGGGGAGATAACTTATTCCTCGACGAGTAGTTCAAACTTTTATCAGAAATTGAGTGTAACTTATATCAAATTGGGACAAAACAAATTTATCATAATTATATTCATGAATTTATAATTTATAATTTCACTATAAATGATATTATTTTGCAAGAAAAAATATGAAAAAAGACAAACTAAATTAATAAGAAATTTCATTTTATGGTCATTTCAATTTGCTTTTACATTCAATTTTCGTTAACAGGTAGAGTCCGGTGGTACTCAATATTATTTTTTTATTTAGGTCTATCTCTAGTAGTTAGCACATTAACCGTTAAGAACTTTTTGTTCTATTTTGTATTTCAGAGTACATTTATTTCTTGAAACAGAATTAATGTTTCATAACTTCTCTAAACTCGAGTTCTCGTGTAGTAAAAATATCTATACTAATATTTTGTGAACGGTAACGAGTCGAAGAAAAGAATTTATTCTCTTTCGATCCAAAAATAAGTACTAATTTTAACGCAGCTTCATAAAATATCTGTTAATCAAAATTGATAATTGTAGTGGTGTTTAAATGGTCTTACGTGCTGTTATCCTTTCGCAATTGAAATGGATTTATCCTTGATAGCCAGAAACTACCGGAAGGGGACGGCTATATTTTCTAACATAACTGTATTTGTCACTTCTTCAGTTTTCCCAGTACTAAGATCTACACGTTTCTCTGTTACGAATATTATGATATTCTTGTCCTGAAATGCAGTATGATTATAAAACAAAAATGTTATTTACGAAATACATTAGGAGAGAAACAACAACAACAAACATAAGTAAATCACGTCTTACTTCTATTACAAAATATACTCTGTATCTAAGTAATTATATATATAAATTACAAAATGGATATGTGTTACTTAAACAGCATTTATAAGTTTTATTCAACCATATTCCCCTATGCTTAATGATGAAACTAAATGAAGGCATTTTAATTATATCAAAATCTATCGACTAATTTCATTTAATTTGAAGGCGACCACGTCTTTTGTTTACATTGTGTTACATTTTAATTTTATTGAAACATTTAGGTTATTCCATTTTTCAACACAATTTTGCTCGTACATTATAATAGTAAATAAGTAATGGACATTATAAGTTAATGCATGAATATGACACAAATTTGTTATTTACCTTAATGCTAAGTACATCAATACGGTTTACTCCGTAGTTTTCATCATAAACCCTTTGGCTATCGGGGTTGTATGTTATATTGAAAATATATCTGTTACTTTGGCATCTTAAAAAGAAATCAATACAATTTAAAGCAGCACGCCTCCAGGTTCCTGCTAATTTTCATGAAAATTTTGAAAATTTATGAAAAAGTAAAATATTGTGAAGTGAACAAAGAAAAACTTATACATTGCAAACGGAACTAATAACCAATGTAAATTACCAAAAATGGGTAAAACAAATATGCAAAACAAAGTCCTTACTGAAATCTGGCGATAAATACTGTAAAATCAGTCATTAATCGTACATAGCATGAAAATATTTACTAAAATCTTGGATTTTTTTACTTTTCTGTAAATTATAGTACATTTTCCTCAAGTTTGATTTTCTTGAAATAATCTAGTTCATCTGGAGGCATGCAGCTTTAAATATTCAATTGTTTTGCTAATACAAAAATCTGAAAATCCATGGATACGTGATACTAAATAAGTAATCCTTGTTTTATATTCTAAAACTATTTCTTTATGATATAGATAACTTAATTTTGTTAGTCATCTTATATGAGTTTATGAAATACAGATTCAACAATACGAAATAATCTGTATCTGTTAAAAAGAATAATCTTTTCTAGGCTGAGTGTTATATTCTCAGAAATAAAAATTAATTACAAACAAGTCATCAAATGACATTGAGTCTTATAAAAGCGGTTATTAGCTCCTTTTATATTAGCACGCACGTGTTCAGATATTTTTTCTGTTCATCTCAACAGTAAGTTATAACATTTGACTGATCTTTTGTAATTACAAAACTAAAGCTAATTACTTTAGTTCATAACATACCCGTCTACACAGACAGAGAAAATCGTTTCACAAAAATGTGTGCAGTTTTGTAGCGGCATCTTACGGCAGCAGGTACCATTTAAGTTGTTACTTGAGATTTGACCAGTGTCCGTGTAATTGATGACTTTAATGTACAACATTGTATGGTACGTCGCCTCATGTGTGCTCCCGGACACCGCCGATGGTTGTACCTGTAAGATAATTTTATTAGGCAATTATCTCTCATATACAGACTCATTTAAACCGAGTATGTAATTTCCATGTAATATGCTGATTTAAATGCTTCCAAGGGATCAGTTTTTTTCCAGATATTCATAATAATTAGTCCATACATTACATACATTAGATACGTATTGATGATCATTAGTTTAATTGTAACATTAATTTTACCAGCAATTCTTTAAGTAGCACATTTATTTTTCATTTACCTACAACAACTCATGCACTAAACACACAATATGCGACCATGAATTTTACATTGATTCAAATTATTCTTTGACTATTTCTTTACTTAGTTTTATTGAATCTTTCAGCAATCTAGCAACCTATTAGTGTTTTCTCTTATTATCAGAGTTTAAAAGATATACACATTTAGACATTGTCGGCCAGGGTGATTTATTCAAAAACGTTCTTCTTGAATTAGAGTATGAAAAACATATACCCAGTTTGAACATTTCCATATTTATACATGTCCAGTTTCAATAGTTGATTTATGAACTGATGAACGAAATTAAGTTACATGTTTGTACTTAAGCAGTTGTGTTTTAGGTAAAGTATGTGTTGGCGGATATTTGCCAATTATTACATTATCAACATTGATCTATTGTTCCCTATTAAACATAGCCAAAAGGAACTTAATTCTACATCAGTACTCAAAATTATAGACCTAAATCATAACTTATAAAGTTTATTTGTATCATTTCTAGTACAGCAGATATTTAGTCTACATTATTACATTTTAATAGAAATCTTTTTAATAATTGTGGTGTTATATTTGTTATAATTGCTTATTTTAAACTAAAATTTCGATGATATTTCTAATGCTATCAAAAAGATTACGTTATATACTGGCGCAACTACCTGTGAGCAAATTTTGTTTTATTATTGAAATATACATAAAATGTACATTTTGACTCAAAAACAAATATTTTTTTACTTCTTCAGAAAGGGCAACATGAATTTTATAATGCTTTAATGGTGGTTTAAGAGAGAAATGTTAGATGCTTGTTACCTGAAAAAAGAAGCAAAAATGTGAAATAATTTGACATAAAAGTAGAAAAATATAAACAAAGTAGCATTTTGGCTTCCATACAAAATAATTGAGCCGTGTCACGACAAAACCAACATGATGGGTTTGCGACCAGCAGGGATCCAGACCAGCCTTCGCACCCGCGCAGTCTGATCAGGATCCACGCGCTGTTCGCTATCAGTTTCTCTACTTGTAAAAGGGTTGGTAAGCGAACAGCATGGATCCTGATCAGACTGCGTGGTCTGGATTCATGCTGGTCGCAAACGCATTATGTTGGTTTTGTCGTTGGCTCATAACAGTACCTATTGTCAAAATGTCAGTTGATCAGTTGAAAAGATGGTTCCGTAATTTGCCAAAGAGTGACTATTTGAATACCATTAAATGCACCAAATACAAAAGTTTTTAAGAAAGGAAATAAGCATTTCTTGGGCATAATGGGCCTCAAAAACGACATGGATATGTAATGGAATTCAATATCTAATGAGAATTCTTATATATGAACACCGTACATGTGTTACATATTGAATATCACTTGGTACATTTACAACATATAAATTATACTTTTGTCTATAAGAACGTTTACATTCAGTTGTTTAAATAGTTGATATTTAAAGTTTTTATACGACTTACCTGAGAAAAAGCTGCTAAAACAATAAATATTGCTAAATATTCCATGATTTGAAAAACAAAACAGCATAACAAATAACACTTTTCAGGTTAATGATGATTGAAATATTTGAATAGTCTAAATAACAAAATAAAAATATTCCTTTATAAATAGTGATTATCAATAAATTAGTAACGTTCAATTGTCATCTTTTATCTTTACAATAATTGAGTATTGTTTCAAACGTTGTATTGTCAAATATTGAACTACTACTTCGTTTAAGTAATACCAATTGATAAACGGTAATAATCCAAATCTTACTGCGCCATTATTATCCATTACGTACAAACAAACAAACAAGAGTTTTTTGCTTTTCATGAGTATAACGATCAAATATGATATAAAAAATCTATACAACCATTTAATTGTTGTCTTCTATACTGTTTTTTGTTGTTGTTGTTGTTGTTTTGTTGTTGTTGTTGTTGTAATTTATTTAATTTTTGGGGGATGGGGGAGTTTGTTGTTGTCGTTGTTTTCAAGTACAAATATTTCCGTTGAAAAACAGATACTTGATTGTTGTAAAGCTTGTTTAACCATTGGTCGAAAAATCTGGTTCTATTTTTCTGATATAAAGGTAGACAAAATAGCTCATAGACTACCTGTCCAGTGAATTATAGGGAAAACAGGTCAAATTGCACGTACATGTATCTAAAGTCAAGCTGAAAACGAAAATTGAAACGCCCTAGCGAAGTTGAAATCTTCCATCTTTTAGATCGATAGTACAGAACCACTGTATCATTTATTGCGAATCTTTTAAATTCAAAATGTATTGCAAACTTTGGAAAGGTACAATTTATAGAATCTTCTATTCAGTTTTATAAAACATGATACCAGTACATAGAAATTACAATATTAAGCAACAGATCATATAAGAAAATAACTTTTATTAAAGTGCTCTTTATCTCTATATATTATTGAAATTATATGGAAGAGACTACAATTATCAAACGTAAAAGATGATGAAATAATATACTAGATTATCAGCATGTTATCAGTGAACAATCAGATAACAAATAGCTGTCTTCATTTCTTTGTTTGGTTAAACAATCACAGGTATCGCGTTATTTAAACAATGTCACACTCAACGCTAGATAACTGAAGGAAAAGAAGAAGAAGAAGAAGAAGAAGAAGAAGAAGAAGAAAAAGAAGAAGAAGAAGAAGATGATGATGATGATTATTATTATTATTATTATAATTATTATTTTATTATAATTATGATGATGATTGTGATGATGATAAATGTGATCATGATGGTGATGATGATGATTATAATGATGAAAAGTTTATTTTCAACTTGTACACCTAACGAATCTCGTTGTTACAAATAATAATGATAGTAATGATTATTTATGCCTTATCTGTGAATGTGTACACATTTTTTTGTTGATGTTTCTCGGTATTAACAACAATAATAACAATTTTAACAGTTTGTCGAAAACTACCATTTTCGTAGGCCAAAGAGCTGCTGACTGCATCAGTAACCTTTCGACTGCAAAAACAGTTCAACTTAATCTATCAAAATGGCATTAACTCTTTAATTCATGATTACTGGGTAACCCTTAATGTAATGATATGTTTACTTATGTGTCTGACTCCGTATACATCTGATTATAATGCTAACCTTAATTATGATGTGAATGTAAAATAGAGAAAATAAGAATCCCTAAAGAAAGTCCAACACAACATAATTGAAAATGTTGCAGGCTCGGTTTGATTGAGCCTGTTCATGGACGGTACTGTAAAGTGCAAACTACCGTCCACGCCCCCTAGCACCGGCTTAAGCAGAATTCAACATTTAAACATGAAATGGTAAAATTTTGAATTTAGAAACATCCGCAGATGTGTTCATACGGCGGTTATCATGGAACCTTCAACGTGACACTTCCGTGCCATTCCATGAAAAGCGGCGTATGGTCCCTAAACGAGAAAACAATGGGCGGAACTAAATAAAATGGAATTTTGAAAGGGGATCAGAGGTTATGGAGCCTGCATATCACAGATTAGACGTCAAAAGACAAAGTTAAAAAGCAGGCAACACACCCTAAGGGTGATTCAACATTATTCAAGTAGGAATATTGGAACCACCCACCCAGCAAACATGCATATATGGGACCCATATGGGCTATATCTAGGCAAGCCCATATGGGTATGCCCATATAGGACCTATATGGGTCCAATATGGGTATGCCCATTTGGGTACGCCCATATTGGACCCATATGGGTCCCATATTACAGCACTTCAAGGAAAAACGATTTTTCATTTCTTTATTTCTTTAGAACTCGTTTACTTTGATCAAAAGTGTGACCACCTTGACATAAACTGGTGTTATCTTTTATAAAAATCGTAGCATTAACATTTATACAAGCCATGAGGGACCCATATGGGTCCGATTTGGGCAACCCCGATAAATATTTGCATGCCTGAGCAGGTGCGAGAAATTAATTTGTTTAGTTTTTATATTGGTTTTAATTTTTATAATTTGAATATATAAAAATGTGTTTTAGACTATAAATTAAGAAATAATCTATAAAAATCAGCATTTGATGAAAAAAATAATTTCGAGCATGCGTAGACGTGATTTCCGCTGCCGCTGAAAATCAAATTGTGTATTGAAACGGTTAATTGTAAAATTGTACACAAAAAAAATATTTCTTTTCAATTTGGAACATTTAACAACGATTTCGTATAACGAACTTTTATATTATATCCTTACACATTTATTGTGTGTGTAGGTAAGCTGTAAACGCCGTTAAGTTTTTGGTTTTGCCTTTGCCATGTAATTTCGCGATAGTCGTTTGTCAGTTTAATTTGCAACATTTTCTTAATTTTCAACATTTTCTAGAATTTACGCCCTTTCTTAGGCACTTTAGCTGACTTATGCATGTGTACTGGCATGCGAGCAGTTCCCGTACAGAAGCAGTACCCGTATTTTTCATTTAAACGCTTGATTTTTACATGCATTCTTCAAAAATTCATTTCAAATCAAGCAGATACATAAACGAGACAAAATCTAAGTGTCAGTTCGGCAGTACGTATAAAAAGTCTCATTTTAAATCACTTTCACCTGTGCGTTGTCAAAACGTGACCTTGTTTTATCTGGGGGATTCCGTCCTTGCGCGCATGCGCAAACATACTTACACGTGAGGCATGTTAAAGGGTTTTCCACTAATACCACCTGTTTACAGATAAGAAGGCAATGTGATGAAAACTTGTTTAATTATCAGAATTTTGACCAATATTACTATATAAAATAATTTTATGGCTTTGATGCGTAAAATATCATGCATACAAGCATGCAATCGCATGTGAATGCGTTGGGGGTAACGGTACCGGGTAATAGATACACGCGTTTAGTCTACTTTCTATTTCCTGAATTACATCTATTTATTTCTTAGAAAATGGTCTGTTCAACGATTATAAATGAAAAATAGGTCCGATATAATAAAATTGTATAATTATAATGGGTTAAATTTTATGTACGGGAACTACTTCTCTTCATACAAAATAATGGATAATTTCGGTACCCCATATGAGGCCTCATAACTAAGGGTTATTCCATGTTTAGAACATGATGGAATTTCCATGATTTGTGTGACGAGCCGAATATTGATGTGTAACATTCAAATTTTGGTGAGTTAGCGTAATAAAAAATAATGTTTAAGTAACTACGATTTTTGTACGGGAACTGCTCGCATGCCAGTATAGTTGTCATTGTTTAATAACTTAACTGTGACGCAGTCGACACTAACATTTTAATAATATTGTTTCTATAGACTAAATTTTAAGAGATCCTTTTTTAAAGGGATACCATCATTTGAAATCCAGTGTCCCCTCCTAGCCTTAGAGGTCCCATCCATTTTGTACCATTATTTCATTCATAAGCATTTTAAAATATTAAATACAAAGTATTTTAGTATAAGTTAAGTACCAACCAACCCTCTGTTGTGCTACTGAAATTCCATTATGAAAAGAACGTCGGAGTATTGGCAGCGTTACCGGCGAGTGAGGTCCAGTGTTGCTAAACATTTATCAACCATTGGTACAGAATCCGCTATAAATAGTGATAAATTCAATAATCATGATAATACAGGGTCTGAGCCAAATTCCTGCGTCGGAGAAAGAGGTATTTCTGATTTGAATGCCACTTTTCAGAATCTAAGCAATCCGACGAGTTCAAATGAAGATTATTGCCACTTTTCAGATGAGTTTGTTTTTCCAGGTAATGACAGCAATTTAGGATCATCTGATATCTTAGGCAACAGTTCCAATTTATTTCTTGAAAGTGATTTAGACGATGCTGTTTCAATATCTAATTCAGATCTGTCGGACTCTGAAAATTCTCAAGAAGACGACACTGATCTAGCATATAACTTAAGCATTTGGGCTTCCCAGTTTAACATACCCCACAATGCTGTGAAAGATCTTTTGTGTACTTTACGTCCTTTTCATCCAATGTTGCCTAAAGATCCAAGAACTCTCCTTAAAACAAAAACCAACTATGAAGTGAAAAGTATTGCTGGTGGTTCATATTATCATTTTGGATTAGAAAACTCCTTGTTGACTGTCATTCCATTTGATGAGAATTTCGATCCAACTAATATTGAAGTTTTGCGTGTACAGCTCAACATAGATGGTCTGCCGTTATTTAAGAGTACAAACAGTCAGTTTTGGCCTATTTTAGCTAGAACAGTTCATCCTGTCATTTCATTGCCGTTTGCTGTAGGCATTTTCTTGGGAAATGAAAAACCTAATAATGTTAGTGTTTATTTACGGGATTTGGTCGATGATATAAACAACTTGACTGCCACTGGTCTACAGGTGCCGCAAACTGGTCACCATATTAAAATTGAAATCTCTTGTGTTTTGTGTGATACTCCCGCAAGAGCTTTTGTGAAGCAAAGTAAAGGTCACGCAGGGTATTTTGGGTGTGATAAGTGCTCTCAAAAGGGACTTTATGTAAACCACCGTATGACATTCCCAGATACTAACGCTCCTTTGCGCACTGATGTCCAGTTCAATGAAATGGCAAATGAAGAACATCACATTGGTCGATCTCCATTCTTGGATACAAATTTGGGTCTTGTCACTCAGTTCCCAATTGACTACATGCATCTAGTATGCTTAGGGGTTATGAAAAGACTCTTGTGTCTGTGGACTAAGGGTGCTTCAAGGCTTGGTCCAGCATTCACCATGCGTGTCTCTCATCAGCTTGTTTGTCTGAGTGCATATATGCCGAAGGAATTTCTTAGAAAAGGTAGACCAATGAAGGAACTAGAGAGGTGGAAAGCTACAGAATTTCGCACATTTTTGCTGTATACTGGACTAGTTGTTCTGAAAGGAATTGTTGCCTAAAGAAATAACTAATAAACATTTTAGGTTATTACTCCAATATACTCCTTTCAAACTCGTTCATCCATATTGTTGCCAACAACTTTCTTCATTGTAATCGTTCAACTCAATTTTAATGGTTGGTGGAGGAAAACCAAAAAGTTAATTTTATAACATTCATGCTTATCATCTAGCCATGATGTATCGAGTTGGCTTGATGCTTACTCCTGTTCCCCCTTGGGGAGTTATTTAGGCCAGTTGAAGAAACGTAAAAAGCCAAATAATCGCTTCACAAGTATTCTAAGCTTTCCAAAGTCTGGGGTAATGCAAAATGAGACCAAAAACAAATTCAGGTATGTTAATAAAAGACATCACAATGGCCTCGTCTCAGAATATGTTGATATGGCCTGTTTAAGAATTTGTACCTAAATATTTTGTCATTCACAAGGAAAATGTATGTGGTATATAATGGATTTGAAAATATTTGTCCCTTCTGAAGCAAACAAAAGAATTTTGGTTGTACAATGGATGTGGCGTTGTTAAAGTGTTTTTATAATGAACCACTCACTCTCTGACTAAGTGTCAAGTTTCCCGGCTACATGAAATACTGTTGCCAGTTTCACTAAAATATAACATGCAAGTGTTTGCTAACCGTACAAAATATTGTGGTGTTCCACTATCACAATCATTTAATAAAATACTGCACTTTGAACAAGTCACAACACATAAATAAACATAATTTGTAATTAAAAAAAAAACTAAATTAACAAAATCTTTGTTTCTTATATGTTAGCCATTTATATGTCCTGTATTTAATTTTTCTAATGTTTAAAATATTATATAAATACAAAACAAAATGAACAGCCAATAAAAATAATAATAAGGCAAATTTAAAAAGGGCAAAAAAAGATCCGCAATTAAACATTGAAATTCATGATTTTAACCTTATTGACAAATTATTGTTATATAACTTTCATTTCCTCCAACCTAATTGTATGTGAGCCAGGGAATTTACTATTTTATATAATACATATTTGGGTTCTTTGGAAAAGCTAGGGGTAGATTTCAAAATTAAATTTGTCCTTCCCTCCCCTCTCAAAGAAAATCACATAGGTGAAATCCTTTAATGTGAAAATAAAAGCTGCAATATCAAACATAATATATACTATTATGAAGACAGAGTTAGATAAGAAATATTAGATTTGATTGGATAAATCAAAAAGGGGGGCAGAACTTTGTTTGGGTAAAATTTGGACATAACAATCTGGGTGGAAATTCAGTAGGCCTAAGTCAGACAAGAAGAACAGACAATATAAAGAAATACATTAATGGGAAATTTATAAAGATTAATAGATATGTGATGGATGAATAGATAATAATTTATAAGGTGGACTGAATGTAAGAATAAGATCTGGATAAAAAAAATTTAATGTAAAATTGTTGTTGTAACAACTTAAAAACATTTAAAATTTTAGAAAAACTAATAACCAAAGGTGGCAATGATATTATTCAGATTTCTAACTTAATTGACAAAAGCCTTACCTCTTGATTGGAAAAATTAGCCTAAAAATTCTCCATTGGGAATAAAAAAGATGTTTAAGTTCAATTTTGGAAAACTGCAAATATTTTAAAGAAAATATTCAAATGGAAAGAGCCTTTTCGATCATAATAAGTAGAAAATCACTGGTCAATTAACCATCAAACCTTGAACAAAAAAATTACACCCAGTTACTTGTCACAATCATATAAAATCCTCCATTTCCCTCCAATCCCATCCTCTTTGACTATTGGAAAACATTCATAACTGTTTCTTTGCTTAATTGTTTGGTATAATAAAAATAAATTTAATTATGCAACATGTATTGGGATGTCAAAACGGAATGGGCAACCTTTGACTTTGTCAACTTAGGTTTCCTTAAATTAGGTTTCCTAGGAATGGTTATCGTGAACAAGCAAAGCGTAAATTATATCAAGATTAAAAGAACAAATATATACAAATTGTATTGTTGTAAAACAATTAACGCGTACAATTGATCACTAGGTAATTATATCTGTAGATAACTGAATCCAATTAGTTTCCAATTTGGAATTTAAAGGTAATAAGACATGAGTCCATTGGTCCACATAAACGCGAAAGAAATTTGGGTATATGCCACCAACAAAAACTTTTACGGTAAATAATGCTTTCCAAAGAAGACTCACCATCCATTGAAGAATGGAGAACGAAAAAACACCAGATTCTGTAAGTAATGGTAAAATACTAATTAAATATGAAACTAATGTGATTCTTGATTCACAAATATTTAATGCAATAATACATAAGTCAAAACAATTACTATTGGTAAGAAACATTTATCTTAAAGTATCTCTATTATCATTATGTTTGAAATCTCAAGGAATTGCGAAAATTTATCCTCAGTTTGTGAAAACAAATGCAAATTGATAACAGTAACGCTCTAAACAGGCCCTTAAACTAATAATAACAAAAATGCCTGCATTAATATGTAAAACTTTTTTATTAGAGATTGGAAAGAGTAAAAAAAACAAAGCGTCCGAAGAAACATCATCTTCAAACATCTGATGATGAACAACAAATAGAAAGCGGAAATATGTATTTTGTCTTTGTTTGTTCAAGTTAGAAAACAATCAACAAAGATATAGTCAGACACAACCGTAAAGAATCTTAGTCGAGATTTTGGTACGTTGAACTAGTGCATTTAAATTCGTTGACATCAATTTATTTTTAAAATAAGTTTATGTACAAATGTATGGAGAAACATAATAAGCTTGATGGACAATAACACAATATTGTTAACCTCTGAAAATAAATATCACCCCCTAGCAAGGCGATTGCCCATAATGACATATACTGCCTCCACTGTAATATGAAAAGCAAAATAAGCATGACATTGGGCAAGCTCTTTAAATTAATGCCAAAAAAAGTAAGGCTAATCAAGGTTATTGTCACGCGCAAACTCATCTAAATGTAATAATATAAATACTTATAATGTATCATATTAATGTTAAATAGCCATCAAAAGAGGCGATGACGATAGTATAACACGATAGAATAGAGGACACAGAGAGAGCAAACGAGAGTATGACCAACAAACAAGCGCCAAAACAGCACGAAACATACCGGTAATTCACCTCCACCTCGCTATGGCTACACACATTGCAGAGGCCAACATGAAGGTGCGACAGGAATCGCTCAACAAATACAAGGTCCTCCTCATAACCCCCCGAAACAAGGTCCTCTATTACGCCTCCCCGTAATACAATCTAACGCCCTTCCCGTGGAATACAATCCTTCATACCCCTCCCGTGAAACAAGGTCCATTGAACGCCCTCTTTGGAATACAAGGTCCTCTGAACGCCCTCCCGTGACAGATATGGCCCAGAAGTATAAACTTCGAGCTGTAAAATAATATTCATTACAGTACATACTTATTAAATTTCATCCTCAAAACTACCAATAAATTTCTAACAGCTGGATCGATGACCAACACGCCAAAATGGAAAGTTTCACCTTATCAACCCTATTAAAAAAATATCAAAAAAAATCGGATATTGCTGTGTTTTCTACCGTGATGTAAATGGGCCTATTTGCCTGACCCAACTACTGGTTCCAAATCACGGGTCCAGCGAAAGTCAAAAATGTTATTTCAACCAAAAATCCATCAAAAATATTAATTAATTCATATTCTTACATTTTCAACATTTTTTGACCTTGCAACACTCAACAATCCCTTGAATTTTAGCGTAATACCGTAAAGCCCGAGGAAAATTTAAAAATCTAATTTTTTCTTTTAATTCAACTGTTTACTTAAACTAAAAAGTATTATTGGGCCTAGAACTATTAAACCTTTTTTTTCAGAATCGACACAATTCTCCGGGAGCTGGAGACAATGCGAGAGAATCGTGGAAAAAGAGGAGACAGCGATTGTGTCAAGGTCATGCAATACCAGCCGCGCAGCTCCTAAAAACATTCCTATTTCACCGACAAGATGAAGCATTCCATGAGCGTTCTGCAGGAACAAGACAAACTGTTATATTAAAGCTTAGTTTAGTAAGTATTGCTCCAATTAATACTGTAAAAGTATATCCCATATCCACATGCTTAAATGTGAACATAATGGTCCGGTGTGAGCACTTGATGAAACGTATTATACATCTCTGCTTAATTTATTTGGTAATATTGCAAAATGGACAACTGCTGCATAATTCGATAAATACTGGGGCATTTTAATTTTTAGCCGAAATCGATAAGAAAAGTAAGCTATTGTAGTCACCCGACCTCGCGTCATTCGGGCGGTAGGGCGTCCAATGCGTCCGCCGTACACTATTAAACGTTTGGGGGTAATAGTTCAATATTCATAAGCCATTGGACATATGGCTGGGAAACTTCAACACGTGTTCACGCATCATGAACACCACCTTAAGACAAGATGATAAACTCTATCAATCATTTGACAAGAATTAGCCCTTTTTCGACTTAGAATTACGTTAAAGTTTTGTAATAGTTCAAGATATCAAAGGTCCATTACATATGGCTTTGAAACCTTGCACACATTGTTTCACCACATGAACCCAAAACCTGTAAACAGGAAGGAGGTAACTGTATCAAGCATTTTTTTTACTAATCAAGCAAACTAAAAATAGTCGACTTCTGGGTCCAAACGGACACTTTTGATCAATGACAGTTATCTATTATAATATTGCATAATACCATAAAACACAAACATCGCATGCCTCAATTTAAACAGAATAATCCCAGGCAAGACATATTCATTAACAACCAAGCTGGCAGCTTCAAAATACCAAGGATGACATAGACCAAAAATCCAGAATTGACTGTTATTATATATTAAAAATAAATATCTTGTGTTAAAAAAAGCAAATGATAATGTGCCCCATAGCACTCTGTGGAGGGGACAAAAATAAAGGCCAGGTCACTAAGGTGTTGTCCTAGACTGTAAATATATGGGGAAAGATCTTTAAATGCAAATCTAACAGTTTCTCAGATCATGTTTGATCCATTACAATTATTGCTTGTAACTTCAGCCCATGACAAATGCACATAATAAATTTGAAACTTAGATGTTAAATTACATGAAAAAAATTTTTTTCGGGGGGGCTTTATTATAGTCGTCCTCCTCAATGGATGTGCTGATGTGCGGAAACTGGATGACCGCTGCAAGAAGGGAAAGAATCCGAAATGATAGCCGACAAATTTGGGGGGCCTCCAATCTGAATGATGTTTAGTAAGTGTATTTTATGAAATTTTGCAAAGTGGTGTCTTAATAAGTTAAATGAAATAATATCCAAGAAATCTTGTATTGTTCTTGGTATCGCTTAATAGAAATGCTTGACTAAATTATGAATATTTACATCTGTTGTAAAGATCCATCATTGTTGTTCATAAATACACAGAAATCACCTTCCCTGTAAAACAAGTTATTTGCTTACCTATACATCTTACTGATACACCGATAGAAGATCTCAGCTTACAACTGACTGCAGGGCGTAATCACAGAAATAATTGTTAAAAAAGCTAGTAAAACCCAGAAAACAACACAATTTAAAACACATAAACCAGAATTATTATATTCCAATAAACTGCCAAAGCACAAGTGCTTATGACTTGAATGGTCAATACCTTCATTCACTTCATTTCATTCTTAAGGAAAAAATGCTTGTTTGTAGAATTGTTCCAAGATTGCGAACAAAGCTGACAAGAATGATGTTGAATGAGTTCAAAGTGCTGGCTGGGCGCGGGAACGAGAGGGGAAGAAAGCAAGAAGCAAAGTTCAGACCTTACCTGTAAAAAAATAAGGTAATGACTAGACATGTTAAATTAAAAATGCAAATATAGAATATTTGTTTGTTGTGTAGAGAAATTTTTTTATCAATCAAGAGAGGCTTAAAAAACATATTCTCATGATCACATATGCCTCGGAAAAAACACTGTTTTTAAGTCCTTCAATGATATAAAATACATCTTACAATCAACAAACAAAAATGTCTTTTTATTTATCTAATGAATTCTCATTAACGTTAATATAATCGTTCCCACTGTAACACATTTATTGAATTAACAATCCCATACAGGAATCTGGCTGAAAATAAGTTTAACAATCACGTGAACTACCAGAATTTATTATTGAATTTCAAAAATAGAAAATGATATAAAATCTTTAAAAAGTAGTCTCGTCAAGAAAAGTTTGAAAATTATATTTCCACTGAAAATCAAATATATTTTCACGGATACATCAGTAAACACTCCAAAAGACATAAAAATATTAATGACTTATGTTTACATATCAAACCTTACTTCAATCGACAATAATACCCCAAAAAATTGAAAATTGAAATCAATATTTCAAGGATTTAAAGTATAAGTCAGAACTACAGTAAGCGGCTAATTGTTTATCTTTTATAACTTTTGTTGCTAATTTAAGTTTGAGTCATCAGCAACAGCCCTTCTTGTAAATCAAACTGGTCTATCAAATTTTCCCTTCTATGTATATTCTGCGCATATTTTGTTGACATAATGCGTTCTGGGTTGCTATATGCGTTTTTTTTTCATTAAACATATATATATTTTACTGCATAGGAGGAAGTAGTCTAGTAACGGTGTAAACTCCCAGAAACGATGGTTAGGAAACTACCCTCCTATATGACGTAAAAGGCGTAAAAGAAACAAACAAACAAAAAACATGTTACTATTTAAATCAAGACATTAAATGCTTGGTGAAATGTTTTGATATGATCAATACAATATCAAACATCTCGGCAAAACTTGACACTAACAAACACATAATAAGTAGGTAATTAACCTAAAAAAAAGTTAAATACAAACAATTATGATTCTTGTAATCTTTATTGTTGTTATTGTTGAAACTTTGATAATATCGGACGAAATAAACTGAAACCAACTATTTTACTGGGACAATTTCTTTAATGAATTTCTTCACAAAACAAATTTGATCTTTGTGTAATATCAACATCTTAATTATTATTGAAATTTTTACAACTTGTACAAAACTATTTTTTACTTTTCATCAGCTGCATATTTTTGTTTACATGTCTAGTAAACAGTATTACACCGTGCCACCTTTTGTGTATTATATTGTTACTTTTCATTAGCTGCATATTTTGTTTATGTCTATTAACAGAATTACAACACTGCCAACCTTTTGTGTATATTATTTGTTACTTTTCATTAGCTGCATTTTAGGTTTACATGTCTATTAACAGAATTACAACCGTCCAACCTTTTATGTATTATATTTGTTACTTTCATAGCTGCATATTTTTGTCCACAATGTCTATAAACAGTTATTACAACCGTGCCAAGGTTTTTGTGTAATTATATTATTTTTTTTCATCAGCTGCATTAATATTTCGTTTACACATCTATGAACAGTATTCAACCGTGCCAAGGTTTTTTGTTAATTATATTAATTTTTTTTCATCAGCTGCATAATATTTTTGTTTACACATCTATGAACAGTTTTACAACTGTGCCAAGGTTTTGTTTTATATATTTGTTACTTTCACGAGCTGCATAACATTTTTTTCTTCAGCACTACCATACTAAAGTGTAATACATGGTTTTAATGAACAACTTTTTATATTAATTGATTGTAGATCTATATCATTTGAAAATGAAAGTAATTGGTAGATAGAAATTTGTAATGAATTACAATAAATGTATAATACTTTTTCTATGAATTAATGTAGAAAGTTGAAAAAAGACATTTGGGGTCATACTGCTGATTCACTGAAATTTAAACATTATACACATATATTTCTTGGAGTTCCAAAGACTTCTGTAAAGTTTTACCAGTGTCTAGCATAAGTTTCATTTTTCCTTGGTATCTAATGTTTATGAAACTGCATTTTTAATTATTTTGTTCGTACATTATAAACAGTTTTCCATAAACATGTTTGCCTATTAAGTGTACCAAAGTAATATTTACGTACAAACTTTTTGAAAATAATATATCGGTATTTAATAAAAACATTAGTCAAAATAAAATCGTGATTTACAAATATTTAAGTTTATAATCAATAAGAAGGTTCTTGTTGACATCAGGCTGCCACAGAATATTGAGAAATCTGTAGTATAGATATACACTTACCATAAAGTGAGATACTATAATAAAGTACTGTTAAAGCATATACATTGTTGTATTATCTGCATGACATAAAGGTTGCCCAAATCGTCTTTCCAGGAAACGAAAGAGTTAAAACATCAAACGAAATAATGCAAAGTACAAAATCATGCCCGTACAAGCGTTGCCTATCTAACGTAACCGCAAAGCTTATAAGGAATAATGAAAAATAGATCACCCCCGATAAATCTACCCATAAGAATATCTGGCCTCCATTGAAACCCATATTATACAAGCTCCATTAGTCCCATGTGGCGCCCAAATATTGGTTTACATGGCTGCCCAGATTGGCCCATGTGAATCCCATATTGTGATAAAAGGGCTGCCCAGATGACCCCATTTAACCCGGTGCCTCCCCATGTGGGCCCATCAGGGCAGCCAAAGGACCCATATAGGTGCCCATATGGCCCCCACAGGTCCCATATTAATCTATCTGCAACTAGAAAATGCCGAAAAGTTAAAACTAAATACCACAAACAACATCAATGTCGTGCCTATCATCTTAAGGGATCGAAATATACATCTCTATGAATTACGGGCGACTTACAACCTCCACACGGCACAAACAACGCTGGTGTGGCGATAAAATAGAGAAAATAAGAATCCCTAAAGAACCTTGTTAAATGTAAACCTTGTTCTCTATCATACCGTTGTAGTGTGTATATTAAACTAATTAGATAAAAAGCCCAGGTTTTGTTAAGCCCAGAGAGATAGCACTTTAAGATCGAGACTGTACGACCTTCAGAAATAAAGTTCTGCGATTTAACAATACCGATTTCAACGCTTTTAATTAACATACAGGTACATAACATAATCTAAAGGCAGACTGATTTAAACTAACTTTTTGGCAAATACAAATGAACTTTAATTTGTCTTGTACAAATGTATATATAATCAATACAATCTAAAATGCAATATTAGATCACGAAACGAATAGATTCTAATGCCATCCCTAATAAATCATATAAATATACATAATCATTTAATTCCATATAATGATCCCAAACATCGGTCGTCCGGTAATCATATTTCATTAAAATTACTCTCTTTTGATCGTTAATCACTGGTTTTTAAACAATCATCGGTTTATGAGACAAGTGTCCAACCGACGAAATTCACATCTTATCTCATTTGTTATTCAGCATCCACAAATAAAACATCAAATATAATTCTTCATGATTTCAAAACAAGTTGGAACAAACAGAAAACCAATTTATTCGAAACAGTTATCACAGAAAATCAATATTGCCAATCTCTTTTCGAAAAAACTTTGAAAATGCTATAGAAATGCTTCATGCCTAACATGGGAAATGAGGGGGGCCAAATTCGCCAAACCGGACAAGGTAAAATTTAATCTTATTAAGCCTGTTTACAAGGAACTAAAAAACAGAAAAGATAATAAGAATTATGACAACAATAATTAGTTCAAACCATTAAAATATAAATATAAGTTGAATTTAGAAACAGTCTACAATTTAATTGATTGTTCGAAATGTTATGTATTTAAAACTAGTTAATTGTTATGGTGTTGCGTTGGTTGTGTTGTGTTTGTGTTTTTAAATAAAAGAGAGAGAAAGATAAAATCACTCAATACCACAATTGCTGATTCCAATGGTATAGAACTTTCCATTGTTGCTCTTCAACTTTTTTCCGTTATGCTTGCAGAAATGTTTCTTTGCTGCAATAGTTTGATGAAATGTCTTCAATCATGTAGGAAGAAGTAAAAAGGCAACCTGTGAGGAATATGTACTATGATTAGGTGTATGTTCATTATTCGAATATTAGTTATTACGAAACATTAGGATAAACCAATAGCTGTGACACAATGATATCGTTAACAAATATCACGTGATCACCCAAACTGGCTTTTTTGAAACAACATTAATTATTGCAGAAATGTTCTATGTGATATAAAGACGAATTTAATCAAAATTCTTGCATCGAAAAAAACAAAACAAACAGAAATGATTATAAAATTACCAGAAAAAAGATAAGCATCTGGTGATTGCAACAACACGATGTGCATTAGTTTTACATTTAAAAAGCTGAGCTCTAGTTTTGTTTATTTATCCTTGTGTATTAACATCAATGTAAACGAAAGCTTGAGATTCACTCTAAAACTTATGCTCCATCCTCACATTTTTACGTCACGTGTAAAACATTGCTTTTTATATTCATTTTTAAAGCAGTGAGTGAACAATAACTTTTAAGCTCTTTGTTATCTTGACTCTAGTTTCAATCGGAAAATGGCGAAATTAGCCGATATTGCCGACATTTGATAAACCTATTTGACCTTTTATTGATAAAAGAAACTGAGCCTCTCCTCTCATTTTGCACTTCAATTGTATAAAATTATCATTCACCCGACCGAAATAGACGATAGAATGTACACTAGCAAACACTCGTTTAAAGATATCATATACTTCTGTACAAAAGAAAAGAGATGTTTTACAAGACCAATTCATTTTAAGCATCCATTTCTTTAACTGCATTAAGATTATTCTTTGTTACAGAATGTTTGATTATCAAGTATGGTCAAGAGATCACTTGAATTATACATAATATTATATGACTTATTGTAATTTTCCATAATGTACCACCTCTTCTTTCAGTGCGTTCGGTCACTAAGTTGTTTAGTGTATTTTAAATTTAGATGTTACATTGCATATGATGTGCAAATGTACAAATATATTTGTTAATATTTATCCAAACAAGATTATTCTAAGGTTAATTTACGTAACATTTACCTAAATATGGCTGTGTTAAAAAGTTTTGTTGTGTGCTTTCTGGTATGTACATATATTAGCGTTTTTCTGTTGTTTTTTGTTGTTGGTTTTTTTGGGGTTTTTTTTTGTTTTCTTTTTTTTTGTTTCAAAAATATTTCATTTTGTGTTTTTGTATGCAATTTATGTTGGCTATGAACTACAATATCAGTATTTTATTGTTTCATGTTTTTATTTATGCCTTTTTTTTTCGATCGTCGCTTCTCTGTTAATTATCTAAATTTTGAATAAGAGAAATACAAATACAAAATAAATGATGAAACATTCATTTTCATTTGCTATGTCTTTATTACCTTTTTGTGAAATGTTATTGTTATTTCCAAAAGGTCCGAAAGGCCTTCTGAAAGAGATGAGCCATAAAATAGTGATGAAGTTCTTTTTTCTTTAAGATGCTGCCACTATCAGTCGCATGTGCCAACCAAACAGTCTATCATACTATGCTCTATGTGAAAATACTGAATTATACAAATACCGGTATACTACAGCGATCTGGTGGTAACATGCCTGTATCTACATCAGGATCTGGTGGTAACATGCCTGTATCTACATCAGGATCTGACTCGTGCTGTTATAAGATGCCGTTACAAAACTGTGCCCATTTTTGTAAAACTGTCTTCTCTATTTGTATTGAGAGGTAAGGTGTTGATTATGTAACTGTTCATATATGAATTATTTTCATTGATGTACAATGTAATAGATTTATAACATTTTCCAGCTCGTATGATGTCATCGGAAAACCAATCCGGACTGCTATGTTATCGAATAAAAAGAATTATTAGTTATTCTATATTTTGTTGGATAGTGTAACCAATACAAAAATACTTTGTAACAGGACAAACAAGCCAAATTAGAAAGCACCATTGCTCAGATCATGCTTCAAAAGACCGTTACTTTCAAACTAAACTTCTATTATTCCCATTTTTTTTAAATGTATAGCTTTCGATTTGAATAGAACCTTCTAAGCTCAAAAACCCTAAAAGAAAAAAGCTTTTGCTAACTCAAATAAGCAGTCAGTCAATAAAAGTGATTTGAATAATGTTTACATATAACTGAACTTTATTTACATCCTGAAACTACATGACCAAAACTTGAATGAAGGACTGTGAAGGTTTCAGATCTAGTGGTAAATAATGAATAAGTTAATTCATGATTAGAATATTGAAAACTGTCATAAAAATCTTGCTATAATTATACTAAGCATTTCAATAGCTTTTTGATTATTCAATACCTTCAATCACTTATCTTATATTCAGTTTTTCGTCATTTGTCAAACTTGATAACTACATTCCATTGTTCACGTGATTAAAAGCAAGATCTTCTTGAAATTGGGGACCAGTGGTATTTAATATTATGAAGGGTGTAATAATATTTGAAACAGAGATAACATCAAGAAACATGAAAAAATAACCGTTTCAGGTTAGGTTTAATCTCTTAACTGTAGAGAAGGGAAAAAATACTTTGAAGACATCTCCAACACCCCTCCCGACACCGTCTGGAACTAAATTAAATCTTCTTTGGATTCAATGAAACGTAAAACATTGTTTTACTATTTTTCAGTAAATGTGACACATACCTATTCAATATTACCTATAACTACGACACTGGTAGAATTTACGACGAGAATTATGGCGTCGAGCGGCTCAACGTTCAAAGCATCAGGGTAAATACTTGTGTTGTATACTTTTGATTTTAGCCGTGTCATGGCAAAACCAACGTTATGCGTTTGCGACCAGCATGGATCCAGACCAGCCTGCACATCCGCGCAGTCTGATCAGGATCCATAATGTTCGCTTACAAACCCTATAACAAGTAGAGAAACTGATAGCGAACAGCATGGATACTGATCAGACTGCACAGATGCGCAAGCTGGTCTGCATCCATGCTGTTCGCAAACCCATTATGTTGGTTTTGTCATGACGCGGCTAATATAATTAATGGTATAAGTTTTGTGTATTGAGGGATAGATGACAATATAACACTAAAGAGATATGGGTATCCTTCGACAGTTATTGCCATCTTTTTAATGCCCGAACAATTTCTGACTTTTCTACAAAAAAGCTTAGAGCGCGAGGCAAAAAGAGACAGTTCTCACATTCATCAAATAATCGTACTTTTTGTTATGTTTTCATCTTAAGAAAAACATTCTCTATTTCTGTATGTGCAGGTGTAACCATGTTTTTTTCAGGATCACTTTGAGCACAAATAAAACCCCTTGATATCATCTTAACAAGATGGTAATGTAATTCAAAAGCTTGTTTAATGAAAAAAAGCTCTTAAAATAACGTGTATGGACTGCTTATGTCAAAATAATTGCAACTGTAAATATGAACTCTTTTTTTTCAAAAATATCATAGCTAGCCTAAAAGATATTCTTTAAGTTATATGATTTTTCTATTTTCTTTTTTTCAGGATCAGACAATTAATATTGACGTAACTGAAGTTAAAACAAATATACGGACTGGTTTGACCATTGAGTCCAAAATTGATAGCTTTGCCACAAAGTACAGTCGACCACCGTCTGGTTCCTTCTGGTTAAGCCGAATGTTTACTTTCAGACTTCAAAACAATGCATCGTCGTATGTGTATTATTCACTCGGTGTTTTGATAGAAAATAAAACTGAACTATATTAAATGAGATAATTTCTATCATTGATATGTTTAGAGAACAAGCAAATTATCAACACTATCAATGAATATCTTATTCATGCACATTATGCCTCAGAAATCCATATTTTTATTCTTTGGAAATGTCAAACACGTGTTTAACGATGTTTTGATATTGGATTTAGAGCAAATTAGGTGTTTAACAACTGAGGAAAGTTGCGCTGAATGTGCAGTAATGTGTCGCAAAAGTAGCAAAATGTAAACAAAGTAGTATTTTGCCTTCCAAGCAAAATGCACAATCACTGTAATTATACCCATTGCCAACAGAAGGAGAAGATACATCTATGTTGCAACTGTAACATTTAAATTGTAACTTAAAACTGTAACAAGATACTAAAATCAAAAGTTTTTGAGAAATAAAAATGATATCATTTCTGAGGCATAATGGGCCTGTAAGTAGCAAGCTCCGATAACCTGTCTTGGATATCATTCTTATCAATGTAAACATATCATTCGTTGAAAAGAAGGAAACAATTCAAAGACAACATTCATGCTAAGAAGATGTAATAACTTTATTTTGTTTGAAATTCGGTATTTTAAAAAAATCAATATTGAACATATTCTTATATTAATATTACAGGATAGATCTACAAAAAACAGCGTTTTGTGAATCAAACTGGTACGATCCTCGACAACACTGTTCCGAAAATATACCGACAAATAATCTTCAAAGTGTTCATTACAACTTCAGGAATAGAACGTTTGATGCAGAACTCGATTGTACGACTGAAGGTAGGAAAATAATCAGTATTTAACAATGTCAACTCCCTCAATCTTCATTTTCATTATGTAGCCTTAAAAGTAATAACGATTTTAGAAATGACATCCGATATGTTTATGAAACATGTATATTGAATGTGAAAATTATATGAGCGGTAGAATTTCTGAATAAACTATACATTATAAATTTTACCTGTTTTATGTGATTTACAGAAACGTCAAAGATCACTTTTATAACCAAAAGACCATACAAATTTACCAAACAGATTCTTGAAGCACAACTTTCAAGGTTTATAGCTGACAGAGTCTGTTCTTCAATAGCTAAGGACGTTTCAATACAGATCCAGAGTGTACGCTATGACAGGTTTGTATTAAACGAGCAGATATATCTTGCTTTCATGAGGACCATATATTGAAATGAAATTACTTGTATTAAATAAATATTGTATAGAAATAAACCATATACATGTACATATATAATACTGCATTGCACCTTGTTCATCAAATTCTTTTGAAGTGATTATTTCATCAATACTGTTCCTTTTATTCATAAGTTAATAATGCATTTTCATGTTATAGTTCTGGTTTGTTTTGGGATATGATTTTGAAATGTCTTACAAGACATTGTATTATTTTGAATTATCTGCAGTATGCAGGCTGCATAACCTCAAATCCCCTTTCAAAATTCAATTTTATTTTCCTCCGCCCATTGATATTTCGTTTAGGGCGCTCGCATTCTTTTACTTGGGGACAATACGCTGCTTTTCATGGAATGGCACTACTGTGTCACATTGAAGGTTCCATGATAACCGCTGTATGAGCACATCTAAGGATGTTTCTAAATTCAACATTTTCATCATTTTCGTGTTTAAATTTTGAATTCTGCTTAAGCCAGTGCTAGAGGCCATGGATGGTTACCTGCACTTTCCAGAATCGTCCATGAACAGGCTCAATCAAACCGAGCCTGCAATTCACATTTTCAATTTTGCCGTTTTGGGCTTTCTTTAGGGATTTTGTTTTACTTTATTTTGTCCGCACATTGTCCTCTAAATTCGTTTTTGAATTATTTCAGTAATTTACTAAGAGTTGTGTTTAGCAGCCACTGCAATCTGCGCCATTCGTCACTACTTTCAATAGCCAAAAAGTTTATCGAAGTATCCGACCTCAAGTTAATGCAAGCACTGATGTTCCTGTCTTCATATGAGGAGAGACAATATTTCATAGACCCTGTTCTGCGTGATGACTTCAGTAATGCTCACAATCTGGTAATGCCTCTTTCATATACAAATATCTGTATGTGCTATGTTTATCCATGCATCTATAAAAATGACATTGTCTATCTCGAGGAATATAAAACCTTCTAAGTAACATGCTGATGTTATTGTAAATCAATCATTAAAGGTTAAGTATGTATGCATAGCGTCAAATTTATGCCATAATTATAAACATTTGAACAAAATGAAAGAATGAATAATTGAAAAGTGTAATTATTTTTCTGTTGTATTTTTATCCACTGCTAAACCTCTCGTTATGTTTTCAGGGTAATTTTCAACTACTTTTACGACTAAAACGATTCGAGAATCCTAACAACATATACTTCACAAATGACTTCAGAGGATTAACAAAGCAAAATTGTCCAGCACGTGGCTGTACACCGTCTTTTCATTTTACATACCAAGGGTAAGTGATATATGAATAAAAATGTAAGAAGTGTAATTAACTAGTACTAAATAAAATATACATGTACCTATATAAGACTTGAATAATCTTATAAAGACGGAATGCAGTTTTAAATGCTATACGATTTACAAAATTTTAAGATAAAATGCTATAAGAAATGTAAAGAGTTGTTAAAACTACAAAGTATCAGATTCTAAGAAAATACTTATTTGTAATAAATTATGAGAAATTAATATTTAGCATATCTTACTCTGGACAAATCAACGAAGTTTCAGACTCTATCGTGAATCTTCTTATTGCACCAGTATTGTTAAGTCAAAGAAGCGTACCAGAAGGTGGTGCAAATAGATTCTGAAATTTAAATAAAATAAATTACTCTAGCAAGAATATGTTTTAAAGATAGCAAATAACTCATTGCAAAGTGTAAGGTAAATCGTGGTCTTGTGTCATTTGAATAAGAAATAAATCACGATCGTTAGATATGAAGCATTTCAAATGTATAATATGTGACAATTAAGAACAAGGACTTTTTAATTTGAATTCAAACGTGTTTGAGAGAATAGACCATAATGTAATAAACTCGGCAAAGACGTAACAGACGATCAAATTTATAAGATCAAATTTATTGAATTTAATAGGTTGCCTTTTCTCCTTTCATGTCGAATTTCTCATCATTTCTATTGTACTAAATATGTGTGATTTTGTTTAGTGAAATACGCTAAAATATTAAGTTGTTTCTTTAAGTATGGTGGAATATTGCCGTCTTATTCATAATTCTCTTTATTAATTTGTTGTTGGTGTTGGTAGTTCACCTTTCGGATCACTGAAGTGAGCCACATTGAATTTACCAAAGTACAGCTCAGCCATCGCATCGTTCAAAGGCAGGCTGTAAAGTAGTTTACCAGTACTAGTTGTCACCACTTTCGCAATGAACTTGTTACTTATTACTAGAGCAGAGACACTGTTCAAATAACCGTAAAAAGGTATTTATGGTCATTCACAACGAAAGTGACTTCCCGGGTCGCCATATTCACAGTTCAACGCTCGACCTATCACGTTATTCGGACGATTTTAACGTCAGTGAATTGTTTTCAATTTTCAAATCAAACCGTGGCTATCTAAATGGGAGAATAAAGCATGCTAAATCAAAAATGGGCGAATCCTAAAATCAAATTCTAACAGCTATGAATGGAATTTATCCACACATTTTATTGAATTTTCAATTTCGATTCAAGATCCATGTTACATTGCAGAGGGTATCTGCTTTCGCTTTTTGTCTTTAAGTCAGTAAAATTTAGTTAGTCGGCTGCTGCTGAGTCATGGTTCTAGTGAAGAATGTGCAGAGGACATTTCAGGCGAAAATAAAGCATTTTAAGGGGAAATTATCCCTATTTTGGGCTAGGGGAAACAGCCTTTAGTTTGCTGTTAAATATAGAGAAACACACTGAACGTTTGTTAATTGATCGTATAAATATAGGTATTGGGATAGATATGTCATTTTTCCATAAATTATATTTACAATAAAGGAGGAGTGTATACAAGATTTCCTTTACTCTTAACGTAATACCTTAGTTTATTTCAACTATAAAACTCTTTTTAAAGCAAATAGTGAAAATACTCTGATTTTTTGTTTCATTTTCATTACAAATTTGCAGCGTTGAGCATACACTTCGTAAACATTCCCCGGCTACTAATCTAATGGATTGCTTTGGGAACCTTGTTGACGAATTGAATCCGACGGAAAAGACAAATAACACCCTGTTTTGGCATAGCAGTAAAACATGGGTAATTGTTTCTTATTATTCATAAAACCTTATGCCGATGTTTTAAATCATATGTATTTCACACTTATTTAAGGACAATATTTCCTTACTTCCAACGATAACTTAGAGATTCACCTTAATAAAGCTGTCTATCAACAAACGTATTGGCCTATTTTTGGTCAAAAAGTAAATCTATTTACCCATTTTATCAATACAGCACAATTTCTGTAAATGCATAAATATTTGCAATGTCATATGGCTTTATTTTGCTAAGCTAAATTTATTAGTTTTTTGTATACTCACGAGTGCCAGCATTGGAAATTAAAAACAAAAGACACCAAAAGGAAGGAAAAGAACATGTACTTATTTAAAAGACAAATCACATTTAGATTCATACCAGCATACTATGCTGAGAAAGAGTTACCTAATTAAATATCATATATTCGTGTATGGACAATATGGATTATGGTATTTAACGCATGCCATATAAAAAGTAAAGAAAAGAAAATAACAGTGGTGTCAATTAATTACTAAAGTAAGTCATTTAAGTGGTAGTTGGGCATAGCCACCCGCTGGCATGCTGTCCTTCAAAAGATTGACAAAACCATTTGCTAGTGGTGCGTCCGGGTCGTACGATTCGCACATTGATATATATTATTCACAGTATAATATTGAAGACCCGGACAATTCAGCTTGTATTATCAGTCGAGATCACAGAACTACAAAGCGCCATTGAGTTGATTCATTCGGTGTACCTTTTTATTGTTTTTCTATTGTAGCTTTATTGAGTTGAATGAGAATTATCGTACATATGCATACATTGACTCTATTTCTCTGTAGAATTATCTATATAAATTATATTAAATGTTCATTTTTTGTAATTTATTGTAGTTTTATTACTATAGTTTTTATTGATTTACCATAATTGTATTTATACTGTTATCATTAATATATCGCAAATTCTTAGGGAACATGAAAATATTGAATTTTAATAATACGATATGTACATATATAATTTTGCTATAAACATTGTAATAATGTTTTATTTGCAATTTAAGTATTTGTATTGTATTGTATTGTATATTTGTAATTGATAATGCACAAAAGAGTCTAGTAAACCTTTATTTTTCACTTTAGAATACACACGACTTAATCAAGTTGGAAATCTATCAAAACGACAACAACAAAGAACTTATTGCGATCATGGACATCAAATTAGACAATGTTGACGTTGTTAGTTCAAGTTATCTTCTAGCAAGACCTATAATCACATAACTTGTATTAAACGTTTTGTATGTTTCCCCCCCCCCCTCTTTTTATACAGGATAAAAATGACAAAATCAAGTTGGAAATCTATCAAACCGACAAGAACAAAGAACCTATCGCGTTCATGGACATCGAATTAGACAATGTTGACGTTGTTAGTTCAAGTTATCTTCTAGCAAGAGTTATATTGATAAGTAAGACGAACATTTTCATAAATGTCAGGTAAGTTTTCTTTAGTTGTATGCTGTACGACTCGAATTGTAATTGTAATTGTAATTAGGGAGAAAAGTTTACCAAAATAGAATTGTTCATATAAAGGACAATTCGAAGTATACGTGCATTATTTATCAGACAATTATTAGAAAAATGAATGACTTACCAATGTTTAAACATCCGGAATCATATTTAAAACAGGTTTACATGGTATTAGAACGTTAACTCCATTACAAGTAGGTATTTGATAAATGTTTTGATTTGTGCATATAATCATTGTCTAGCGACATACAAACAAATGAAACCAGATAAGGATGTCAATTTGTTGTGAGATGAATTGTTTTGCTCACGACAGATCTAGATGCTGCTAAATTCTTGATCTGATATTTTGAGCAGCCCATTTTTTTCCTTGTTAGCATTTGATATATTTTCTTTCTTTTTAAGATAGAAATAAAGTAACAAAATTATTAAGTCTTCCCAGACATCAAAGAATGGTTGGTATGGGTCTATGTACAGAAGTTCTAAGCGTTCAATGGGTCACCCGTGGCCAAGTGGTTTAAGTCGTTCAAACCACTTGCCTCGCCGCGCCAGCGGATTCTTCGTGTGACAAAGCTATCCAGCTAGCTTACGGAACGTCGGTGGTTCTACGCAGGTGCCGTTTTGTCAGAAATTATGTACAGAGGGTCACCTGAGATCTTCCTCCACCAGTAAAGCTGGAAAGTCGCTATATGACCTATACTGTGTTGGTGCGACGTTAAACCCATCATCCAAAAAGGAAATATAATCTTTTTAAATATCGACTTCAGCGTTCGGACAGTAACGTAATTTAGTGGCAAGTGAAGTGCGTTAAATGCTTTATATATCTTCTCCTTTTTTGCTTCTAAAATATAGGATGCGATGGCACTAATGACTTAAATTGTAAAGAATACCAATTTTTAGATATGCTGAATTATATATTTCATTTAAGTGTTGATATTGAAATAATGGTCTGGTGTTCTACTGGATTCTATGGTAAAGCTTGCAACGAGACATGTCCTACTGACAACATCAATTGCAACATTGGACAATGTATCGGTATGTATCTTACTGATTTATGAGGCAAACGTTAGATTGTAAAGACACTCTTTCATAATTATGGTCAAAGATCCAGTTGACATAATAATAACTATCTTACAGACGTTGTACATACTTGAAATAAAATAAAAAGTTATCGTATGTTCTACTATATTGAAAATCCGTGTTTTTTTTATTGTAAGAGATTAATTGGTATTGGTTCGACTGAATGATAAATGAATTAAATTGCATTATTCAAATGAATTACACTAAATTCTTAAATCTACCAACAGCGCTTTTTGAAAGATTGTTGATGTAGGTGATAGTACCTCTGTATATGAGCGGTAAAACACTGCGGCTGTCAAATGGGTTTTAATTTATCACGAAACTTTTGAGAGTTAGCTAACCAAATAACACGAGGAAGGCAATTGCTCTATTCACACAGAAAAGTCTTGGTAGTGCAGGGATACTCCCTTGCAGGCCGATACATTTATGTCTAGAAAATAATTTAATGATTCTGCTTGACATTTGTTTTTCAAGAGCTTGGCAACGTTATTATCGTAAATTATTAAGTAAATCGCTAGAGTAACTTTATGATAATGCTATATATTTGTAATCTTTACAGACTTACATACCATTAACCAAGATGCCTCGTCATTACAAATAGACTATCACTGTAGGAAAGGAATATGTAATCACGGTGTATGCCAGTGTCCAGATGGTTTTGCAGGGGAAAGATGTAACGTGGTATCAAACTATATACTTCCTTACAACAAAACGTATCATTTTTTGGATGACATAACAAGTAATACAACCTGTGAAGATGGATACAAGAACTTCAATTGCGACGAGAGAGATTTTTGTTACAATAATTTATGCAAACATGGGCGTTGTTCAAATGATGTGAACATACATTCGTGTGTATGTGATGACGGTTTTGAAGGATTGAACTGTGACAGGGACATTGATTATTGCAACACTGCCCCATGTCAGAACAACGCTACCTGTCTTTATGAACAAACTAATTATACATGTATATGTCGACCAGGATATACTGGACTAAATTGTGAGGAAGATATCAATTATTGTACAAATAATACATGCCTGAACAATGCAATCTGCATTGAGGAACAAACACACTATACATGTATCTGTCAACCGCGATATTCCGGACTAAATTGTGAGGTAGATATCGATTATTGTACAACCAATACATGTCAGAACAATGCAACCTGCATTGAAGAACAAACAAACTATACATGTATCTGCCAACCGGGATATACCGGACTAAACTGTGAGATAGATATCAATTATTGTACAAATATTACATGTCAGAACAATGCAACCTGCATCGAGGAACAAACACACTATACATGTTTCTGTCAACCGGGATATTCCGGACTAAATTGTGAGGTAGATATAAATTTTTGTACAAACAATACATGCCTGAACAATGCAGTCTGCATTGAGGAACAAACGAACAATACATGTATCTGTCAACCAGGATATTCTGGACTAAATTGTGAGATAGATATCAATTATTGTACAAATAATACATGCCTGAACAATGCCACCTGCATTGAGGAACAATCACACTATACATGTATCTGTCAACCGGGATATTCCGGACTAAATTGTGAGATAGATATCAATTATTGTACAAATAATACATGCCTGAACAATGCCACCTGCATTGAGGAACAAACACACTATACATGTATCTGTCAACCAGGATATTCCGGACTAAATTGTGAGGTAGATATCAATTATTGTATAAATAATACATGCCTGAACAATGCCACCTGCATTGAAGAACAAACAAGCTATACATGCATTTGTCAACCAGGATATTCTGGACTAAATTGTGAGATAGATATCAATTATTGTACAAATAATACATGCCTGAACAATGCCACCTGCATTGAAGAACAAACAAGCTATACATGTATTTGTCAACCGGGATATTCCGGACTAAATTGTGAGGTAGATATCAATTATTGTACAAATAATACATGTCAGAACAATGCAACCTGCATTGAAGAACAAACAAACTATACATGTATCTGCCAACCGGGATATACCGGACTAAACTGTGAGATAGATATCAGTTTTTGTGCAGATAATACATGTCAGAATAATGCTACCTGCATTGAGGAACAAACTAGCTATACATGTATCTGTCAACCGGGATATACTGGACTAAATTGTGAGATAGATATCAATTATTGTACATATAATACATGTCAGAATAATGCAACCTGTATTGAGGAACAAACAAACTATACATGTATATGTCAACTGGGATATACTGGACTAAATTGTGAGATAGATATCAATTATTGTACATATAATACATGTCAGAATAATGCAACCTGCATTGAGGAACAAACAAACTATACATGTATCTGTCAACCGGGATATTTCGGACTAAATTGTGAGATAGATATCAATTATTGTACATATAATACATGTCAGAATAATGCAACCTGCATTGAGGAAACAAACAAACTATACATGTATCTGTCAATCGGGATATACTGGACTAAATTGTGAGATAGATATCAATTATTGTACATATAATATATGTCAGAATAATGCAACCTGCATTGAGGAACAAACAAACTATACATGTATCTGTCAACCGGGATATACTGGACTAAATTGTGAGATAGATATCAATTATTGTACATATAATACATGTCAGAATAATGCAACCTGCATTGAGGAACAATCAAGCTATACATGTATCTGTCAACCGGGATATACTGGACCGAATTGTGAGATAGATATCAATTATTGTACATATAATACATGTCAGAATAATGCAACCTGCTTTGAGGAACAATCAAGCTATACATGTATCTGTCAACCGGGATATACTGGACCGAATTGTGAAAATTACACCGAGATTTGTTCTGAGGAATCATGCAAAAACAATGGCACATGCGAAGTTATTGATGGAGCTTTTATTTGTCAATGTCCTTTTGGCTATACAGGCAAACTATGTGAATCTGTATCAATTTCATCTTTACAAACGAGTACGTATAAGATTATTTATTTATTTCAAAAGCATCCGATCATTTTATGACTATAACATAGGTACATTGTAAGAATAAGAATGATATCCCTTTGTCTTTTTAAAAATGTCTAAAACTTTTACATGGACTTTCATCACAAATCCGAAGGGATCACTTTGTTTCCAGATTTTAATACAAAAAGGTCTTAATACAGGTCGTCAAAAATGGATTGTGAAAGTAATACTATAGCAATTCGTCATGTCAAATATCAGTTACAAAGCAACTTATTTGAAACTTAAGTATAGGGTATATTAGTATTGTCTGTTGATCTTTACGGTTGCTGGCGATATTCTGATGCATAGATGCTATACAAGTAAGATGTGAAGTGATGGTTTGTTAGCGGGTAAGGTCGCTGAAATCAGATTACATTTACTATTTTTTCATTCTATTTTTTCTTACATGATTGAAATCTACAAATGGTGTTTGGATAGGCACTTCATATGCAAAATGTTGGCATTTTTTGTTTGTTTCTTTCTTTGTATGGTGTTACTTGAAACACATGAGCAATTACTATGATATATGTAGGGTGTTTTTGCATTTCTGTTCTACAATTTAAAACAATATGCCGCGTCACGACAAAACCAACGTAATGCGTTTGCGACCAGCATGGATCCAGACCAGCCTGCGCATCCGCGCAGTCTGATCAGGATCCATGCTGTTCGCTTGCAAACACTATAACAAGTAGAGAAACTGATAGCGAACAGTATGGATTCTGATCAGACTGCGCGGATGCGCAGGCTGATCTGGATCCATGCTGGTCGCAAACGCTGCTCAAATGTGTATTGTTTAAAGGAGACGCTATAGACGCAGGTTGCACAGGATCTGGTTGGAATATAACTGTTAATATAACTTTACTGAAACAACTGGATCCGGTGATAGTTCTAAATAACATACATTTTGGGGATAATGCGTGTGGTGGCAAAGAAGTCGGGAACTTGTTGTTGTTCCAGCAAGGATTTCAAGAGTGCCTTACAAATAAACAGGTATGCTCTGTTAACCATTGACCTTCTGGTACTAAATGTGAAAGACCTTTGCTTGAAGCATAGAGCCAGTCCAGTCTGCACATAACGTTGGCCAATCAAATTTTGTATCTGATATAAGACTACCTTTAAACCCTATTTGGAATTCAATGCACGCAAATCTATAACGTTAAAGATCAAATGAATTCCAAACTTATATTCACAGTCTTAGAAATTGGGCACTTGTTTCACTCTTTCTCGTGTTCTTACAAAGTAATGTTCATCATATTTGATTTTTGCTTCTTTTATTGCAAGAAATACTTGTAAATTATGTACTTTGTCTTATTTCTCAAGACCACGTACTAGTTTCTTTATTTCATAATCAAATTGAAGAAACACAGAAGTAAATCCCAAAGGAGAGTACTATTATTATAATAAAATATGATACTTTGCTCTGGATTATTCATCGGCCAGAAACCGGAAAATATATTTTGTAACTTTCTTATAGTTTCACTTTGTTTTTAATCTACTATTATATAATTTTCCAAATTTAGCAATTTATGTTACACTAATGCTTAATGCAATATACAAAACAAATTTATGAAATACATCAAGATTTATACAATGATAAAGATAAAAAAATACTTCAATATTTTCACATATTGTTTTGTTTTGTGAAGCGTAATATGAGTTCTACTCGCTGTCAAGATTATAGATATTAATTTTCTATTTCTTTTTAAACAATGATCAGATTTACTCACCATTAAAGGTGTAGAATTGGTGTTAAAATACCAGAGGACTAACATTACTTAGTACTAAGATTGTATCACTGAATACAATATACATATAAATCATCTTAATTCGATACATTATACATGTAGTTTTAATAGAACTTGTATTGTATTTTATGTTTCTAATAAAAAGTAAAAGTGTGGTACGATTAAAAAGACAGAACTATTTTGATAGGGAAATTGTTGCAGATAATTATCATAAATATTGTTGTTTTTTTGTGATTCGCAGATATCTGGTAATATGCTACTGTACATAAATGATCTATTCTACGTGATTTATGATCCCATCAACCCGTATATAATTCGACGACACGAATGGACGTTCACAGTTCAGTGTGACGTCGATAGGAATGAGGCAGCGTCATCGCACGTTCATCATGACGCCAACACACAACATATAGAAGTTTCTGGTCAATATCGGATAGATTTGGCTTTTTATAAAGACGTAAATTTCATGCAAGAGTTACCAGGAAATCCGCTACATATTAATCTTGGAGACGACATTTATGTTAAAGTGTACACTATGGCAAACGACTGGACAACAAAAATGAGGCTACACACATGTTACACGACGCCAAATGACGCCGCGGGAAAGAATATGACCTATTTCATCATCAAAAATGGGTAAGCTTTTTGACATTTTTACATGCAATATATTGATACCCGAATTGCATACCATAATCTTTTTTTAATTATTAGTTGGTGATGATACCTTTTTAATATCATGTTTTACATTGTATTAAGAGAAGCATCTATGAGTAAGTAATTCTTTCAAGAATTACTGGCGAATATATAAAAAAACTGATGATGAAGACCAATTCTACGCCATTTTTCTTTTAAATAATACTGTCAGTCAAAGTTTTGCATTATTGTTCATTTATTGATATTTTTTAGGAACTTTCTATTGTCAATGATTGGGATACTTAGATGAAAATTTATTGTCAGTCGGCCAACAGTATAGACAGAGCTTTATCGGGATGTATGGAAGATTCAGGCCGGTCTGGCTCTAGCTCTATACCTGGTGTCTTTTGGTTCAAAATGGGTAAGGGATTAATTGTTATTGATGTGTTATCGGATTATATTACAGGTGTGAGGTTGACAGCAATACCCACATTATATCACAGTCGACACACGAGACCAAATTTGTATTCCAAGATTTTGAATATTCCACCAATCGGGAAGGCTTAGATATCCACTGCAACGCTACTTTCTGTGATACAAAAGACTACTCGCCCGGATGTGCCCAGTCCTGTGTATTACCTTGAACTATTTATTGACTGATTCTATTTTATCACATTTTGATTAGATTCTAATATATATTATATGTGTATGAATGAAAAAAAATATTTTTACAAAAAAAATGAAATAATATGGCTGTGTTTGTGTAGTATGATGTGGAAAACATTTTTCTAATACATCAGATTCTTTACTCAACTGATGATTATCACACTTAACAAACTTGTTTGCTATTTCGTCAGCTGAAACAGTTTAATATGCTCTCTTAAAGGAACTCAACTGAGGTCCAAAAGTTTAAAAAGTATAAAATTTGAATTTCTTATTTAGAACATTTGAGCATATCAAACAAAAGGGTATACAAATGATAATGAAGAATTATTCTCAAATATAAAGTAAATCGTATTTTTTTATTTATTTTTTTTGCTCAATTGTAGTGAAAAGCGTTGCAACGCTTTTCAATTTCAAGTCATTTTTTTCCAATTACAATAACTATCCTGGATAAAAACGAAGTGAGCGAATGATCTGAAACTGTGCACACAAGTTATTGTCCTAGACCAATATAACATGGTATTTAAAACCTACGAACTGGGGTGCATGACTTATAGCAAAACTGAAACACATATGGACATAACTTCAAGTAAAAGGCTGTTGATCTTGAAACGCACAAGTCCAGTTGATCATTTTTACAAGAGCCATTGCCTCGCGGGGCCCATGCTCCACTTTTTCCTGTTTCTAAGGAAGAATATAATGGTAAAGAGTACTCCTTCAAAACAAAAAAAAATTGTTATAGATAAAATTGAAATTTCATGTTTGATCTTGATGGTCAAGGTCATTAATTCAATGTCACTTTTAAAATAACCATCATGTCAAGTGCCATAAATAAATAACAACAATTTAATGTTAGTAATTTTATCAATTATCAGGGAAAAAGTAAACCAATGTGATTGTTATCAAATTTTAGGAAGAATTGTAATATAAACAATTACAGAAATGTTTCTGTTTTAGTATAATCTTTTACCATTGAAATGCTTCATGTTATAGGGTGGCTTCTGGTGCATTTTAGGTCAATATTTTGAAATAGAAGTTCTACATATTTTTCACCCCATTTCAGAACGTGCAAGCTAGGGTCTTAAATTCTAGTCGATCTGAAGAAAAAAAAAACGCTACAAAATTAATGAAATAGATATTGTTTTTTTCCACAAAGACAAGTTAAAATTATGGTCGTGAAGTACGCGGGCTAACGGGCTGACAGTCTGGCGCGGCTAACAGTGTGAACTGGGCGGGCTAGCAGTCTAGCGGGCTAACAGTGTGAACTGAGCGGGCTAGCAGTCTAGCGGACTAACAGTATGAACTGAGCGGGTTGGCAGTCTAGCGGGCTAACAGTGTGAACAGGGCGGGCTAGCAGTCTAGCGGGCTAACAGTGTGAACTGAGCGGGCTAGCATTCTAGCGGGCTAACATTGTGAACTGAACGGGCTGGCAGTCTAGCGGGATAACATTGTGAACAGGGCGGGCTGGCGGGCCGGAGGGCTAACAGTGTGAACTGGGCGGGCTAGCAGTCTAGCGGAATGGCAGTGTGAACTGGGCGGGCTGGCGGGCCAGCGGGCTAAAATCTAAAACTTTATTGATTCAACATAAAAACCTCATGATACATTTCCTAGCAGTGTAAATTGGACGGGCTGACAGTGTAGCCGGCTAGCAGTGTGAACTGGGCGGGCTGGCGGGCCAGCGGGCTAAAATCTAAAACTTTATTGATTCAACATAAAAATGTTATGATACATTACCTGGCAGTGTGAAGTGGGCGGGCTAGCAGTGTAGCGGGCTAGCAGTGTGAACTGGGCGGGCTGGCGGGCCAGCGGGGTAAAATCTAAAACTTTATTGATTGAACATAAAAATGATATGATACATTACCTGGCAGTGTGAAGTTGGGCGGGCTAACAGTGTAGCGGGCTAGCAGTGTGAACTGGGCGGGCTGGCGGGCCAGCGGGCTAAAATCTAAAACTTTATTGATTGAACATAAAAACGTTATGATACATTACCTGGCAGTGTAAAGTGGGCGGGCTAGCAGTGTGAACTGGGCGGGCTGGCGGGCCAGCGGGGTAAAATCTAAAACTTTATTGATTGAACATTAAAACCTCATGATACATTTCCTAGCAGTGTGAAGTGGGCGGGCTAACAGTGTAGCGGGCTAGCAGTGTGAACTGGGCGGGCTGGCGGGCCAGCGGGCTAAAATCTAAAACTTTATTGATTGAACATTAAAACCTCATGATACATTTCCTAGCAGTGTGAATTGGACGGGCTGACAGTGTAGCGGGCTAGCAGTGTGAACTGGGCGGGCTGGCGGGCCAGCGGGCTAAAATCTAAAACTTTATTGATTGATCATAAAAACGTTATGATACATTACCTGGCAGTGTGAAGTGGGCGGGCTAACAGTGTGAACTGGGCGGGCTGGCGGGCTAAACTCTAATACTTAATTGAATCAACATTAAAACCACATGATACATTTCCTAGCAGTGTGAAGTGGGCGGGCTAGCAGTCTAGCGGGATAACAGTGTGAACTGGGCGGGCTGGCGGGCTAAACTCTAATACTTAATTGAATCAACATTAAAACCACATGATACATTTCCTAGCAGTGTGAATTGGGCGGGCTAACAGTGTAGCGGGCTAGCAGTGTGAACTGGGCGGGCTGGCGGGCCAGCGGGCAAAACTTTAATACTTAATTGAATCAACATTAAAACCACATGATACATTTCCTAGCAGTGTGAAGTGGGCGGGCTAATAGTTTAGCGGGATAGCAGTGTGAACTGGGCGGGCTGGCGGGCCAGCGGCCTAAAATCTAAAACTTAACTACATGTAATTGAACATGAGAACGTTATAATACATTGCCGGGCAGTGTGAAGTGGGCGGGCTGGCGGGCCGGAGGGCTAACAGTGTGAACTGGGCGGGCTAGCAGTCTAGCGGAATGGCAGTGTGAACTGGGCGGGCTGGCGGGCCAACGGGTTAAAATCTAAAACTTCACTGATTGAACATGAAAACGTGATGATACATTTGCTAGCAGTGTGAAGTGGGCGGGCTAGCAGTGGAGCTGGCTAGCAGTGTGAACTGGGCGGGCTGGCGGGCAAGTTTTAGATTTAAGCCCGCTGTTAGCCCGCTAGGCTGCTAGCCCGCCCAGTTCACACTGTTAGCCCTCCAGACTGCTAGCCCGCTCAGTTCATACTGTTAGCCCGCTAGACTGCTAGCCCGTTAGCCCGCGTACTTTACGGTCATGTTAAAATTCATGTTTCTACAATATTCTAGAAAAACATGCAAGAGCGTTAAATGCCAGTCATTCTTTCAATGGCTTCTGGTATATTTTCGGGTACACATTTTGTAATACACGTGTCTACATTTTCCAGAAATACACCGGTGTTAAGTACTACCCTTTTTACGGAACTTTCACTTCGTACTAATTACGCTACCCGAGTACATTATCGTTAAGGTACTGAAAAGTAGTGGAACATACGCTGGTGAGTACACCAGAAGGCCTATAAATGATGCTGCATAAACAGGACATTTAAAACAGGCAGGAGAAGGGGTTAGACCAGTGCAATATAGGTTTAGCAACTGTGTACGCGTCTAATAGAATAGGTATGGTTCTAAACAATGTGTAATGAACTCTTTATTTCAAACCACCAATTAGAAACCAGATTGAACTAAAGAAATCGCAAAATCAACAGTGTTTGTATTAAATTAAAGATAATGTTGCACCGAGTACAATATAGATTTGATATGGATCATTTAGGCTCAGAAAATGAAAAATATGCTAGAAAGAATACAAAATGCATTTGATATGACTTAATTATTAGTCTCTGGAAATTAAAACGAGGCTAGAACATGTACGTAGAAGGAGTACAATATGCATTTGATATGACTTTATTATTAGTCTCTGGAAATTAAAACGAGGCTAGAACATGTACGTAGAAGGAGTACAATATGCATTTGATATGTATTTTGACGGGGGGGGGGGAATTAAAACTGAGGCTAAAAGTGATAAGATTGGATCCAATAATAATTTTTTATGGAATATCACAATATTGAAACTGCCGGATGTTTATTATATGAGATGTAAAACAAATAAATGTATTTATTGTTATATAGTACATGTAGTAACACACTGACTTAACATTTCTTGCCTTAATT
Organism: Ruditapes philippinarum; assembly: GCF_026571515.1. Classification (NCBI taxonomy): domain Eukaryota; kingdom Metazoa; phylum Mollusca; class Bivalvia; order Venerida; family Veneridae; genus Ruditapes; species Ruditapes philippinarum. Next base: position 497,943 of record NW_026853822.1, read on the forward strand.
TCCTGGATAATGGTTCTGAAACTGCTTTATTTATTTAGTCACTTGGTGATTGGTTGTCTCCATTTTTTTTGTATAGTTAATTTTAAAATCAACATGATTATAAATATTCCCTAAACGGGAAGAAAAAAGTTGAAATGAAAGTGAAAACCATCTTTTTGAATCATACGCAGTTCATTTCACTATTATTGTTGTTCATGTTTTTTTTTTTTTTTTTTTTTTTTATTTAACAAATAAGAATTCAGGAACGCTCGCGTTTGTTGTCGCTTAGATTCATGGTAAGTTGCTTGTTGGTAATTATCATCTTTCAAAAAAAAAAAGGAAATAAAATGTCCGGGGTAACAAACCTATCTGATGTTTTTATAATATGTTAAGCTTTAAATTTCATCTAAATATATATCGCAGGTGCTTAATAGCTAAAGTGTACAAATATAGTCGTATGTATACAATTTTGCTATTATTTCCGATTAAACGTTTCAACAGATCAAAAGGCCTCCAGATTCGGGTTATTTTTAGTAAAATGTTTTGAAAATTGTTGTCATTAAGCAAAACAACATGAAGCGTTATTGTAGGTATAAGGATTAGACAAAGCATAAAAAATATGAGTTAGGCGTCAACATTTGAAATAACCCTAATGGTAACTCCGAAATTTGGTTATATAAATAAAAAGAGAAGATACAATTGTTGTTGTATTTGCATACGATATAGAAAGTGTGATGAAGGTTAAGCATTTCAATGGATTTCTTAAACAATATACAATGTACTATCAAATTTGTAAAGTTTCACTTTTCAAAATACGTGTATGTTTGTTCACAATTACGAAGCAATCGTAACAACTCGGCAATCTCCGTCAAGTTCGGAGATCGCCCGAGGTGTTCCGATTGAATTACAAGGGATGCTCTCCTTTTTCTGCTGACAAAGGAGTGTCGTAACGAGAAATAAACTTCCTACATTATTGTTTAAATTTTTATTTTGTCAATGATTTCAATAGATACATAACGGAAAGATTAACTTTTTGTACGATTATTTTGTTTAATACCATTTGATGGTCTTCTAGTACATGAGACATACTTGTACATAGTAACCACCCTTTTGTTAACATAGATAAATAACACCATGGAGGAAAGGGTGGCCAATCTTCTGGAGAAACAGCACGAAATTTCCATGCATCTTCTACCAGTTATAATATGTATGGTGATATTAGGTATATCCGGATTAATCGGTAACTGTCTCACGGTAGTGTTCTATATTAGGAAACAAAAGACTACTGCATCAGTAACGTTAATAGTAAGCCTGGCAGTGGTCGACCTTGCAGTATGCGTGCTGATTGTCCCATGTGTTTTGGAAATGCTTTCAAGTCTGACATATTACCAGGGATTTATGTGCAAACTATCACATTTCAGCACAAGGTGGACTATTTCCAGCTCGTGTGCAATTATATGGATAATTTCAATCGACAGATATCGGAAAATATGTAAACCGTTTGATAAACAGATAACTCCTGCAATGGTCAAGCGAGCAATGTGTGCAACAGCTATTATCACATTTCTACTTTCAGTGAAAAACTTTTTTACTTTTGATAGTGTCCCCATAAATGTACACGATTTTAGCAATAACAGAACGCTTACTGGACAGTATTGTACGACCCATAAAGATGAACAGTACAGAAGCATAACTTTAGCTTTCTATGGCATAGACGTTTGTTTAATATTGGTGGCTTTTCTAACAATGGCGTTCACTTATTCAAACATTATTTACACGCTAGTAAAACTTCGTCAAAAGAGGAAACGCACGTTTCAAAATTTGATAATATTTGAGGAAATTTTAAAAAACAAATTACCGAAACGCTTCACTCGTGTTTCTTCGGATATTTCCGGAATGACACGTAATACAACCGAGGTTTCCTTGATAAATTATGCAACTGGCCGAGATATTGACAAGAAAAGGCTCTCCGATATAACAGATAAATGTAGGACCGATATCAATAACGATACCGGCAAATCGAATATCGCAATTCAAGAGGAAGATTTAGACACAAATCAGACTGTAAAGATATCTTGTGTGAAGAAATCTAAGGAACACAATCTAACTGTTATGATGCTAGTGGTGTCCCTACTTTACATTCTTTGTTTCACACCTTACTTTGCGATCAGGATAACTTTACGACTTGGTACCGGAAGTGACGAATTTGAGATGAACGCTGGCGTTCAGACTGCATTACGGCTCGTATACATAAACAGCGTATTCAATCCCATCATTTACTTTATTTTCAATCCTAAAGTCCGACGATTCGTCAAAAACAAACTTAAGTGTTGATTTATTGAAGTTAATGAGTAACAGTCTGGTACTTTTGTAAATATTTGTTATACTTGTGTACCTAGTCATATTAAATCTACTAATTCAGGTATTTTGCCAAATAACAAACTTATTTTGTTGTGTTTAAATTTGTCAGACTGTAACTAAAAGGAAACTTAAGCTGTGATTTTTTTTATGTAAAATCTATGTTCCATAAATTATAACAGATTTAAAATTTAAAAGAAAAATGCGAAAACTATGTTATAGGTTTTTTTTTATCTTTTTGCTTTTTTTTATTGATATAAGCGCGTATCTTACATTTCTGTTTTACTTTAATTTTAGGTATGTTATAGGTAATAACAGTATGTATTATATATACAAATATACAGTATCTTGTATATTTCATGTGGTCCATGAATTTGCAAAACAAAATAAATAGCAACAAGAAATGTTTGTGAAACACTTATGCTCCCACCCCGGCATTATACATTATGGGCACTGTACATGTAACATGGAAATGAAATTAATACTTTGAACTTAAAATCAATAGGAATTATCTGTCGGTATATGTGAAATGCATCAACCTATCGAGAACGACGTGTCTAAGCTAAAATGTTTTTTTTTAATCAATGCTGCACAAACCTTGGTTGACATATTATTATATACCATTAGACAGGTTTGAATGTACTTCTAAATATCAATAACTATTTTTTATTGTTAAATCAGATGACCTCTGTAGTTGCAGAGTGACATAGTAGTGGTCGGAGCAATGTGTTGGCTGTTCATAGCAGGCATGGTATGTGTTTAGCAAGTCAAATAATATACTACTCAAAATTTGCTAAGGATCACCTTTTAGGCATTGCATATTTCAGTCCTATTATCATCATATTAAAATCACATTTCCGCTAACGATACACCTGTACGGAGACCTCATAATCGTGTACTTAAGTTGACCCATGGAAATTTGGTGTTTTATGGCCAAGTGCTTTCACTTTAAAACGTGTACAAGCAGCAAGACTTCTCTCGTTTTATTGTGTCGCCTTGAAAAAGGCGACATATAGGGGTTACTTTTGTCGGCGGTGTCGGCGTCGTTGTCGGCGTCGTTGTCGTCGTCGGCGTCGTTGTCGGCGTCCCCTAAAGCTTGTCCGGAGCATAAGTCAGTCATTATAAGTCGGTTTGACTTCAAACTTGGTATGCATGCTTCTCATAATGACCCGAAGTGCAGTGCACAAGAATCGGTACTCTGTACTTCTTATTTTTTGAGTTATTGCCCTTTGTTAATTTTCATACTTTATTTTTGTCCAGGCCATTTCTCATAAATTATAAAAGCTTTAGACTTGAAACTTAATACCGGGTAGGATGATAGATCTTATTGATAAGAAGTGCAGTGCACAGAAACTGCTGATCTGCATTTCTTATTTTTTGAGTTATTGCCCTTTGTTAATTTTCATACTTTATTTTTGTCCAGGCCATTTCTCATAAATTATAAAAGCTTTAGACTTGAAACTTAATAGGATGACAGATTTTATTGATAAGAAGTGCAGTGCACAGAAACTGCTGATCTGCATTTCTTTTTTTTAGAGTTATTGCCCTTTGTTGATTTTCAAATTTCATTTTTGTCTTTGCCATTTCTCTTAAACTATATTGTTCACAAGGCGACACATCCGACTCGCGGAGTTCTTGTTGCAAAACTGTATTCGAAATTAACAATCTATGGAAAATCGACAGGTTAGACGTCGTCTTAGTGAAGATGAGATGAACAGGGGTATTGGAAAGTTGGAGGCTGGCCGTTCACAAAGGCACGTTGCCAATGTCCTTGGGGTATCCCAAAGCGTTGTCTCCAGGATGTGGAACCGATTCCAAATGACTAGAAATGTCTTGCGGGGCCACGCCGGAGGTCAGGAACGTTCAACGATTCAAGCTCTGGACCGATTTATTGCACTTCAGGCCAAGCGCCAACGGTTCTCGAACGCTACGACCTTACGTAACGACTTCCAGAATGCAACTGATGTGCGTGTAAGCATACAAACTGTTAAAAACAGGTTGCATGATGATGGATGGAGGTCACAGAGGCCATCAATTCGCATTCCTTTGATACAAAGCCATATTCAAGAGCGTTTGCAATAGGCGCAGACTCATGTCACATTGACAGTTAATGATTGGACCCCGGTCCTCTTCACTGATGAGTTTAGGTTTTGTGTGGTCTTCACGAACAGACGAGCTAGGGTTTGGAGAAGTCCAAATGAACGCTTAGCTCCAGCATGCGTTGCAGAACACGACCGTTTTTGCGGGGGTTCAGTCATGGTGTGGGCGGGCGCTCAGGGGAAAACGGACCTACACATCATTGAAAACGGTACACTGACGGCAGTAACGTACGTCAATGAAATCTTAGACGTCCATGTACGCACGTACGCTGGCGCAATCGGCCCTGATTTCATTCTTATGGATGACAACGGCCGTGCACACAGAGCCCACATCACAAACCGATATCTTGAGGAGGCATCTATAGTCCGCATGGATTGGCTAGCGAGGTCCCCGGATTTAAATCCAATCGAGCACGCTTGGGATATGCCGCAGACAGCCATTTCTTCACGCCACGTCCAACCAACAACAGTTCAGGAGCTAAGGCACTACAGTATGCCTCTGTGCAATCAAAGAGGAATGGGCCACGATTCCTCATTACAAGGTCCGCCGTAATTTATGCCCGCAGACACCATACTCGGTATTAAACACCCTACGTCAACCATTTCCTGATTTGCAAGATATTTTTATTCCACTATGTGATCTCCAAAACCAGCCACTCTTTCCGCAACATACACGCGTCAAGGAACACTTCCATTGACATTATTTTCATTAAAATCAATTCCCAACTAATTATGTTTAATTCCTTTAAATAAATTTTCACATTTATTACAAATACACAAAAGTACACTGTAGAAAAAGTGATCCTTAGCAAATTTTGAGTAGTATAGATATACATAATCTAAACATGTGCCCTGGATATGCTCCTTAACAGAATTCATGTAACGTTATGTTTTCCTTTAAGTTCTTATAGCTGAGCATTTTAGGTCCTTTGGCATCCGCATTAAAATCTCCAAGAATTATTGCGAAGCAAAATGAACGGAAACTTCAATAATTGGATTTTTTCTAAGTCCAAGGTTCATAACTCTGTCAAAAATTGCTCGATTTTTTTACAAGTTCTCAGAAGTGAAAACAATTGGTAAATAAGAACTGTCCCCGCTCTAATATTCTTTTTCCAGTGTTGGATAGTTAAATAAAAGCAACATAAAAAAGGTGCACAACTTTAAAAAACTAATTTTAGGATTCTCTATTTTACGTCAATAAACATGTATACCAAGTTTCAACTGAACAGCTTTAATAGTTTCTAAGAAAATGGACCTTAACGAAAAGGTAAACAAACACCAACGCCGACAACGGTCATGACAATAGTTTCATATTTTTCTTTGGAAAGTGGAGCTAAAATGTCCAATTATACTATAGAAGAACAAATATTAAAGGTATAAAACTGTATTTGGCAATCTGTTTACGGCAGAATACTTATCTCTTCAAAAGTAAAATAAAAGAATGGCCCAATCCATTGCTTGGATTCGTTTGAAATGTATATTTTTTTTCAATTTCGTAGGAAAAGCGTTGCAACGCTTTGTAATTTGCATCAAAAGCGTGGGTGAAATGTTCATTTTTCTAGCGTAATTGTTGTAAAGGGAATGGTAATATTGTAAATAATTGTCATTTTAGTTATAAAACAGTGATTTATGTGAAAATGTGTTATAATTTTTGGCATCAAATTCCCTGTCGGACCTCAGTGTAGTTCTAACAAATAAATAACAGATAATTTTTTGTTATGATTCTCTAAGAAACTAATGGCTGTACCGTTTGTGTGTGTGTGTGTGTGTTTTCATTACCGCTCTAACCTTGAGGAACACTAACTAGACAAACTTGCCCAGAGAAACCTGCTCTACCCTTTACATTGTGTATGTAAATACCAGAATAATAACGACACACAAGAAGAATGGACACATCTTCTGGTTTTAAAAATTTTATTATGGTTTTGCACACTGAAAAGTTATAAAGGAATGCACATCCTTGCCATTCATTGGCAGTAATAGTATTTTACTAAGCAAAACACATTAATAAATATATATATAATTATATTACTGTACATTTACATAGTAAAACATGATAAAACTTGTTAAAACATTAGATAACTAATAAAATAATCAGATTTACAAAATGAATAAAAACAACGAAATACTATAACAGGACAATAACAGTAAGTGAAAGAAGAAATGAAACAAGAGTCCCAAATCAATCTATATTGCCCACCTGCAAATGTAGAAAAAAAATTAAAAAGTTCTTAAGGGCAGTACCACTTAAATAAATTTTGTACAAGCTAACAATATATGCCAATTAACTTAGCCGTTGAACATATACAAAAATACGTTAAATAACTCTTACAAAGCTGAATATCTTAAGTAAACTTGTTCCGTCTTTCAATCTGGACTAAAGCATTCCTGATTTTCTCTGTATGGGAAAACTGCAGAATATTTACTGACTCAATAGCAAACACTTTGCCAGTTGACCTTGTTCTGCACTAGATGTACAGGTTATTCCGGTGCTGCAAGCAGGTTAATGGTTAAAGACAAAGAAAAAAATAAATGTAAAATAAATTTCATCACAAAATAGAGGCACCAAATTTCAGAGATTTCTATGGAGAAAAAAATTGTAATGAAATTGATTCATTATCATTAAAGGGAAATAGTTAAATACAAGTAAAACTATAAAGATAATAAAGTTCATATATTCTATATGTAAACCTACTTGACTAACTTCCTTATATGTTAAAAAAATATCCCATCTTGAGCCCAAAAACTTAAATTAATTCTACCTTTTTATCATACTGATGAAGGTCACAAGGTTCAAACATATCTACAACTTTTACAATAATTTCACACTCCTCACCTGCATTAATTTCTGTAATGGATTTAACAGACTAATACTGCTTTGAATGTTTAAATACTAGTAAAATTTAACACAATCCATTTTAATTTTGCACGATTCATATGAATTTTGCTCTGTACATTTGAACTTTGTATTATCATTTCTGACTTATAGGACTTTAATATTGTAATATGGAAATACAGTAACTGCTATCAGCAGGGTCTTTTCAGACTGCAGAGAAGAGTAAGCTGACCTGGCTCTAGACTGTTGGCAAAGGCCTGACATTAATCATGTTAATGTTACTAAAAAAATGCTCAAATGGTTAAAGACCTTTAAAAAAACATTGAAAAGTCTTAGAATATCATATCTGAATAACTAAATGGGAATGAAACATATGTTAGAACCATCTGTATATTATACTTAAGTTTATAAAAATTACAGGACTTAAATGCAGGCAACATTTAATCTGACTCATTAGACTGTTACAATCAGTACAATAGGAGAAAAATATATACTAATATGTTCACATGTATAACTTATTGTACTTTGCTTTTCTAAATAAAAAAATAACCACTAAACAATATCAAATCAGTTTTTTTCCCTCTCCATGATTAGACAAAAATCAAACGCAGCTGAATTACTGAAACTGCATATAAACTTCCTTGAGAGACTTTCCAAATAATTTCCTGCATAATTAATCACCAAAATTAGAAGCATATCCCCAATGACTCAGCCCACAAACAATAGACATGCAGTATGTAGATAGCTAGAGTGAAAATTTCATCATATTGTTCTGAAACAAAGTTACCATAGCAACAAATATCACATGTAAAAAAAAAAACAATAAAAAACGAGAATATCAGTTAACACTAAGAGATGATCCATGATGCTGACTTGACAATGCTTTAAATATGGTCTCACTATGAGGAAAAATAGGAAATAAGGTAAATTTAGCTGTTTTTGATTACTTTTCCAAAGTCCTCATCCTCATTCAAAAATGGAGGTCCATTGAGGACACCACCGCTACAAATATCAAAAACATAAGTCACTACATGAAGGTGCTGAAGGTCAAATTGAGACACTATAGGGTCCATTGACAAAGTTAGGGCTAGATAATAGGGATAATATAATATAACAAATAAATACACTCATTCAGATCATTAAAACATTGCACACACTGTAATAAACACTGTAATTGTGTTCACTTTTTTACAATATTTAATAAAAGCATCTTCTTTTTTTTTCACGTACATTACTGATAAAAATTCAGCAAGTTTTATGAAGACCATTATTCTTGAAAAAATTACATACATATACTTAACACCAGTTACACACACAATCAAATATGTTAAAAAGGAATCTTTTAGGTAATAGTCCAAGAGATGGCGGGGTTTTATTGCAATTTACCGTATCACCAAAAGAAACATTGTCATTATAAAGCAAATTGTTTGTAGTCTCTAAAAACTCAATTCTTAAGTTAGGCAGCCCGGGCAAAAGTACAAAAATTCAAGATGGCCGCCAATATGGCCGCCATAAATTACAAAATACCATATAATGTTTGTTTCTTGATTTTTTACATACGGATTTGGTACAAAGTAGTTTCAATTGCACAATATCAGATAAAATATGGCTGATTTATGATTCAATCAAGTAAAAATAACAATTATATGGCAAACATTAAAATTATCACTATCAATTTACCAAAAAAGTTGTAAAAAATAGCATTTTTTGACAATATGATGACTTTCGTTTTTCCGTATTTATACAATATAAACGAAAATGCCTTTAAAATGTGTGTACTTTATAAATTTAACATAGATATACAAGTTAAGCATAAACAAATTATTTTCTGGGCATTTATGCCGTAAGAGTAGATTTTTAAAAGTGGGTGGGGTAATATTACCGAAAAAGAAATTTAAATTACAATGTTCCCATAACTTGCCTTTACTTTATAATTTCTGTTTAATGTACAGG